>NW_027270924.1:4022500-4622500 GCF_040938485.1 Diadema antillarum | reverse complement strand
TTTGATTTCTTATTGAAAGAGAAATTAACAGGCATTTATACTTTTCTACCCAGTGATTATTGTTATAATAGATTATTAGGATAAAAGATATTGAAAGAGAATAATTACAATCAACTAAATGTACATTTTGAGTATCTGCGGAAAAATTCAACATTCATCTAACAATCACGAAATAATTATGTTTTCCCAGATGTGCCTTGTATTTCAAAGGAGTTTCTGTTGAGTTTGCTCCTGATAAATTCATACGAACATGTGTGTGCGCGCATGCGTGATTTCGTTTGTATTAATTTTGTTTCACTGTAATAGGAGATGAATTACATAGAGTTCCGTAGATTTTGAATTTTCAATACCCACCAAAATCGACTGGATCAAATTTCGTGTTAGAGGTCAATCATCCAAACTTTGAATAAAAGCGAATAAATCGAGTTATTTCGAAAGGCCGACTCATTCCACTTTTGTCTGCTTGTAATGGCAAATCAATATTTCCTTTTTTTTTCTTATGACAAGAATCAAACTGTCTAGATGAATATGCACAAATTTACTTTTACCTCCTTTCTTTTGCGTTTTCTACATAGTTATGTTTATAGACAAAGTTTGCAAGTTAATTCTGTGCTTTAAAAAGAAATAACTTTTGACATGGAATTATAGCTGTATAGTGTTACGAAAGAACAAAACGGTGTTCACAAAGATGTATTACTTTTTTGTCGCAACCGATTGAAAAATTTAGTCTCAATATCTATAAATAGTGCGGTAATTGTAGCACAAAAAAATTACAAATTAACAAATAAAACACACACATAGACTCCCACATACACACGTTCAGTCCTTCATGTACCTAAATGTATCAACATCCATTCATTCTTCTGGACCACACACCGAACCTTCTTTAATATTACCTCTGCTTCCACACTTTATTTCTCTCATTTAATTAATTCAGAGAATATTCTCTGCCGTCAAATTACAAAGTCTGAACACTACCAATAAACTGACATCCTTATAGAAATGCAGCAGTTGGCATTGCCCATGAATTGTTACGTATTTAAAGTAAGCCTACTTCAACGTTTAAACTCACACGGCTTCCAACATACACATGTGCACATCATCACACATACGTATATCACACATACATACAAACGCACAAACGTCTCGATGTCACGTCCGTCACTCACCCTCCTTCGTATCACTCCCTCAAACCATAGCTCTTTTGTTTGATTTCTTGATAAAGTCAACTTACAGGAATCTATTATTGTATATCCAAGCATAGGGATGGTACAGTATTGGTCGAGATGAAAATTGAGATTTTTACTTTTTGTGACACACCAAGAAAACACTTATGAAATAGTACAGAGCATACCATTTTAAGAGGAATTCAAAGTTTATTTGATGAAAATCGGGTTTGGAATGACTGAAACATCCAAAAACAAAGTAAAACTAAGCGATCGTAATGAAATGTGGGTCCCACACTTTATTACAATCGCTCTGTTGTGGATATCTCAGCTATTTCAAAACCAAATTTCATCAAATAAATGTTGAATTTATCATGGAATTACATGCTCCTTCATATTTCATGAGAGGTTTCTCATTATCTAACAAAAAAAGTCAAAAATGTTATAAACCTGAAGTTATGTCTCAACCAAAACTATACGATCCCTTTAACGATTCAAGACTGGTGTGTAATTCGTCACTGTAATTTCGATTCCAGTTTCTTTTCTTTGCTGGAAAATATAGAAAAGTAAAACAACAACTTACAATAAACAGTTTAAATAATGAAGAGACAAATGTTAAAAAGATGTGATTTTCAATCTTCAAGAAATGTCTTTACTGTTTGAAATACGTTTACAATGACAATTCTATACTACTGCATTGAGGCTAAATAATAATCATGCAATCCTTACATCGCCCACTTCTTAAGTGATCATACTTTGATCCAATGCTTTCATTACAGAAGCAAAGAAATGTCCTGTCTAAAACCAGGAAAAAAATGTGGAGGTTTTAACTGTCGTTATTCCAATGAATAAACGTCTCTCCTTACTGTATATAGTTGTCCTTCATTACCGAGGCATGATTAAAAGGAAAACGTCAGAAAATGTTAAACAAAACAAAAAAAAAAAAAATACATGGAAGATCTCACGTACATAATTTTTTTTTCTCTCCACATCCAGTCGACATCACTTACGTATTCACACAAAAAAAAAGAAAAAAAATGTGAGAAATATTTTGTTTTTCTGTTCATTATCTTGACAACCTTTCTGCTTTTAGATCTCGCATGCTGATGTGGAAGTATCATTTTCTTTTCGTGCAATTTGCTGAGGTGGAGTTGAGACTACAGTAATATGAAGGAAAAAATAAATGTTTAAATAAATGTGAATTTCGATTGAAATGAGGATCTAAGAGTCTATGAACTGGCACTCCTCTACTGTCACATCCGTCAGTGGGCTGACTGTCTTTGTCGAAAGAAATGCAACCGTGAATATTCGACCACGATTCCAGTTTATGTTCTCTGTCTATAGGAAAAGTCAACAAAGAAAGGACAGAAATAATATGACTATATATTAGATCATTAGACAGATACATTTGAAAATAGGAAAATATCTTTATCTTTTCTAGTGTTTAAATATACAGTTAAAACCTCAGGAGATTATAGGTTTTTATGTTTATTTGTAATAATAACCGAACGAAAGTCCCGCCATTGAAATATACAACTCATTTCTTCATGGTTATTTTAGACGAGAAATAGTGTTGTTATTCTACATCATGATAGAAACCGGTTACGTAGTTTAAGGTTGACACGAATTTCTCTTATTCACCAGTCGAGCCACTATGAGCCAGTATCAAATAAAGATGTTAAATTGTAAAAACATGTCGTCTCTAGATTTCTTTTGCGATTACTTCGATGCATCTAAGGATTGCAATGAAGGACATTTAAACAAGACTAAATACTAAAATTAGTCGAAGAAAACGGAGATGCCAACGATGAATAAGAATGAAAAGAGAAGCAGAAGAAGAATTGGAATAAGAAGATGGGAGACAAGAGGTTAAAGGTTAACATAGTTTGCAAAAAAAAAAAAAAAAAACTTGAAGAGGAAGTAAAAAAAAAGGGGGAGTGCCGGTATAAACAAAAAGAAATTAATGCGAGGAAAAGATGATGCACATTGTCGTAGAAAAGGAAGAAGAAGAGAGATATACCTCTCAGAAGATTATGATTTTTCTTCTTTTCATCACCACGATGGCATAGGTCATCATCGACATGAAGAATGCCGTGACGAGCAGGACGTACGTAGTCGACGACCTTTGGAGAACACCTGGACCAGAACCTGGATGGCAAGATCAAAATCATGACCGTAGTATTATGACAGAACACAATGAAGGGACTTTCGATAGCAAACGACCATAGATCATAATTCCACACACGTCTATTTATCATGTGATTTATCTCGGTCATGTATTGTTATAATGAAGCATAATGTTATATAATTATATTCATTAGCCGGGTTCACACGTACACCAATTAGCGGGATACAAATCTCGAGATTTGCATCGCGATCGTCATCCCGAGTTTTTTGCACGTGTGGACAGAAAAAACCCGAAAATTAGCGGGATAAGCATCGCGATGCTAATCCCAAGAAATCTTGCGCTGGTTCGTCAATTAGCGGGATAATTGGCCGCGCGCTGGTACGTGTGAACGGTCGGGATTAGAATCTCGAGTTTTTATATCCCATCATGCAATGCGCACATCACAACAGCGAGGCCTCTGCGAAGAGATCCTTCACCTCTTTGGAGAACAATAACAACAGCGCGCGAACCACACCACTGACGCGTAAAAGACAATGGACAAAGGTAAGTGCGCGCAAGCAGTGATAGAGAAGGGCGCTGTGTGACCCAGTTTGCAGGCTTTGTTGTTGTCTCTATCGGCAATTAGCGGGATAATTCGGTACGTGTGGACGCTCGCCAAATTAGCGGGATACCGATCGCGATCGCCATCCCGCTAATTTGGTACGTGTGGACGCTCGCCAAAAAACTCGGGATGAGCATCGCGATCGTCATCCCGCTAATTTGTACGTGTGAACCCGGCTAATATGATAAGGGTGAGAAAATGAAGGTGAAATCTTCGAAGAAAAAAATAATACATTTGTTTCGGTTACATTGTTTGGGTAGGCCCTACTAACAAGGTACTTACAGCTTATACAAATAAAGAAAAATGTATTTTTACAATGATAATTAAAATCTAGCATGCAGGGATGATGGTTATTATTAAAGCTCCCCTCTAGCCTGGGATACCGTGGAGTGAGTAGGGTGACCCGGCTCGGATCATGGGAATCTTGTAACAAATAATGTGTACAACTTCATCCCGTATATCCGTGTACAGCAGATTTCATCACGCACCATCATGCACATATTCACTAACCGATGGAATTTGTGATTTTTTTTATTTTTTTTTTATGTACCCCAGTGGACAGCACACCGACTAGGGCCACCCTTTATTCCAACGCAACTCTTTCATAGTTATACAAGAGTGAAGCTTTCATCCATACTACAGAGTATTCCACATAACCCTTTTTTTCCGCTTGCCGTTTTACCATGTTTACCATGTTTACAGTCCAGAGTGGAATAAAAATGAGTCCATATTTATATGATAAGTAGATTAACCTCTCTTTGAGCCGAAAGTCGAACAATGCCCAAGACTAGTAGAGGTCCAACCAATCCCGTTCGTCCCCGAACACGTGACATTGATGCACCTGTTGTGTGGGCGTGGTCTAAAGAGAGCCGAGGCGCTGCTGGACGAGGAGAGAGTGGTGTTGTCGACTCCGATGGTGTATGTGTGAAGGTGTAGGGAGGACTGGTCCTCGGGACTAATATGACACGTGATAACGAGAATGACCTGGCTTCCTTCCCCATTGATCTCCTGGATCTCGATAGAGAGGATGTTTCTCGCTGGGGGCGCCTGGCCTTAGCATACAAAAATTAAATAATGTGTTTTGTTGTTTGTTTGTTTGTTTGTTTATTTATTTGTTTTTTTTTTATTCATGATTAATTGCGGTACGTGACATATTAGAAATACAAATATTGGGAACTGGTGCAAGGCATGTAAAGAGAAAGCCCGCCCTATCATAACTTCAAACAATTGTGAATTCAAGCAACCTTCCAGTACTAAAGGAAAAAAAAAAACTAGAGATTGTAATTTGTCATCACTGACAAATTAAGGTGATCCGATTTTTTTTTTTATCAATGATTCGAGTCCTGACGCAATACGCATGACCATACAGGTTTCATCTGTATTCAGAGAGATTGGCCGTGTGATGTTTGGATTCTCATTTAGAAAAGGAGTCATATCTGCCATCCTTTGTACTAAATTCTGTATACACTAGATAACGAAGATTACAGCAACAAATACATATGACCTTTGACCCACGCTTTACACTCCCAAGATGGCATCTGAGCAAAAAGTGGTTATTTTGTGAAATGATTCTTGCGACATCGTCTATACGTGTGCAAAATATGGGAAAGATAGGACAGGTATTCACCAAGAAACAGGATGAAACAGTTATGACCTTTGACCCTAATTTACATACCCAAGATGTTGTCCGATCAAGTCGTTGTAATTCTATGAAATAATGGACGTGACATGAACTAAACATCTGCTAAGTATGAGGGTGATATGGGCTGTTTTTCTTGAGTTATTGCAAAGAAAGTTGCAGAAGGAAAGAAATATCTCAATACATCGAAGAAAAGTTTTTAATTTCAACCTAGTTTTTTAACATGATCCCGACATTGTATGAAGAAACGAAGGCACACATTCGATAGCGCACAGTCTCAGCTACAACATATTAAAACCTGGGAGAAATTGACTAAAGGGTGAGCTAGTGCTCGATAAAGACAATCATGTCAATTTTTCACATATAAAGAATTCCCTCCCATAGAGATAAAACGTCATAACGAAGATACAGAAAGAAGTACATATGACCTTTGACCCCACTTTGCACAGACATGATGGCATCTGAGTAAAAAGTAGTTATTTTGTGAAATGATTCTTGTAATATGGTCTTTGCGTGTGCAAAATATGGAGAGATAGGACATGTGTTCACTAAGATACAGGATGAAACATTTATGACCTTTGACCCTGATTTACATACCCAAGATGGTGTTTGATCAAGTAGTTGTTATTTTATGAAATAATGTACGTGACATGAACTAAACATGTGCAAAATCATGGGGATGATAGGGGCTGCTTTTCTTGAGTTATTGCAAAGAAAGTTGCAGAAAGAAAGAAATATCTCAATACATCGAAGATAAGTTTGATTTCAACCAAGTTTTGGACGTGATCTCGGCCTCGTATGAAAAAATGGAGAGAATACTGGCAATAGCCCAAAGTCTCAGCTACAACATATTAAAATCTGGGAGAAATTCACCGAAGAATAAGTGAGCTAGTACTCGATAAAGACCGTCATGTCAATTTTCATTTCCAGAAAAATTCCCTCCCATAGAGATAACGCGTAAACTGGTTAAATTTGACAAGGTTACATTATATCCATTTTTACGAGGTGAAGACATAATCCGATTAAAACTTTGATTGAACAAATCTTAAAAGAGTATTAAATTGGCTACAACATACTAAAATCTGGAAGAAATTCACCCAAGGGTAAGTGAGCTAGTCGTCGATAAAGACAATCATGTCAATTTTCACATCTAGAAAATTCCCCCATAGAGATAACACGTCATAACGAAGATACAGGAGGAAGTACATATGACCTTTGACCCACTTTGCACAGACAAGATGGCCTCTGAGCCAAAAATGATTGTTTTGTGAAATGATCCTTGTAACATGGTCTTTACGTGTGCAAAATATGGGAAAGATAGGACATGTACTTCACCAAGATACAGGATGAAACATTTATGACCTTTGACCCTAATTTACATACCCAAGATGGCGTTCTGATCAAGTAGTTGTTATTTTGGGAAATAATGTACGTGACATGAACTAAACATGTACAAAATATGGTGGTGATAGGGGCTGTTTTTCCTGAGTTATTGCAAAGAAAGTTGCAGAAAGAAAGAAATATTTCAATACATCGAAGATAAGCTTAATTTCAACCAGTTTTTGGACGTGATGCCGACTCCTTATGAAAAACGAAGGGCACACTCACGATAGCCCAAAGTCTCAGCTACAACATACTAAAATATCGGAGAAATTCACCGAAGCTAAGTGAGCTAGTGCTCGATAAAAATAGTCATGTCAGTTTTCATTTCCAGAAAAACTGCACTCCCATAGAGATAACACGTAAACTGGTCAAATTTGACAAGATTACTTTCAATCCCTTTTTACGAGATGATGCTGTCATCTAATCAAATGTTGTTATTATATGACTGAAAGACCATTTAATAAGCTACAACATATTGAAATTTGGACGAAAATCAATTGAAGAATAAGTGAGATACGCTTGAGTGAACTTGAAATTTGATGACGTCATTTTGAAAATTTACTTTTTTTACTTTATTAAGAAATTTGATATCTTTTAATCATTTTTTCAGCATCGCCAACCCATGAAATGACATGTACAACTCATCAGCTTTTAGAATATGTAAAGAAAATGGGGGGTCATCGTCCATCCTGACGAGTAAAATCGGATTTAAAATAGGCAATTTTTTTGCATAGTTGCACTGTATATCGCCATTGACGCGCGCGCGGAATTCAACTTTGACGGGCCCGTATGACGTCATATTGAGTCGGATCGACTTGAAACTTGGTAGAAATATTCCTTGACATTTCAGACATTCGATCCGTGCGATAAAATGGGAAATTTCTATTGCATATGAGCTGTGCGTGCGTATGTGCACGCGAGCGTACGCGTCCGTCGATTTTTTTTGAAATGCTGTAAATGACCTGAAACGTGTGGCAAAACAATTTTGAGGTTGATTAGAGCATGTTAAAATTTCAACGCGCGCGTACGCGCTCGTTTACTATGAACGTGACTAAATTTTATGAATTATATAAATAGACCTTGACTTGAACTATATGATATCTTAATTTCATTCGAAAATTCCGTTCCATTAATGAGATATTGATGCAAACGTGATTTTAGATAATGACGTCATAATGACGTCACGGTTAACTGATCACATTGATACACTAGATCTGTCGTCCTTAGGACATGATACATATATGGTGTAAGTTTGAAAGTGATAGGTAGGGGACTTTTTGAGTTAACCTCTGCACAAGATTTGAGGAGAAAGAAATAAAGAAGAAGAAGAAGAAAGAATCCGTACAGATACAATAGGTGATCCGAGAGGATACTCGGATCACCTAATAACTCTCTTGCATTATCGCTATTAGGTCAATTGTCATTCAAACTATTTGATCGAAAGGTTTAGGGTAAAAACAAAATAATGATGTAAAAAAAAATAAATATATCCATAGTGCCACGACTTTTTAAATTGTATTTTGTATTGTTTACAACATGACTAATGTGTATACTTAATTCACTTGGAAGAATCAACGATAAAGGTGTTGCCCTTATCATTATCAATAGAATAATTAGAACTGTTGTATGTAGATGATTGAGATGGATCAATCTTAAAAAAAAAAAACCTTTCTGTCTAGTAAATATAACAATACGTCAGAGAGAAAGTGGTTACTAGTATCATGTAGATTTGGTGAGAGAATGTGTGTATGAACTCAAATGGACCTTTCTTCGCAGTGGTCTCAAGAAATTTTGCATAACATAATAATATTATGGAAAGTTTTATCGTCTTACCGTCGCTTCTTGGACAGTAAGTCTTTGAAGCGTTCGTCATTCCGATGTCGTTGACACCGGTGCAGGAGATTTCAAAGCATTCACTCGAAATTGACTCAAGGATCAAGGAAGGGGAGCTTGAAGATGATTCGATGACGTCATTCACTGCAATCTCGTAATTTTCTATTGGTGGAAATGGCTGGTCACGTGGGTGGACGTGACACGTGATCCTGAGGCCATCAGTTTCTTGTCCGTCCTCGTCAACAATCTTGATCAAGATGATATTGTCTGCTGGAGCATCTGCCACGTGACAAGGATAAAATGTAGACAGATTATAACTCATTCTCATATTCACAATTTATCCAGAAACATCGACAAAATATATGACATGTTAAAACAAAAAAGCAGGACTTACTTTAACATAATTTTCTTTCGGGGTATATCATGAAGTCGTCACAATAGTCATCATGACGTAACAGGCAACTGTTCATCTTCAAACGAATGAGAGTAAAACATGCTTATCAGGCATAAGAGTGACACATATTCCAAAGTTTTCTTATCAGATAACGAGCAGTCAGTATTATTTTGGTGTACTGAGGGTGCCATGTGTGTCTTCATACTAATTCCCAGCAATCTTATTTCTCACACAATTTTTGTTTGCGTTTATCATAAGAAATATCTGTGGATATTTCTCTTCTATTTCTTTAATAGTAGAAGGATCAAGGTTACTCTCACTAAGAGCATTTCTTATCTTCTCATGAATTTTAGGTGGTGACGTCATCATCTCGTGTCTGCATCTGAACCAGAATAGCTTTCAACATTACTCGGATACGACCGTACACATCCTTTTGACTTGCATGCAGGTCCCGATAGATCAGATAATGAACTAAAGCTGTACTTACGTTGAACATCCAAGGTTCGAGACCGTTCACTGCCGATGAGACGACACTGAAGTACGCCCCCATTGTCAGATGTGGTCGGAGTGAACGTCAGTTCGCTACTAACGTTGTAATATGTAAAACGATTGATACGGTAGTCAAGACCAGAAGTAACAGACTCGTTGACTGCATTATCGCTTCCTTCACACGAGAAACACAGAAAAATAAAAACCAAGGAACTGTAATGAGTCTGAATAACATCAGAAGATTTATCTTTGACATATTATTGTACATTTATCATTGGAAGTTTAGACCTTGCTTATTTCAGAGAGCTTTCGATTATATTCAATTCAATAGTTTATCCATTTCCATTAAAAGAATAAAAAAGATTCAAAGCGGCACACATTTACAGATTAACTTTCATTCATCTGACAAGGACAGTACCTTGAACAAAAGTATATGAACCAACGATATCATAAAGAAGAACATGATAAACAATGCAAACTTTGTCATGCACGGTAACAAAAAAAGAAGAAGAATTAAGAAAGTCTTCCATTATAAGAACGAGTAATAAAGATGTCTTCATACATGACGTAAAACTGATCTGAACCAAGTATTTCTCAATCCTGTCTTAGGACGGTTGTCGATGGAGATAGCTTCAGGCCTGAATAGCAGAACGGAAGTAAACCTACTAGTAATGAATGGCACGTGTGCGTGTGACAGCAATGGATTCAAGAAGTTATGATAAACATCCAGGTTCCCTGGATGATTTAGTTTGTGGTTTTACAAATTCTTGTAGTGCTAAACTATACTTCCAGAAACAATGACAGATGTTTCAAACGAAACAACTTGATCTTCTACATGGTAGACACCATGGCTGAAGCTTTCTTCAACTTAACCTCAATAGGCGTAGACTATACATAGTGGTTCACTTCATCACGCAATAAAAATGTATCAATGCGCCATGCCAGAACTAAGGACACTCATAAACAATGGGTTATATATATCGTAGTACAAAAGATGTTATAGTTACCTCCTTATAGGTGTGTCTTCGACAAATTATAATAATTTGAAAATAAAAAAAGAGATATTGCTGTCAAGTGTGTCTTCAAATCTCTGAAGACAAACATTATTTTCTTATGACTGCAGAACTGTCGAGATTTGCTCGAAAATGTATTCAAAGTAAGAAATAGGGGGAAATAGTATCTCAAATCGACTTGTAACAAAAGTGTTGGTTGAAACAACAACAACAAATCTGGTGCTAGTGTATAATACTCTACCCACACATTTGTCACCTTTATATGCTCAATGAATATGAGGCCTAAAAAAGAAGAAGGTAGGTTTCTCATCCAAGCGCCAATCAGATTTTTCCATTCAGGTGTCTTGTTATGGTTACTGTTGTTGCTGTTGTTGCTGTTTAGTATTCACCATTTTTTTTCACATCACATATGAAAACATTAAAAAAAATCGATATTTGCTTTTCTTAGCCTCAGATAAAAAAGGAGAAAAATCGGAAATTCCCATATGTTTTGCAATGTATGATCACTTTGCATTGTCATAACAGTGTGTCTATTTACTAGCTGTTTAGAAAGCATCAACAATTACGTTGTGAATGGACAAGTTGTTCCACAAACTCGTACAGGTGTATTAAGAGCCAGGCTGTCTTGGTTTTAAAATATTATGTACTGGGGATGGTATTCTGAAAACCTTCCTGGGAAGATTTTTTCTACCTATGTCAAGATTTTTTTTTTTCTTAAGTGATATTCTGAAAACATTTCTTTCTTTACTTTCTTTAACTAAGCAGGAAGAAACATAGAATATTCAAATAAGGATGAATTCTAAGGATATGCACTTTTCTGACTTTAAGAAGAAATTGGTTCATTGTATTCTAGAACGCACTTAAAAAATAATTTTAGGAAGACTAATAAGGAGAGCCTTAAACCTGTACTAAGTACGTTATCATGATAATCAATGTTATTTCTAAGATATAGCAAGATATACAAAGAATCATGTCAGCGGCTATAGCAAACAGAAGGATGCAACATTACAGAGGAAAGATTACCCATGTTTCCCCCATAAAGAATTGCCGCCTTCATTATAAAGACTTTCAAAGGCTGCGTGAGTATGAAAAGATTATACATTTCGTAGTGGGCGCCATTTCATACAAACACGTAATATGCGAGGCAGAGAATTCTCTCTGGTATGAATTATAACATTGTAAGTAATTACTTCTGTTACTCTAAGTAATGGAGACTGCAAGTTGGGTGTTTGCTTTCCTATACAAATTGATGTGAGTGCATAAAATTCTCTGAAAGAATCCATGAACGTTCAGTCAGTACTCGCTGTACTGTAAGCCTACATACGGAAAGCGAACAGGCGTAATGACGTATGTATGTACTAGGCATGTTGGAAGCGTTTGCCGCCGCGCTGCCCTCGGGCGCCGGCCCGCTGGTCGATCGTGTAGCTAGCTGGATGTATCCAGCCGGTCAGCCCTGCCACATACCGTCAACGTAGCCTAACACACGTGTGCTGTATACACTGACTAGAACTAACCCTTGTTGTTTGTTTGTTTACTTTTGTACAAAACAAACAAACAAACAAAAAGTCAGCCATTTTCTTTGAATGCTTCTTTCCTTCTAAGAAGTTCATGTTTTAGGACTGTGTAGTATCATGGGTATTCCAGTTAGATTAAAACACGAATTGTTATTAACCTGCTGTCACTTGAATTTCATAATAATGTCACTGCACTGGTTACTTTTTTTTCAAAAGCGACGACTAGTAATGTTGATTTTGATATCAGAAACTGCAGTGGGCTGGGATAAGGATGTCTCAATTTACAGTAAGAATTTCTTGGGATCACGTGTCAGACCCGGGTGTTAGATTTGAATGGTCTTATCTTTTTTAAGCACTTCATAACTTTGTGCCTTAGGATTCTGGAAAATATTTAGAAAGAAATTTAGGAAGATTTTCAGAATACCACCCCAGGACTCGTGCCCGACATTGGGCCGGGCGATCATTCATGTGGTACAAGTTGTAGTTTCGTGTCGCCTCATATTTATTATGATAATATTATTCACACATCTACAAACTCGCCCTAAATGTTTTATAATCTAAACCACATCTAAAATTGTAAAAACCTTGGAGAAGTTCAATTTTTCGGTTACACTTTTACCCATTCTAAAATAACTCGATGGTTTGAATTGAAGCTCTGCGCTAGCTGCACTCCAACAGTTGGCCGCAGTGCGGTAGTGTACACGTACACGGCAGCGAAGTACAGTCATTTCTAAATGAGTCTAAAAGTGACAAAATTAACAGCAAATATCCAACTTTTACCAGACCTTGTATTCTCAGATGTAGGGACTTTCGTTTGTAAAATATTTAGGGAGAGTTTGTGCATGTTTGAAATTTGTGTGGCGATGCAAAACTACACTACACAATCACTGTGCCTCCCGCTAGATTGTGCATTGATTTTGACGTACATACAACACTGTATGAATTGGCTAAAGATAAAGAGAGAGAGAGAGAGAGAGGGAGGGAGAGAGGGAGAGAGATGAAGAAAGAAGCAAAACTCGAGCGAGAAACTTCTTTAATTCAATTTTAAATCATTTTTTTTTCATCTTAGATTTTTATTTTATTATTTTCATTTCTGTAACTTGGCCTGAGTTACTCAGTACATTATGAAATACGTGAATAAATGAATCAAACTTACGGTCTCCTTCACACCTCACTCCGGCGTCTTCACTGTGAGTACAGCTAAGCTTACATCCCCATGGCGTACGAAGGCAATAAACCAGAGAGTTTTCCGTTCCATCACAGTAAGCCTCGTCAACCCAGATTGGTCCAGATCCCTGCCCAAAGTGCGCTGACCCATAACGAGCTGAGGCCGATGAGTAGCCGAGATCTCTGCACACCACGTGCGCGTCTCTCATCTCCCAGCTAATGTCACACACCGTGCCCCACTGCCCGTTACACGATATCTCAACTCGGCCTTCATTTGGGGTTGATCCACCAACCAGCCTCACTGTAATAACATGAGATAAAAAGATAAATAGATAGATAAATGGTAATATGAAAATCACATAAATGACATGCAAAGGTTGAATTGCTTATGAGTTAGATAAGACATATTACAGTGTGGTTTGATACACATGGTAAAATATGCACACAACACTCAAGACTTCAGACACACAGCCGTACATTTCCTTACAGGCTTGTGTGATCATTCATGTGTGAAAAAAATTCATATTCAAACATAATAATCTGAGTATTGGTGTTGTGAGCGTGTCGTAGGTCTTTAGGTCGATGTTTATAGTAGTGACATCTCACCAGATCAGGACACAGGAACGACATCAGTAAAAAACAAACAAACAAACAAACAAACAAACAAACAAAGCACAAACATTTCTGAGGACTGAGACAACTAGAAAGTATTAAACGACACCTCTGACACGAACAATGAGAGGTCCTTTCTTAACAGTACAAACAACACGTCAAATTCCCAAGTTGTCAACTTCCAACATTCTGACACCGCCCTGAAATGAGTAAAACAAAATACATTCAGATTAAAACAACAAACAGAAATGATGTCGAATTGTTTCTCGTCCGTACAAAACAAATGCTACACACTAACATAAACCTAATGATTGTGAGAACTTTAAACAGGCGTAACTGCTACCGTTACATAATATAGTCATTAGACCTACATTTTTTTCCTGTAACTGTTGCGCATATTATTATTATCAATAAACATGAAGTATCCATCGTATAAAGTTAATGTGTAAATTAACATTAGTCAAATCAGTTTCTTTGTTGCAAACAACATAACAACCTACCTTTGTTTTATTTTGTATTGTTTCATACCAAATTCGAAAAGAAGGTGTTCCTCAAAATGCTTTTTGTAAATTTTCAATTTTTACTCCGCACACAAACTCGAACTGTGAACGTAATAATTCACGTAGACCCACCCTAGTCGAGTTTATCTATAATTTGAGCAGTTCTCTAGCGTTAGCCTATTTAATATTTGCGATAACTTTAGGCCTACTCGATTGATCTTTACATTCCCCCTGACGAGATCTCGATGGATTTCATGTCTATACCCTCATGATAATTTCACTACATAATTTCAGTCAAACCTTAAGTCCTAATGGTTTATACTCTCACATTCACAAAACCTTACAATATCTCCAAACCTGCCATCAACTTTGGTCTACTAACTTAGGCCTATTACATGTTTAATACTACATTATTCCACCGGTTTTCATTCGCCCATTCCCATTACATTGCATTCTCCAAGCGTCCGATCCTTTCGCCAACATTCACTACGCGCGCAAAACTATGCTGTTTGCACACACTACGCGTGATTGCCCATACCATACCACATACAGTAGTCTAAAACATGCAAACCCAATAGCAGCTAACGCAAACCCAATAGCAGCTAGAGAACTAAATCATATCCCGAGAATTTTCATTGCTTAGCATTATAGCCCTCGAAGATCATTCAATTTTCATGCACGTGTCCATAAATAATAGCTTCAGATGTTACTTTAAATTTTGCTTCACTCACCATTTAGATAAAGCAAGCAGAACGGCGTCCAAGTATTGCAATTACTGATCAAAAAAAAAAAATTGTGCTAGGATTATAATAAATCACGGATGCGATTGAAATGGGTGAGCCCTCTACAGTTGAACATTGTAAATACAATGACTGACCATCCCCATTCCCCCCCCCCCCCCCCCAACGTCCCCCGTCCGACATTCTCTTATAACAGACCCAGGTCCATTATTAGACAGAAATTTTAGGGGGGGGGGGATGCAAGTGTAGGCCAACCATCCTCCTATTTTTTTTTTTTTTTTCAGGTCTTGTCCCCTATTAGGCCTATGGCATCAGAGTACAAGCACATGGTAACAGCTTTACAACAACTCTGCTGGCAAGTTTGAGGGTTTTTTTTTTTTTTGCATTCAGTGTGAAATGATTTTTTAATTCACTGCTATATAACTTTAGCAGACACTAGTCTAAGCACGCTATGTGTAGGCCTTGTGAGCTCCAATACTGGGGCATAATGGGACATTATTGTCATTAACCCACTTTTCCTTTAATTCAAAGTTATGAAAAAATATCCCTGTATTGCTTATCATTGTCTTTAATTTCAGACGTTTTAATTGTAATTTTCTCTGATAGACCATGATGGATATAATACGTTTTGCTATTGAACTCTTCATGTGTATTACTGTGAGAGAGAGAGAGAGAGAGAAGAGAACACTTCATAGCTGTATCATTATCGTAAAAAGAAGAAGAGGAAGGAGAATATATGAAGAGTTCTGTTTCAAAAGGTACTACATCAGTAATTTCAAGTTCAGAGAAAAACGTGATTTTTTGATTATCATAATTTATTTACCAAGCTCAGACTGGAATGATATTTTCCCCTTCTATACTACTAAATGATATAACACTCAAACCACTCTCTATAAGAATATGCAGGTCCATGCATTTGTTTTTCAATGAATTAATATATATTTTTTTAAATATTTTTGTGGGTGTACTACCTTTTAAACCGAAACTGGACGTATTTTATTCTTAATTTTCTTTCAATAGCAATGCTTCTTTTTCTTTAAAAGGCAGCTTTTGTCATGTTGTTGCTATAGCAACGAAAATGAAGTAAAAATAAGAATGAAAAAAAATAAAAAAGTGGAAAAATAAGCTAATAATCAAAATAGCAATTTGTGATAAATATTCCACTAAATCTTGTCATGTTTTATTGCTTTTTCATAAAAATACCATTTTTCTTTGGAAACAGCTGTTGCCATGGTAACCGTAATAACCGTGACATTATAAGAATTGTATCTTTTTAAATTTGATTAAAAAAGAGGGTTGGGAATGACATATTTTGTGTGTCTACAACATGTTTTTATGATGTTTATGAAGAATATATGTTCTTTTAAGGAAAATAATGTGTTGCCATGGCAACGGCTGAAGACGTCTTGTAGAAAAATGGCAACAAGTGGATTCGTGGTCAGCACCCCAAAGATAGGGGAAATAGTACAAAAAATCAAAATCTACAGAAAATTTTAAGAACATTACAACTCGCCGTCTACTATATAGTAGTACCTTTTGAAACCGAAATTTTACATACCAGAGATACATTAAATGTGATGTTATGACATGTTTCGCGGTTCATTTTTTTTCCAGCAATGGTGTTGACCGGGATGGGATACGAGGTCAAGGGGGGCTAGGTATATTGACAATGCCCTGCTCTATTTAGCAGCAAGAATAACAAACCAATGTACACAGCTAATGCCCCACTCTCCCTTACTGACCAATATTTTGGAATGAATGTCATTGGTCATAAGCATTCAATAAATTTTCATATGCTTCAACTAATGTTCCGGATCCATCGAGCAGGGGGGGGGGGGGGGGGGGGGTCCATTATGCGTATAAACGGTGATAGATGGGGAGAGGTCATAATATCTCACCAGGTTATTTCTCTCTTCCCTTCTCTCCTTTTGTTTTTTCTCACGAGCTTTATCTAATGAATTCTTTTCTTTTTTTCTTCTTTGTATTATTTGTGACTATTTTTCTCTTGCAAATTGTTCTTCACGTGTCTCTCTTTTTTTTTCCATTTTTTAAAATGGAAATTCGAAGGGAAAAGGTGGAAAAGCAGCACCTGAATGTGCTGTATTTTCTCAACGCTGTAATGATTGAAATCCATTACATGATTTTCATTCTGGTATATGTTCTTTCTCAGGTAAGATAAATCTGATAATCTAAAAGCTGATAAAATCAAGACCGTCGAATATGACCACTTATTAGATACTAAAATAAAACGCTGCAGCAAAGTAATTTTGCAGCAATACAATGGAGAAATATTGTAGAAATCCCTTAATATAGTGGTCGTTTTAATGATGTAAGTATACCTGCGGGCTTCAAGTCGAAGAGAGAGTGGAAATCTTCAGTGCAAAAAAAAAATAGGAGTGATTTCGAAATTCAAAGCATTGTCTGTGTGCTTTATTTAAATATTGTATACATTTTGGTTGACCCCTGCTACTATAGTATGTGTACGTGGTTGAAGGTGTGATGGTGTGTGTGTGTGTGCGTGTGTGTATGTGTTTGAGTGTATGTGTATGGGTGAATTAGTGTGCGGTATACGCACGCTTTCGTGAAGTATACTCTCTAAAAAAAATCGAGTGAAAATTTTCACTCTAAAAAGAGTGAATACAAAAAAGAGTGAATTTCGAGTGAAATTGGAGTGAATTTTGAGTGAAAATGCTCATTTTCACTCATTTTAGAGTGACGTCAGGGATCACTCCAAAATCTTCGAGTGATCCATGACGTCACTCCAAAATGAGTGAAAATGAGCATTTTCACTTAAAATTCACTCCAATTTCACTCGAAATTCACTCTATTTTGTATTCACTCTTTTTAGAGTGAAAATTTTCACTCGATTTTTTTTTAGAGAGTATAAGGTATTCATCATGAGCTCCCTCGTGAAAACGATATGAGCTCTCTCGTGGAGACATTGTATACTTAATATTCCTGTTTAATATTTCTAAATTTTTATAATGTTTCTCAAGTAAGTATCGCCCCGGGCATTTTTGTATAAAGTCCCAATTTTTTCTCTCTCTTCTTTCTTTCTTTAAAACAACAACAACAACAACAACAACAACAACACACACACATACACACACACACACACTCACATGATAAGTTCATCGCTTGCCAAGTTACTCTTCGTCCAACTTTGATAATATCCCACTGTCGTCTACCAGGGGTGGCCAAATTCACCCGTTTTCATTCACCCAATATTTATTGATTAAGTTCACACATTTTTAAAATTATTTAATAATAACACAAATATGACACTTATAGGAATAAGAAGTAACAACACATCATGTGGCCTAGCACATCTGTAGTCATTGAGTGCGAGACATGAGTGTCCCATTCTCAATTTCAGAAAAGTTATACGAAAAAATTAATCAAAAAGTTTTATTCCACTTCACCCCGCTCTCCCTTTATAGAGTGACATTACATTGACAGGTTCACGTGCAAACTAGGGCCTCACAGGCCCGTATATACATAGGGTTTTTATTGGAGGTCTCAGAATTTCAGTTCAAGTTTATGTTCAACATTGGGGCGCAAGAAATATCTCTGGTGCCACTTCCGGGTTTAATTACCTGACAAACAAACAAACAAACAAGCAAACAGACAAACAAAAAGGCTTATTTTCTGGTACCACTGCAATCACCTCACACAGAATGATGATTTCTTGTTTGTTAGTTTTTTTTATTAAAGGGAACACACTTTGTCTTTTTTTTTTTTTGCTGGTTGCAAACGGGGGGGGGGGGGGGGGGGGGAGGAGGGGGCTCCCTGAACCCCCTCCCCTAGTTACGGGCCTTAGGTGTACAACATTCTGTACCATACCAAAGTGTATGATCGTAGGCTGTATTCCCAGGTTATACGGACAGATGAAATAAAACAAACCAACAGCTGATGAGTCAAAAGTCTCAAAGGCGTTCTTTTCATAAAGGTTGTTAGGGTAATATCCATGGAGATTATCCTACAGAAGTTTTCCAGTTGTGATTATGATTGGGAGAATAGGGGTTGGGAACAAGAATATTAAAAAAAAAAAGTGTCTGTATGTTAAAGCATCGTCCAAATTGATGATAAGAATTCCACCTTTAGTCTCAAGCATTACACCAAAGTTCCCTATTCCTTCTTTTTAAAAATCCCTCGTCTATTATTATGCAAGCAAATTGTAGGTTGATAGGGTAGGAGGCAAACATTCTATTATTGCTGATATCAGAGGAAATAACTTTTTTTATTAGTATAATATGTGTGGGCACTGTGGCATAGTGGACAAGACTCTCGACTCCCGATGGGAGGACCCGAGTTCGATTCCCGCCCAGTGCTTCCGTCCTTGGACAAGATGTTTTTACCCACAATGTTCCTCTCTACCCAGGTGTGATAGGGGTACCTGGCAACGCTAAGGTAATGATAATGGCAGGGCCCTCTGGTAGAGCAGTGACACCACTGAAGAGGTTACCCTGTATAAGTAAGACATTATTATTATTACTATTATTGTTATTATTATCAGTATTATTATTATTATTATTATTATTATTATTATTATCATCATTGTTATTATTATTATTATTATTATTATTATTATTATTATTATCATCATTATTATTATCATTATTATTATCATTATCATTATTAAGTGTCACCTCCTTACGGAGTAGAGAAAAAAAAATCCATAAACAAATAAAAGCAAAGTACTGTAAAACAACACAGACAAGACCGGGGCAGGGAAGTCAAAGTAATCGGAACTGAATACAGCTAGTGTATCAATATTTTTGAGAGTTCAAATTCAGACGTGTGCATTATAGGTCTATGTGTCGACTCCCATATCGTATACTAGATAGCCTTACTTTCGGTCGTACAGGAGTACTACTTGTCTCGTGTGGATATATCGCGCGCACTTGGTGTCTGGTACAATGTGTTGTCTTGTAGGCCTACGCATTATGTATTTTGGATCGTATTCAACTTTTCAAGTCTCATGTACTCACCCGTATATCCGGGACATGTGTTTCCGCATTTGTCGGGGCAGTTTGAAAAACCAGAGTGGACTTTATGTTACGCAGTGCATTCGTCTCACGGCACCCACTGCCCCTAGGTGTAAAGAATTAGTAATGGACAGAAAATAACACATCCTCAGGAGTTATTACAACCCGGGTAAGATCGATAAGGGATCAAACTCTGTACCTTTTCTGTATCTTTGAGAAATGTATACCTTAACTGGTGTTAAAATCTGACTCTTCTCGATTTTCATCAAAGTTGGTAAAAGTTGACATCCGACTTCAATTGCCCCATTGCTTTCCGTTTCGCAATCTGTCTGTTAATGTCTGTTAAATGTCTTTATCACCCAGCATATCTTGGTGTTTGTAAACCTTACGGTCTTTGAACTTGATGAAAAGCATTGCATATTACGTTGCTCGATAGATGTTGCATGGTTTTCGTCTTGCTTTTTAAAGTATTTTTGTCTGTGCCGATTTTTTTAACCTATCGAGAGTACGCGTTTGCACAGTGACAATAATTTCAATTATAACCCTTATAACCATGTGGCAGAAAACGTTAGTCTTTTTACACGAGTGATTTCCATTTTTTGAACCATTTTGTCAGTCTTTCAAGGTAGAGTACAAACTTCTAAACTCATACACATTCAGAATTCATCTATCACAGGTTAATTAGTATTTCAATTTGATTTGGCTATTTTTAGCGGTCAGTCTACTGTAGTCAGAAAAGGTGCACCAATCATCGCTTCGGCTGATTTCGCTGGTAGTGGTGAAGCCGTCTGCGATTTGGACGCCGTTCAAATACCAGGTCAGAGCAGCCGAGCCGTGGATGTCAGTTCCTGAGCACACTGCTGTGACTTCAAGGCCAGCCCGAAGAGGCGAGGGTACCTCGAGGTTCATTGTCATTGCAACTGAAAGAACAATAACAGAAAACAAGGGGATCTTTCTGAGCCATGAATAAATGGACACACATAACACACCCACACGCACAGTCATGAATACACATACGAAAAATAAATCTATATGCATATATATATGTATATATATATATATATATATATATATATATGGATGTGTGTGTGTGTGTGAGTGTGCATTTAATGATAGATTATAAATATTATGGAATAAATTCCAGCGTAATTAAGTCAATTCATGTCATCACAACTTTCCCAGATTATGAGTTGTACTATGAATAGTGACTCTCAATCTTGCAAGATTTTACATTTCCTTTGCATCACGACTTCCGCCAATCTCTTCGCTGCTTCACACGTTGTAGCTATCTATGAGGATTTATTTCATAATATACGGAAATTGAATGGTGTCATAATGTAAAATAATAACTAGATTAAATCAGTGGTATTCCTTACCGCTGTAGTGAATATATATGAGAAGAATCACGACATGCACCAACACTCGGCTGTCAGTCATTTTGATGAGATTCCTGGATAACATGAGAATCCTTCTGGATGGAGTAGAGATGGCAATATTTAATAAAATCATGAGCTTATCATATCACGATATAGACAATGCATTAACAAATAGATACCTACATAGAAAATCAGTAAAAACTAGCAGCAAAGCAAGTCATTAATCGGCACACACATTCTAATTTCATTCGCCTTCAGTATTTTCACTTAGAAAAGAAGAGTGAGTATCCAGTATTTTATACGTAAGGAAAATTAGTGGTTAGAGAAAATGAAAGTCAACACTCAGAGTAGTTCATATACTTGCTGCTGTCTATAATACTCACAGATATCAATATGTGGAAATCATCAGAAGAAATTTCTTTCCCGATTTCCGGAGACACTTGGGTATGTCCTATGGTTTAAAGTTGGTTTCAATCCTGGTTCGTCATCCGGCCTTAAATTTCCTTGTTTTTATTGAGTCACGGGTGGTTAGATGTATGTTAGAGAGACAAATCGTACATCAAAATTCATCCGCGCAACGTAATGTCTCTCTTCCGTCTCATTTCCGTCTCACACAATTTTTTTTTTCAAGGCTCTTGATTACTTTATCTTAATGCATTTAAAGAGTTTAGTTTTTAATCTCTCCTTTAACTTGCAACTATACATTTGACTACTTTAGTTCTGGGTGTTAAGTTTCCACTAAACCCATAGAGTTCAAGACAACTTAACGCCCTTCTCATTCTCAACAGACGATATTATGTTAAATGTAAGCAACATATAATTTGCAGAGATAATTGACATTCATTTCAATATCTACCCTATACTTGTTAACAATCCCTTTCATCAAATTAGTCTTGATAGAGCTTACTAAATTCATTTTGCATTCTGCTCAAATTGCATTATTTTGTCGTTTGTAGCTTTGAGCTCGCAGTTTTGAAAATCAAATTCAGCAATGTTGATTATCAGTTTGACAGGTTTCCTGCGTGACATAATAATCGACAAAATGGTTGTTTATCTTACATAGCTAAAGGTGTTTAATGCTTATGATCTGAAGGTATGCTAAAACAGAATTTTCCTAATAAATGCTTAAAGATTAGAAAGGTGGAATAAAACATAACAAATCGGTCATGATTTCATTTCATTAATGAAATTAAATATATATATATATATATATATATATATATATATATATATATATATTATATATATATAATTATATATATATATATATATATATATATATATATATATATATACCGGGTGTCCCAAAAAAAGCGGAACGGTGGATTTTCAGTATCTTGCGGTCTAAAAGTTATATATCTTTTGACATCATTAGAAAGAGCATCTTCCGTAGAAGATGCCAAAATCATCAAATTTGGTTCAGTACTTTTTATTCTACGCCAATTTCTGAAAATGCAGTCATTGTCAAATTTCGCCGGATTTTTGCGACTTACAGTATGAGATAATAATTAAAGTGCACTACGCGATCCATACGGTGAATATTGTGTAAGCTCGGTGATCCGTGTCAACAAAAGATACAGCTTTCACATTGGGAAACCCGTGTGTGTGTGTCTGTGTGTGTGTGTGTGTGATACTTTGTGAATAGCAGATGCAAGGAATATGCGCTTTGAATTTCACAAGGAGTAATTATAGCAATACATTCACACATTATACGTGTATATGGATGTATACCTTCTTACATTGTATGTTTTTGAATTGAAAAACAAAACAAAACAAGAAACACTGCACACTTGCGGCCTCAATGATCATGTTTATAGAAATAAAAAGGATCTCGCATAGATGATTTAGCCTGGTCCGATATTGGTGGTTGGTATATGACAAGCATAAACTTACAATCACACGTCAGTCAGATTATGTATTTTTCTGTTTAGTTTCAGTTAAAAATAGTGGATGAAATATTTTGTTTTGGTTTGTTTGTTTTTGCTGTTGCTGATTTGTTTATTTATATATATATATATATATATATATATATATATATATATATACATATATATGTATTTTTTTTTCGGGGGGGGGGGGGGGGCTGTAATTCGCTGAAAGACCGAAATATGAATTATGGATGTGAACGATCCTGAAGTCTCTTTTTGATGAGATTATTATAAGGCATCAAACAGTATCGAAATAATTTGAAAGAAATCCCAGCATCAAAAACAACGTATCCTTTCATTAATCACTCCGAATCTTCCCCACAAGTTTTACATGTAATATCATATTGTTCATCATATATATCATCAATCTGCAAACTCAAAATACCAAGAAGAGGGAAATAATTATATGACATGTGAAGGACAAGCCGAAAACACGAACACTCTGGTGACACTGTGAGTAGGCATCAAAGGGCGTATTTACTCGGCGGCTTAATCACATAGGCCTGCAAGGAAGTGGCAATATTAAAAAGTGAATAAGAAAGAATAACTGAAGATTTTTTTTTAGTGGATGATAAAATATAATTATGTTGCTACTGTAAAGTACATTAGTATTTTCATGTGTAGGCAACCTATAACACAAGCACAGGATGCTTTCAAGGCTGCCTGGCTCTCATTGTAAACGCCACTATTGCTATGTTTTTTGTGTGTATGTGTGTGTCTGTGTGTGTTCTATTTTGCCGAATAAATGGCCTACATTGGCCTCAAACTAATCAATCTAAATAAAAACCTTCATCTTATGTCTCAGTCGAGAACGACGGAATCCTCATAATGTACACATTATAGATGAATATTTATTTCTGAATTAATCAAAAAGTTGAATTGAGGCACTGCTTCCCAATACTGGTTTGTTTGGCATTAGTAAAAACCTACACTAGTTACTGGATGTTCACCGTCATGCATTATATCGCTGTAGACAATCTCACTTTCCGTTGTTCTTGTTTTCACTGCCTGGCAATTTAACGGGTTTTGTTGACATTTTTTGTCATCCTACATGTCCTCAACGTGTATGATATCACTATACTTCCTCTACATGTCGTGATACTTTATGAATAGCAGACGCAAGTTATAGTAATATGAGCTTTGAATTTCATTAGCAGTCATTGTAGCAGTATTCGCACGTTACTTTGTTACATAATTTATGTCAATGAAAGAAAAACAAAAAAGAACCACATGAAACGCTGCACAGCCCCATATAGCGGTTTTAGAAACACGTGTTAATGAAAAAAAAAAAAATGTATCCCGCAATTTGTTCTCAATCGATTCCTTCTATACCAATGAGTCGTATATTATGTGCACGAATTTCTCACACAAATCACATGGGCAGATAAATATAGTGCTTATGTATATGTGTGTGTGTCGGTGTGTGTGTGTGTGTGTGTGTGTGTGTGTGTGTGTGTGTTTGTATTGTATATCTTTACGTGTTTGTTTGTATTCGTGAGCCTGCGTATGGATGTCTGTATTTGTGTGTCTGTGTATGCACGTGTGTATGTGTGTGTGTGTGTGTGTGTGTGTGTGTATGTGTGCTTGTGAGCTATAAAGTTCAAAGTTTGACAGTTTGATAGTTTATTTTATTCAACAACTAACGCATACTCTCGGGATCGGGGTCCAATGTAAAAATATAAAATCAGTTTGATAATACAGAGATGACTTCAACAACATACATAACAATAATTAAGTAAATAAAAGTGAAAAATGATTGATGAAAAGACAAAAATGTACAGAAATTAACAATATAAACAGGATTATATGGTGGACAAAGTAAAGAAGAAATTATGATTAAGATTATGCTTATGATTATGACGAGAGAGAAAAAAAGAGAGAGAGAGAGAGAGAGACGGAGAGACAATAAAAATGGAAGTTAAGAGCGAAAAGTCAGAAAGACTCAAAACTGGTAACAAAGTACTTATACAAATCAACAATAAGATAAATATGAGTGACATAATAGTTAAAAAAAAACATTCAAAAGAAACGGAGAGTTTAAAAAAAACCGCAAAGACGTACGTGGAAATAATATTTATATTCATACGATAAGTGAACAAAGAATGAAGGGAATATGGAGACGAGAGAGAGAAGAAGAGAAATGGATGAGAGAGTGAGAAGACAAACAAGTTACACATGGATGTATGTGTGTATGTACGTGGGCCAATAGATTTGAACATTGAATGTATCGCCAGGAAATCACCATTGATTACCTATTGTATTTAGTTTATATTTTGTGTATGGGGAAGCGTTTAATCTCAAATTTCTGATTTTGCTTGTGTGTACATCTATTTGAATATTGTTCATATTCTCATTTGTACACTGACCCTCTCAGTACGTTGATACTGCTGATCATTTTTATATATCAATGAATGAATAGATAAATGAATAAGTATAATGAATAAAAAAATAAATTAATTAATCGCATTGCACCTTTCAATAAGCGATTTCTTATAAACAATCGTCGAATCTTGTTTGTATCATTCTAAAGCTATCTGATTATTCATTTATTTTAATCATTTATAACTAATAGATCCAAATAAAAAAACAAAAACAAACAGGCGGAATCGAGGTAGTGTGCCGTATACAGGTTTTGGGTATAGAGCACAAGTATTCTAAACACTATCTTGTTCAAAAATATTTTTTAGTATAAAGCTGTATCGAAAGAACATCTCACTTCTTGCTGGTCTTGTTTGTACTCTGCTCGGGCAAATTTCCGGGTGTTTTTTGTTGACGTTTGAAGTCTGACAAGTCAGCAGTGGATAAAATCACTGCACTTCCTCTTTTAACATTTCTGGGTGTTTTTTTTTATGAATTGAAAACACTAAGAATATGCAATAAGCATAGTGTGTTGTTACCTCTAGCCTTTGTAGACTAATTTAAACCCGGAATGTTTCTGCTGCAAGATGTTGCTAGCACGAGATACCACTGTTATCACTAACAGGCACACTGTTACAGTTAATAACACGTCCTGTTGAAATATCTTGACTTCAAGGAATGTCTCAGATTCGTTTACTTTCAGTGGTATCCCATCAGTGAACGTTCGCTTAGACTTATTGGACAGCAGGTTGACTTCCGTTTGCCTCCTCAGACACAATACTCATAAAGAACGAGTGGTTTATGACACGTCCTGTTGCGATATCTCGACTTGTCTGGAAACCTCAGATTCTTTTACTTTCATTATAATGTACTACCACTGGTATACTGCCTATACCAAAATTTCATGTTTTAAGTTGGGACAATTCATTCTTTTATACCTCTTTGAGTAGAAAAAAAATAATACTAACTAACCTCTTTGACATTGTTTTCAAGATAGGAAGCTGATATCATAATGCAGCGATTACATGAAGGAATAAGACAGCAAAGACTGTAACTGGCTTCAGAAACTTATGGAACTCGTCCGAGAAGTCAGACAAAAATAGAAGGAAATTAGAAAGCAAATTATAGATTCATCGGCGAAAGGAACATATAACAATAGTATTGTATTATAATAACTTGCATTAACCAAATGAGTACTTGATACAAAAACTTCTTCTGCAACATTGACTGATATCGGGAAATTTTACCAGTAGGATCCTATCTTAAATCTATTAGATTAAAATCCCAAATATACAACATTGCCGAGAAGAAAATCCACTTGGATGAAAATCATAACTGGCAAACTGTGTTTGAGCAAAGCAAAGAACATTTGCTATTCCTGCTTACTGGTGGAATTTGGTGCTATGATATTTAATCGTAAGCTAGTCAGTGACGACTACTTAAGGCAAGCTACGTTTCCTGTCCAGACATGATGATTACATTTACCGATGACTAATTTTGAATTTGTGACCAGCTATCAGTTTGCACTCTGTACGGTAGCATTGGTCGTGATACTGTATCCGGAGATCGTATCCTGTTGTCTTGTGTGTGACTATCATACAGTCGTGTGCATACTGTTCAGTGCATGTTATACATGTAGCTGGTTTAGAGCTCCGTCAAGAAGTTGTTGTTCACGAAGGGCAGCCTTCCAAGAGGGCGCTACAACCCTTTGAGCTTCATAAAGACCTTTTCTTTTTTCTTTCTTTCTTTCTTTCTTTTCCTTCTCGGCGTCGGACAATTCTTATTGAGACTCACATTACTCGGCTCTTCAGCGAGCTTTTGCAGATTGTATGACTCATTGTCTTTACAATTTGTCCTGATCGTTTCCTCCTGGTCGATGATTACCAACTCGAAATAAACTCTGCTCCTGTCCATCAAGATGACGAAGATATTCTGCATACTCCAAAGAAAATGGCGCCCCTTCCCGTCGTCGCCGAAAATGTTGAGCAAATAACAACACTGAAGGACTTCTCTCCCACACAATCACATCTTTCAACGAGTGGACAGGAAAATTTTCAGTTTGGCAAGGAGAAAAAATTACATTTCGTTAAGAAGCTTAATGCAGACACGTCTTCTCATACCTACATTCCTATTCTGTGAGTGCTTTTATTACTCAACCAATGTTAACCATGCACTGTCAAACCAGAATTTGAATTGGCTCAAGAATTCATCAAATTTGATATTGTCATCGCGGCAGTCAATCAAAATTTTATGTTTCATCTTTGTTGTAGTGTTGTTGTTTTTTTTATTTTTGAATCCTGTTTATATTCTTTCCATCTGCTGAATAAGTAAAAGCAGAAAGAAAAAAAAAATCTCGCAGCTAGCTGATACTCGTCTGTAACTTATTTCAACAATGTTTGCAATAGATTAGTTAGATTGACGAAAATTTAATGGAAAATGCGGGGTCAAATGAGTTAGGTAAACCTGGACCTACATCAAAACTGTTTAAAGGGGTACTCCAGACGATAATGTATTCATAATTTCACACCATGGAGTACATAAATTAACAGATCCATGTATATGTGGAGTTTATTGTGATACTTGAGCAGACAAATCAAAACTTTGAAAGACCAAAAGACAAATTACACTGAACAGTGATAATGAGATTGACATAGGAGCCTCACATATTTCAGAAATGTTGCAATGTAATACTTCATGCCCTTACAATATCACGTGCTTGACAAGTTCACCTGTGAGGCAATTTATCCACACGTTCTTCCTTTGTTCTGCTTCCATGAGCCCCAGCCTACCCATACATTCATGCCTTCTTGTAGTGAGGCTGCCAATCATCTCCTCATCCTTGTTCATTGTGATTTGTTATAAATTTTGAAAGCATTATTATTCCTCATCCCACTCAATGCAAATCTGAAACTCTGTACCCAGTATAACCAACTTATAGGAGTTCATAAAAATCTGAAAAAATCCTCCGGAGGTCTTGCTTGGAATATTAATTGCTTGATGATTTTGAAAACCAAACGTTATCTGTCATTTCAGTGTATAAAGTACTAACAAAGATCGGGAAACTACGCAAGTCACTCTTCGCCTCCATTTAGTTTTCAGTTTTTCTTTGCATGTACGATGAATATTTCAAAGGGATGCATGCAAATCAAGCTACACTTAAGTTGTAGCCGTTCTGTGTTATATATTGTATATATTATCGTGTAGTATATACTTTTGTGAAATAACATTGTGTAAGCAATGAATTTATATTCTTATGTAGGCCTATATCACATACTTGTACTAATGTGTACATGTACAGGAACGCAGAAACCAATACATTAGATTAAATCAAATCAAATCAAATGAAATCAAATCAAATTAAAACTGTTTCAGTATGAGATTTCAAAACTTTCCATGCCTCTTAAATCATAATCTTATTTTCTAAATTAATAAAGGAGAAAAATGTCTGACATCTTTCCGGTGGATTTGTGATGTGAGCTTGTGCACTTTATTTGTTATCGATATCATTTGGTAATTAGGTATATTATGTTCTATTTCACAGTAAACCTCTCAGGGCATAATATATCTAACATTTAAACGAATGGGATGAAATACTCCAACAACAAAGTATAGAGTACGTGAACAGAGAAATACAAGAAATGATTTTTAACGATAGAATTGGAAAAGGTTTTAATTTTGAGTGACAGGTCTAATCTGTTGGAAGAAAAGTCGGGACAATCAAGACCGAGAGAAAGAGAAAGATGTGGATAAAAATAGATACTCTCTCTAAAACTGGGTCAACCCAAGTCACTTTGACCTTTGTAAAAAACAAACTATTCATTGAGAGAACATTTGCTGAAGGTTTATCTGTATTGACTTACTACAGTATCATCGATATCAGAACGGTGTTCAACAATTTCTCCATCCGTACGGGTGTACGTCTTTTATGTACAGTATGTCTGAAAACTTTTCACACTCTTATGGTGATATGCAGACACACACACGTGCACACGTGCACACACAGACAGATTCCGATCTACTAATACACAGCACGACACTCACACAAACAAACACACACACACACTAACACACACACACACACACACACACACACACAAACAAACAAACACAAAGTCTATGGTCAAATGCATCCAGATTTTTGTATACACTTATTACATCGTCCAGGCCAGATATACAGGCGGAGTCTTCTTTATTCTACTTCTGCCTCAAAACTTTAATTCATTTTCGGCCGTCAAACTTCAAAATCTGAACACTAATAGTATTGGATACCCACATCCTAAGAACTGCAGTTTGCCATTATACACAAAATCCTACGGTTTCAGACTCACACACGTGCACACACACACACACACACACACACACACGCACATATAGATTAAGCACCTTCATGCATATAAACACACAAGCGTTTCCATCTTTCTTACTTCTGTAACTTTCTCTCTTTCGTATAACTCCCTCAAACCATAGCTCTATTCTTTGATCAAAAAGTCAACTGACAGACGCCTTTTATAGTATCCCTGCCTACACAAATATAAAAATCTCATAATTGGTAAAAGTCGCCAACGTGCTTCCGATTCAAGACTTCTCTTCTTTGCTAGAAATAATATAAAAGTAAAACAACAACTTACAATACACACTTTAAATCATACAACCGGACAAGTGTTAAAATTACGTGATTTTCAGTCTTCAAAAGACGTCTTTACTGCGTGCAATGCGTCAATGACAATCCTACACTACGGCATTACGACTAAATAACGTGCAATCCTTTTATCACTCAGGTCTAAGCTTACCATACTTTTATCTAATGCATTGGATTACGAAGCAAAGAAATGCCTTCTTTTGAAGTCAATAAAATATATATTTTAAAGGTTTCAAGTAATTGTATTCGTGCGAATAACTAAACGTCTTTTCTTCAACTTTCTGTAGCACTGAGAACAAGGTCTGACCAAAACAAAAATAAGCAAGATTAAGGATCCTCACTCACAAACATAACAATTCTATTTTCTTACCTATTTCAGTCCACATGCAGTCTGCATCACATACATATTTCTAATATGAAAGATATTTTGTTTACGTTCATTATCTGGACAACTTCATTGCTTTCAAATTTCACTTTTTTTATGAGAAGGTATTATTTTCCCCCATGCGATATTCAATTCAATTTCAATTCAATAGTTTATTTATTTCCATCATCACAACTTCCATATGTGAAGTTTGAGATTAAGGAACGATATGAAGGAAAGAAAGGTAATTGTCTTTGTTTGATTACAGGTCACGTCTACAAAAAAAAGACAAAAGCAAAGAAATACATCTTAACATTATTTTAAGACACAATGGTCAAATTTGCTGCACAGATTCCACCTCTTTGTACATTGTGGCTACAAGGGTTTGTATTAGGTTTTATGTATTCCATCCGTTGTTAATGTTTAAGTCACAGCGGATCTCGAGTAAAATAAGGATCTAAGACTCTACGAGCTACACTGTCTACTGTCTCATCCGTCACTGAGGGTGATGGTCTTTGTCGAACGAAATGGCAAACATGACTCTAAGACCACGATCCAAGTTTATGCTCTCTATCTATAAGAAAAGTGAAGAGAGAGAGGTAAAAACAATTTGAATGTTGGTACAGAAGACAGACACATTATTGAAAATAGGAAAATACATTTATTTTTCTAGTGTTCAGATGATTATATACAGGTAAGACCTCAGGAGATTATAGGTTGTTATTTTCACTTGTGATTATTATCAGCAAGCCATATAGAATGGTTTCAAAAATTGCACTGAAGTCGAAAGCTCATTTTTTTTCTCCGTTATTCTTTTGAGGGAATCGTTTAACACTTTCAAGGTCATTGTCTCAAAATGGTATTGGTTCCGTACACTATGATAACAATCGATTACGTAGATTGAGTACAGAATGGGAGACGCACTTCTCCATCCACACGGCGAGCCAGTATTAAATAAAACTTTCAAATTACAAAACCTGCGGCCCTTAGCTCTACTTTACTTTTACTTCCCTGTATTTTATGATTTGCAATAGGGGACATTTCAACAAGGCTAAACACCAAAGATCCAAATAAGAATAGACAAAGATGTCAACGATGAATAAAAATGAATAGAAGAAACCAGAAAAGAGCGGGAAATAGAAGGTTGAGACAAAGAGGTAAAAGTGTAACAAGATTTTAAAGCACTTCAAGGGAGTGTAGAAGGCAAGGTAGAAAAAGAGAAAGAAAAGTTAGAAAAAAGTACAGGTAAAATGAGAAGAGAATATAGTAGAAAAGGAAGAGTAAAAAGTCGATAGTATACCTCTTCAGAAGATTATAATTTTCTTTCTTTTCATCACCGCGATCGCATAGGTCATCATCGACATGAAGAACGCCGTTAAAAGCAAGGCGTACGTGGTCGACAACTTCTGAAGAACCCTCGATGAAGACAAGCAATTGGATCTGTATGACCAAACCAACATAATGACCGTAATGTTTTGACAAAGAGCAATTAATGGAATAATCGAAGGTAAACGATCAAGGCTCAGACCCTCATTAAACACACGTCTTGTCATAAACTTTATCTACATCATTTAATGTCATTTTAAGAACATAATCAAAATGTATTCAATATGATGAGAGTGAAACATAATTATGTCAATTCTTTAAACAAATTGAATTAATTTCATTAGAATGCTAAGATATAGATTTGAATAATGGGGAATAGTGATGAAATACATTATCTAACATGCAGGTGAAAGTCCAACATTATACAAAATTGGAGCTATCATCGACGGGTTGTATCATTTCATATTACACATTTTTTATGGTCTTTGCGCTTGCTCTATTAAAGCCCAGAGGCGAATGAAATCATTGCGTCAAAAGTAGATTAACCTCTCTCCAAGCAGTACTCGAGACTGGTGTAGGTCCAACCAATCCCGTTTGTCCCCGAGCACGTGACATTGATGCACTTCTTGTGTGGGCGTGGTCTGAAGAGAGCCGAGGTACTGCTGGACGAGGAGAGAGTGGTGTTGTCGACTCCGATGGTGTATGTGTGAAGGTGTGGGGAGGGCTGGTCCTCGGGACTAATATGACACGTGATAAAGAGAATGACCTGGCTTCCTTCTCCATTGATCTCCTGGGTCTCGATGGAGAGGATGTCACTCGCTGGAGGCGCGTGACCTAAGATTGAAAAAAAAAAAAAACAACAACAACATAAAAAACAATCTTTTTTTTTTTTGGAGGGGAGGGGTGGGGTGGGGGTTGGGAGACTGTGTCAGGTACTTACCATTCTTCTCAAATCCTGAATATCGTTGATAAACAATATTAAGACCCCCTACTCAAAATTCGAAGGATCAGAATTTAACAAGTAAACAACTTCAGAAGAATGGTAAATGAAAATGTAAAAGCGTTGGTCCTTCATAATCATCATTATAGTTTGTTACTGGCTTTAAGATCTGAGTAGGATGACTTCTTGAATATTCGTTATCAACACATTCAATATCTTGGACTTTTCCTTATTAGATTCAGTGAGAGGCAAAGAAGAGATTGATTGTTTTTTTGTTTGTTTGTTTGTTTTTTTCTGGGGAAGGGGAATAAGTTTACTAATCTTGCAACGTGAAGATGAGAGTCCTTAACTCCAAGCCTACTGCTAATTAAATTTTTAATAGATTTGCATTCATTTTGAATTAACCAACACACAAAGAAGTGGATGTCCGTCATTGATAATTAAAGAGCCCCCATAAATCATATTGTTCTCTTAGTCATTGTTCTTGCACACACTTTTCTCTTTAGGCAGTTATTCCTAAAGCGTTGCCGCATCGTTTGGTACCACCATACGATTTGATTTATTGATAAATAAACTAATAGGAAAATGGTCTAACATAAGATTATCTCATCTCAAGAGAATACACTCCAGACGAAAACATCTAGGATCAGTCGTAAGTGTTCGAGTGGAACGAGTAGACAAGGCTTAAATATAATAGTGAATTCAAGCGGGTAGATCTATATTTGGTTCAAAATAAAAACCTAACTTTGTAATAATGTGTAATGTTCCTTATTTTATTGCTGTTTTGTTTGTTTGCTTTTGTCAAGAAATCAACGATAGTATTCCTTATGAGAAACATCCCCCTCCAATCCTCGGTAATCACAGGAAGATTTTAAACCAGACACTGTTGAGTTTGGATGACATTGCGCAATCTCGACAAATAAGATTGTAAAATTTTGCGTTGTCTATCAAAAAACAAAACAAGACAAAACACCTAATCAACACTTTAAAATTCATTTAAAAATGAATGTTAACATTAAAACTTCACTATTTTTTAAACAAAAAGAAAAACAAACAAACAAACAAACAAATCCTACTCTACTACGGCAGTATTCACGTGAACAAATTTGCAACTAGAAAAAAAAGGAAAAAAAATAAGTATATGAACTAAAATTGATTTGCATCAAAACGCTGGAGAAAATTGTCTCCGCCAACCTCGCTACGAGTAACCTTCCAGTTCTGCGGGTTTATTTTTTGTTTCTTTGTTTGGTTTATTTGATTGTTTGTTATTTTGCTTGTTCGTGATTTTTTTTTTTCTGTTTTGCTTTCTACATCATATTCCTTTGGTAAATAAAATCGTATCAGAAGAACATTAACCTTTCACCGAGCCGTTACTTGGAATTTCACATTAAAATCTTACGTTTTGTTTTTGTTTTTTTTTTTTTTTGCTTGATTGTTTACCTGTTTGTTTTTCTTTCTTTTTTTTTTTGTTCTTTCGCTTTCTACATCACAGCCTTGTGGTAAATAAAATCAATATATCAAAAGTATATCAACCTTTCTCCGAGCCGAAAGTCGAGCAGTACTCTAGACTGGTGTAGGTCCAACCAATCCCGTTCGTCCCCGAGCACGTGACATTGATGCACCTGTTGTGTGGGCGTGGTCTGAAGAAAGCCGAGGTACTGCTGGACGAGGAGAGAGTGGTGTTGTCGACTCCGATGGTGTATGTGTGAAGGTGTGGGGAGGGCTGGTCCTCGGGACTAATATGACACGTGATAAAGAGAATGACCTGGCTTCCTTCTCCATTGATCTCCTGGGTCTCGATGGAGAGGATGTCACTCGCTGGAGGCGCGTGACCTAAGATTGAAAAAAAAAAAAAAACAACAACAACATAAAAAAACAATCATTTTTTTTTTGAGGGGGTGGGGGTGGGGTGGGGGTTGGGAGACTGTGTCAGGTACTTACCATTCTTCTCAAATCCTGAATATCGTTGATAAACAATATTAAGACCCCCCACTCAAAATTCGAAGGATCAGAATTTAACAAGTAAACAACTTCAGAAGAATGGTAAATGAAAATGTAAAAGCGTTGGTCCTTCATAATCATCATTATAGTTTGTTACTGGCTTTAAGATCTGAGTAGGATGACTTCTTGAATATTCGTTATCAACACATTCAATATCTTGGACTTTTCCTTATTAGATTCAGTGAGAGGCAAAGAAGAGATTGATTGTTTTTTTGTTTGTTTGTTTGTTTTTTTCTGGGGAAGGGGAATAAGTTTACTAATCTTGCAACGTGAAGATGAGAGTCCTTAACCCCAAGCCTACTGCTAATTAAATTTTTAATAGATTTGCATTCATTTTGAATTAACCAACACACAAAGAAGTGGATGTCCGTCATTGATAATTAAAGAGCCCCCATAAATCATATTGTTCTCTTAGTCATTGTTCTTGCACACACTTTTCTCTTTAGGCAGTTATTCCTAAAGCGTTGCCGCATCGTTTGGTACCACCATACGATTTGATTTATTGATAAATAAACTAATAGGAAAATGGTCTAACATAAGATTATCTCATCTCAAGAGAATACACTCCAGACGAAAACATCTAGGATCAGTCGTAAGTGTTCGAGTGGAACGAGTAGACAAGGCTTAAATATAATAGTGAATTCAAGCGGGTAGATCTATATTTGGTTCAAAATAAAAACCTAACTTTGTAATAATGTGTAATGTTCCTTATTTTATTGCTGTTTTGTTTGTTTGCTTTTGTCAAGAAATCAACGATAGTATTCCTTATGAGAAACATCCCCCTCCAATCCTCGGTAATCACAGGAAGATTTTAAACCAGACACTGTTGAGTTTGGATGACATTGCGCAATCTCGACAAATAAGATTGTAAAATTTTGCGTTGTCTATCAAAAAACAAAACAAGACAAAACACCTAATCAACACTTTAAAATTCATTTAAAAATGAATGTTAACATTAAAACTTCACTATTTTTTAAACAAAAAGAAAAACAAACAAACAAACAAACAAATCCTACTCTACTACGGCAGTATTCACGTGAACAAATTTGCAACTAGAAAAAAAAGGAAAAAAAAATAAGTATATGAACTAAAATTGATTTGCATCAAAACGCTGGAGAAAATTGTCTCCGCCAACCTCTATACGTGTAACCTTCCAGTTCTGCGGGTTTATTTTTTGTTTCTTTGTTTGGTTTATTTGATTGTTTGTTATTTTGCTTGTTCGTGATTTTTTTTTTCTGTTTTGCTTTCTACATCATATTCCTTTGGTAAATAAAATCGTATCAGAAAAACATTAACCTTTCACCGAGCCGTTACTTGGAATTTCACATTAAAATCTTACGTTTTGTTTTGTTTTTCTTTGTTTTTTTTTTTGCTTGATTGTTTACCTGTTTGTTTTTTTTTCTTTTTTTTTTTTTTGTTCTTTCGCTTTCTACATCACAGCCTTGTTGTAAATAAAATCAATATATCAAAAGTACATCAACCTTTCTCCGAGCCGAAAGTCGAGCAGTACTCTAGACTGGTGTAGGTCCAACCAATCCCGTTCGTCCCCGAGCACGTGACATTGATGCACCTGTTGTGTGGGCGTGATCTGAAGAGAGCCGAGGTACTGCTGGACGAGGAGAGAGTGGTGTTGTCGACTCCGATGGTGTATGTGTGAAGGTGTGGGGAGGGCTGGTCCTCGGGACTAATGTGACACGTGATAAAGAGAATGACCTGGCTTCCTTCTCCATTGATCTCCTGGGTCTCGATGGAGAGGATGTCACTCGCTGGAGGCGCGTGACCTAAGATTGGAAAAAAAAAAACAACAACATAAAAAAACAATCATTTTTTTTTCTTTTAGGGGGTGGGGGTGGGGGTGGGGGTTGGGAGACTGTGTCAGGTACTTACCATTCTTCTCAAATCCTGAGTATCGTTTATAAACAATATTAAGACCCCCTACTCAAAATTCGAAGGATCAGAATTTAACAAGTAGACAACTTCAGAAGAATGGTAAATGAAAATGTAAAAGCGTTGGTCCTTCATAATCATCATTATAGTTTGTTACTGGCTTTAAGATCTGAGTAGGATGACTTCTTGAATATTCGTTATCAACACATTCAATATCTTGGACTTTTCCTTATTAGATTCAGTGAGAGGCAAAGAAGAGATTGATTGTTTTTTTGTTTGTTTGTTGTTGTTTTTTTTTCTGGGGAGGGGGAATAAGTTTACTAATCTTGCAACGTGAAGATGAGAGTCCTTAACTCCAAACCGACTACTAATTAAATTTTTAATAGATTTGCATTCATTTTGAATTAACCAACACACAAAGAAGTGGATGTCCGTCATTGATAATTAAAGAGCCCCCATAAATCATATTGTTTTCTTAGTCATTGTTCTTGCACACACTTTTCTCTTTAGGCAGTTATTCCTAAAGCGTTGCTGCATCGTTTGGTACCACCATACGATTTGATTTATTGATAAATAAACTAATAGGAAAATGGTCTAACATAAGATTATCTCATCTGAAGAGAATACACTCCAGACGAAAACATCTAGGATCAGTCGTAAGTGTTCGAGTAGAACGAGTAGACAAGGCTTAAATATAATAGTGAATTCAAGCGGGTAGATCTATATTTGGTTCAAAATAAAAACCTAACTCTGTAATAATATGTAATGTTCCTTATTTTATTGCTGTTTTGTTTGTTTGCTTTTGTCAAGAAATCAACGATAGTATTCCTTATGAGAAACATCCCCCTTCAATCCATGGTAATCACAGGAAGATTTCGAACCAGACACTGTTGAGTTTGGATGACATTGCGCAATCTCGACAAATAAGATTGTAAAATTTTGCGTTGTCTATCAAAAAACAAAACAAGACAAAACACCTAATCAACACTTTAAAATTCATTTAAAAATGAATGTTAACATTAAAACTTTACTATTTTCTTAAACAAAAAGAAAAACAAACAAACAAACAAACAAATCCTACTCTACTACGGCAATATTGTGTTTGTTCACGTGAACAAATTTGCAACTAGAAAAAAAAAAGAAAAAAAAATAAGTATATGAACTAAAATTGATTTGCATCAAAACGCTGGAGAAAATTGTCTCCGCCAACCTCTATACGTGTAACCTTCCAGTTCTGCGGGTTTATTTTTTGTTTCTTTGTTTGGTTTATTTGATTGTTTGTTATTTTGCTTGTTCGTGATTTTTTTTTCAGTTTTGCTTTCTACATCATATTCCTTTTGTAAATAAAATCGTATCAGAAGAACATTAACCTTTCACCGAGCCGTTACTTGGAATCTCACATTAAAATCTTACGTTTTGTTTTTTTTTCTTTGTTTGTTTTTTTTTTTTGCTTGATTGTTTACCTGTTTGTTTTTCTTTCTTTTTTTGTTCTTTCGCTTTCTACATCACAGCCTTGTGGTAAATAAAATCAATATATCAAAAGTATATCAACCTTTCTCCGAGCCGAAAGTCGAGCAGTACTCTAGACTGGTGTAGGTCCAACCAATCCCGTTCGTCCCCGAGCACGTGACATTGATGCACCTGTTGTGTGGGCGTGGTCTGAAGAGAGCCGAGGTACTGCTGGACGAGGAGAGAGTTGTGTTGTCGACTCCGATGGTGTATGTGTGAAGGTGTGGGGAGGGCTGGTTCTCGGGACTAATGTGACACGTGATAACGAGAATGACCTGGCTTCCTTCTCCATTGATCTCCTGGGTCTCGATGGAGAGGATGTCACTCGCTGGAGGCGCGTGACCTAAGATTGAAAAAAATCAACAACAACAACATAAAAAAACAATCATTTTTTTTTTTGGAGGGGAGGGGTGGGGTGGGGGTTGGGAGACTGTGTCAGGTACCTTCCATTCTTCTCAAATCCTGAATATCGTTGATAAACAATATTAAGACCCCCTACTCAAAATTCGAAGGATCAGAATTTAACAAGTAAACAACTTCAGAAGAATGGTAAATGAAAATGCAAAAGCGTTGGTCCTTCATAATCATCATTATAGTTTGTTACTGGCTTTAAGATCTGAGTAGGATGACTTCTTGAATATTCGTTATCAACACATTCAATATCTTGGACTTTTCCTTATTAGATTCAGTGAGAGGCAAAGAAGAGATTGATTGTTTTTTTGTTTGTTTGTTTGTTTTTTTTTTCTGGGGAGGGGGAATAAGTTTACTAATCTTGCAACGTGAAGATGAGAGTCCTTAACTCCAAACCGACTACTAATTAAATTTTTAATAGATTTGCATTCATTTTGAATTAACCAACACACAAAGAAGTGGATGTCCGCCATTGATAATTAAAGAGCCCCCATAAATCATATTGTTCTCTTAGTCATTGTTCTTGCACACACTTTTCTCTTTAGGCAGTTATTCCTAAAGCGTTGCCGCATCGTTTGGTACCACCATACGATTTGATTTATTGATGAATAAACTAATTCTCAAGAGAATACCCTCCAGACTACAACATCTATAATCAGTCGTAAGTGTTCGAGTAGACCGAGTAGACAAAGCTTGAATATAATAGTGAATTGAAGCGGGTAGGTCTATATTTGGTTCAAAATAAAAACCTAACTCTGTAATAATATGTAATGTTGCTAATTATATTGTTGTTTTGTTTGTTTGCTTTTGTCAAGAAATCAACGATAGTATTCCTTATGAGAAACATCCCCATCCAATCCTCGGTAATCACATAAAGATTTTTAACCAGACACTGTTGAGTTTGGATGACATTGCGCAATCTCGACAAATAAGATTGTAAAATTTGCGTTGTCTATCAAAAAACAAAACAAGACAAAACACCTAATTAACGCTTTAAAACTCATTTAAAAATGAATGTTAACACTAAAACTTTACTATTTTGTTAAACAAAAACAAAAACAAACAAACAAATCCTACTCTACTACGGCAGTATCGTGTTTGTTCACGTGAACATATTTGCAACTAGAAATAAAAAAGAAAAACAAATAAGTATATGAAGTGAAATTGATTTGCCTTATACTGATCAAAAGCGCTTTGGTATAGCAATGATATGAAAAGTTTTATCATCTTACCGTCGCTTCTTGGACAGTAAGTCTTTGTAGAGTTCGTCCTCCCAATGTCGTTGATACCGGTGCAGGAGATTTCAACGCATTCACTGGGAGTGGACTCAAGGATCAATGAAGGGGAGCTCAAAGCTGACTCAATGACGCCATTCAATGCAATCTTGTATATTCCCACTGGTGGATATGGTTGGTCACGTGGGTCGACGTGACACGTGATCCTGAGGCCATTAGTTTCTTGTCCGTTCTCGTTGTCAGCGATCTTGATCAAGATGATATTGTCTGCTGGAGGGTCTGTTGAGAAGACGAGAGTTAAAGGTAGACGGATGATAGAACACATTCTGCTGATAATAATTATACATTTTTTCAAAAATGTTAATAGAATACAGTACATTATGTATGATCAAAAAGTAGGAATCAATATTAATTGTTTTTCAAAGTTAATCGTGCTATCATCTTTTTATTTTCATTGGCAAGTGTTGATATAACTTCAAAAGCATTAAGTAAAATCTTGCTCATCATGGAAATGAACAAAAAGAGATGTATATTAAGTATGTATGTACCATTCCAAATCAACAAAGCTTCCATATCAGCTCACGAACAACCATTATCTTGGCGCTTCGAGTGTCTTGCACTAATTTGCTGCGAGCTCGACTCTCACATCAAAACTGCTTTATTTTCTACTTTATGAAAATAACCACGTGTGCCTTTTCTTCTTCTTCTTTTTTTTTTGAATACCTTGCCATGTGAATCAAGGATCCTTATTAATTGCATCATAAGCATTATTAAAGGGATAGTACAGTATTGGTGGAGATGAGAATTGGGCTTTTAACTTTCTGCGAGATACCAAGAAAACACCTATGATAATAGTACAGAGCATTCCATTTTAAGAGGAATTCAAAGTTTATTTGATTAAAATCGGGTTTGGAATGACTGAAACATCCAAAAACAAAGTAAAACAAAGCGATGGTAACAACGTGTGGGTCCCACACTTTATTAGAGTCGCCCTTTTTTTTCTGATATAGAACCTCAGCCATTTCAAAACGAATTTTCATCAAATGAACGTCGAATTTCTCATAGAATTACATGCTCTTTCATATTAAATTTTAAAAGGTTTCTCATTATCTCACCAAAAAATTTTAGAAACTTGAAATTAGGTCTCAACCAAAACTAAACCATCCCTTTAATTATCTTGTCTGAAAAAAATATGTCGTGTCGTAATAATCGTATGCCTGGCAACCAGCACAGCCTTTAACAATATTTTGAGAGAACTTTCTATGTTAAAGGTGAAGGCGTTAATTTTTGACTGCACGCAGGTGCAGATAGATCAGATATTAAACGAAACTGTACTCACGCTGAACTACCAAGGTTTGAGACCGTTCACTGCCGATCAGATGACACTGAAGTACGCCCCCATTGTCAGCTGCGGTCGGAGTGAACGTCAGCTCGCTACTAACGTTGTAATATGTAAAACGATTGATACGGTAGTCAAAACCCGAAGTAACAGACTCGCTGACAGAATTATCGCTTCCTACATGAGAAACAACAGCATATAGAAGCCAATGAATTGGAATTAGTTTGAATATCATCAAAACATTTATCTTGTACCACATTATAAGTAAACCATTGTAGACATATGCGATTGCTATGGCGCGATCGATCATCACATAGGACCCTAAAGTTCACATAAAGTTCTTCCTTGCTTCAATGATGAACGAAGATGTCTCTTATGGAATGATCATAATCAATACCTCCGTCATACTAGAGGCGGAATGAGCTGGAACGCCATTGGAATGAAAATTCTAACTGCATTCCTGCATATTCGAAATTCGGACGACATTCTGAGTGCAATCCAATCATTTAGGTCCTTTCTTGTGGCCAGCCCGAACGTTTTGCCCATGCTTAATAACATTCGAGGAGCATTCGAAGTGGAGAAATATCGATCTGCATTCGAAGGGTATTTTGATCGGACTCTGATTACATTGTAACTATTTTTACGGCATTCTAAATATTCCTACGGCATTCAAACAGCATTTGAAAAATTCTGACCTCATTTGAGGGAGAATGGGAACGGTGTTGCACCTCAAATTCTGCCGAAATATCTCAAATGTTCCAATGTTCATACAATTACCCCCAATTAAATACAACATTGGTTAGCGAAAAGGTAACTGGTTAGAGTAAAGATTACAGTTAGGGTTAGGTTTGGAGTTAGAGTTTGGGTTAGGGTTAGGATAAGGTTCAGAATTAGGAGCAGGATTAGGGTCACGGGAAGGGTCTGGGGTAATTGCCCAGCGGGTACCTGGCCTAGAGACTCTCTTTCAAAAAGGTCTTGCTGGAGGACAGTAATCTGTAGCAAAGCAACATGGTCCAAGGATGATCGGGTTGACACTAGACTGGCAGGTGAAAATCACCATCTTATGCGTTATCGGAGACCATTTCGCCGGCATTCTTGACACACATCACGGAGCATTCACATTGCATTCTAAAAACATTCTAAGTGTATTCTAATATTTCCATATGTTTGTCATTTCGGCTAAATGAATTTAAGGCCTAAAGTATTAAAAGAAAGATTTTTTGTTAACGGGGGCATTTCATTACGTCAAAACCATTCGCATTTTTTTTTTCTACAACACTGATGAAAACGTCTAAAATCTGTGCTGCTGATCCCTGTTTGCAACCTGCCTCTACTGGCTCTGGGCAAGAAGGATCTACAAACCTTGGGGTGTTTCACAAAGAATTTAAGGTGAACTTAAAAGTCAAGATTGACTAAAATCTATGGTATGCTGTGTGTGCTGTGATCAATGTTGCTCAACTTTTTAATGCAAGATGAAAATTTTGGAGACGTTTTTCATGTAGCCATTAAAATACAAGATGAAATAAGTAACAACTAAATAATTCTGTAACAAAAGAAAAATAACGATAAACGCAAGCAGGTGGTGATTGGGCTCAAGAAATTGAACAGGGAAACCAGTGGCATACTTTAATTTGGTTAATTCCAAATCAAGTTCGACTTGGTGAACAACACTCCCAGCCACTGTAGGCCCTACCTTGCATGGACGAGTTGTCTTCACACACTCGTATGAGCCAGGCTGACTTGGTTTCAAATTATTTTTGTTTTGTTTGTTTGTTTGTTTGTTTCATTTCCATCTGAGGAGATGGCTGGATAGCCCATATTCAGCTGCAATAGCTGGGGCCCGTTGCGTAACAGTTTATGGTAACTTTGCCATCCAATGGCAACTTCCATGGAATTCTTGATTTTGATTGGCTATTGACTATTGTTGCCATGGTAGTTACCATTGGATGGTAAAGTTAGCATAAATTGTAACTGTTATGCAATGGGCTCCTGGTCTCCCATTGGGTCCAGTTGGATGGAAGCCGGGACCACTTCTCTGGGCTACGCACCCTGCTCTTTGCGATGAATGAATGAAGTGGGATCTTTTACGTGGATGAGTTGTGACTCTCTCACACAAGGGACCTCCATTTTATGTCCTATCCAAGGGACAGAGTGGTCTGCCTCTTTCGGGAGGACGGTATGGTCACACACCAAATGTCATGTAGGCCTTCCAGGCGGATGATATTCTGAAAACCTTCCTAATAAGATTTGTCTTCCTAAGGTCTGGATTTTTTTCTCAAGTGGTATTGTGAAAACCTTTCTATTTTTTTTTTTTTTTTTTTAGTTAAGAAAGAAATTAGGAAAACAAGCTGATCCCTATCCCCCCCCCCCAAAAAAAAAAGATTCCGAATTATTCTGAGAGGAAATATGCAAATTTCTGAATTAGGGAGAATTTGGTGTGCTACAATGCATAATAAATTTGAATTAATTCAGGGAGGAAAACTGTTATGAAACCCTTACCGGTAACTCCATACCCCAAGTACTTTATCATGACAGTTAAAACATTAAAAAAAAATTAAGATTAGACACCTAGCTTCGTGTTAAATAACTTTCTTTATTTCTCATTACACAGGTAAAACAGGGCTCAACACTAACTTCTTCTTTTTTTTTTCTTTTTTTTTTTTGGTGGCCCGACGGGGCCATCAAAATCTACATTTTTTTTTTATTTTCTAATTTTTGGTGGCCCGAGAGAAAAATTTGTTGCTCCGAAAAAAAAAACAATAAAAGCATTAGAAATCTTTGTTTTATAATGAGTCAAATATCCAAGTTCTATCATAGAAAGAATTAGGAGCTGGACATATCTACTCATAAATGTACTTCATAGCGGTAGTGTAAATAAACCTCAACAAACTCGCAACACTCGATCTCTGGCACTCTTTCAGTCCTTGTCATCCATCCTAAAATTTAACTGCTGAATGGTGAAGACTAAGTATTGATATTCATTGACAGGTACATGAGTTGCAACATCTAAAGATAAATAAATGACACTTTTCAACAAAAAGAACAAAAAATGGGCCATCAAATTTGCCCTTTTTCGAAATTTCGTGGCTCGACTTTCATTTTTGGTGGCCCCTGGTCACCGGGCCACTCAGAAAGAATCCACGTACATAGGACCTACGTTCAGTAGCGCTCGCTTGTTATGTTACATACCGGTACCCATTGGGAACATAGCGCTGGCCGCCGCGCTCCGATGGGGCGCCGCGCCGGCTCGCTGGTCGATCGTGTAGCTAGCTGGTTGTATCCAGCCGGTCAGCCGGCCACACGCGTGTACATAGCTGTTTACACTGGACTGCCTTGTTTATTTTTGTTAAAACACTGAAAAAAACCCATAAAGATAAACACACACACGCACACACACACACACACACAAACACAAAAAGAAGTTGAATATTTAAAAACCGGTTAAGACCCTTTTACCCATTTCGAAATCACTCGATGGTTTGAATTGAAACTCTGCGCTGCACTCAAACAGTTGGCCGCGGTATGGTAGTGTACACGTACACGGGAGCAGAGTACAGCCATTTCTAAATGAGTCTAAAAGTGTTCAACTTAATAGCAAATATTCAACTTTTACCAGACTTTGTAGACTCAGGTGTAGGGACTTTTGGTTGTAAAATATTTAGGGAGAGTTTGTGCATATTTGAAATTTGCTTGGCGATGCAAAACTATCAACCCTACACACGCACTGTGCCTTCCCGCTAGATTGTGCATTGATTTTGACGTACAACACTGTGTGAAGTGCTAGTGGCAAAGAGAGAGAGAGAGAGAGGGAGAGAGAGAGAGAATTTTCAAATCCGTTGCACGAAGACAGCTGGGTCGGTTGCTCAAAATCCCATTGAAACGCGTGTCAAGTTTAATTCCGTTGCACAAAACCTGTTTTTGCAACGGATTCAAGTGGATCCGTTGCCCAAAACTGATGTGGTACGCCAAATGAATGCACTGCGCATGCGATTGATTAGCCGCGAAAATCCTAAACAACCGAGCACTGGCACTGCACTGCACTGCACTGCGGGCTACGAAGTACTACAGTCTGTACAGAAAAGGTAAAAATTTACTTTGATTTAGAAAGTATCACCAAATATACTCTATTTGAGTTGTTTGCTGACAACATGGATTAACATTTAGTGATGTTTATTCACAAAATTAGCGAGTTTTAACTTCTATCCACCGTTGTTTCTTCGATGCCACCGGCTATCGTAACGTTAGAGATTAGTCCCATACATGCACTATTTTGTATGTGCTTCAGCCTCTAACGTTACAGCTACGTAGAGTTGGACCAAACTACTCATCGACCGCCTAATGTTTATTTGCTTAAGAATATTTAACACTGAAATTCACGTAAAAAATTGACCTACGTCAGTGATTGAGAAAATCCAGCTCTATCAAATCCTGTTGTTCCCTTTTTGATTCGAATTTTCAGTGCAAAAATATCGCCGACGAACTTGTTTTCTGTCTAGCTCCCCGCGGTAACGCTCGTTCCACTACCGCTGTTTTTGCACTGACAATGCACGCAAACCGAGTTGTATTGAACACCGTGTTGTACGAAGCTTTTTAGATACTTCCATAGACATTACATTGTGCTGTCAGTACGATTCGGTGAATTCATTCGAAATGCTGTCCTTGATTAAAACCATTAATGAACAGTGAATTTTCGTTTCTAGTACTATTAAAGTCATGAAGTGTTCAGTGCGCCAAATAATACACGGTCGGTCTAAAAGAAGGTGGTCGATATATAGTACTAGTACTAGGGCTATCATACCAGTAGAGTCTCACCAATTCTGTGCAGTGGGGATCAGTGTGATGACGTGATGTAATAATATGATTTAGTGGGTTTGCTGCTGTTATGTTTCGATGTACTATGACTATGAGACCTCGAGTATTTAATGAGTGTTTGATGTCAGATGAAACGTCACCAAAAGTAAGATTGATCACTGACTTAAAAAAATTCACACACACACACACACACAATTCACATGAATATGTTTTCAGTGCAGCTCAAAATAAAAAAACAACTAAAAATCCAATGGCTCCACATGCCCATTCACCCCACACTTTTGATCACGGGATTCACCGGTAGGCTTCTATAGATCTAGAGGTTCTACACTGACTAAGGTTACACAACACAAACCATTTTATTTATGAGGCATCAGCCACCAAAGCAAAATCCAGAGAAAACACGTACAGTGTGTCTATACAGACCAGAGCTCTTCAATTGAGGTTGATAAGTAAGGTGTGGCACTGTTTATATAGCGGAAGGCCGCCGCTTAAACTGTAACATTAACGTTCATCAATGGCCGACAAAACTGAGGCTAAACGGTAAAGACTAGATAGCCTACCCTATGCAAGGTGTTACAGACTGTAGAGTATAGTTAGGCCCTACAATAGAACTACATTGTACGTAGCTACAGCAGGGACTGTATAAACCTCAGCTTAACTACAGGCACTGTTTATATAGCGGGAGGCCGCCGCTGCTTAGAAACATGGATTGTAGTTACTACGTACGTACGTTATTGTACCAGATATAAATCTAGGACCTATGATGGTATTAAGCTACCTGCTAGGATAGTCCAGCACTAGCCTTGTGTAGCACGTTAGTCGGTATGTCAGTAGTAGTCCGTCGACAGTTAAATCCAACAGTAACACAGGCGCTAGTAGAAATCATCTGTAGAACTCGGAAGAAAACCCTGGCCGCTGACAATGAAACTAGGCTAGGAGGGTGGTATTCACTGTTCACTGATGTTCACTGCCGTGCTGGGCGCAGGCGCCGTCGAACAAAACAGCTTGAAACCAAGAAGGGACCCTGCTGTGCATGAGTACTGCAATGATGGTAGGGTGCAGACGTCAGTGTAGGGACCAATGCGAGGTAGCTCCCCACGTCATGGAGGTATGCCGTTATTTTCGCGTACAGATATTTTTACGAATGACGAGGTCATAGACATTTTCGCGAGGTGTTGTTTTCGCGAATTGACGCCGACGCTTACGTTAATGCTCTATCAACAAAGCGCAAGGAGACAATTTCGTGTGTTGTTAAATTCGCGATCCAACTGCAATTCGCGAAATTCGCGAAAATTAAACCCTCCCGAAAATAACGGCGTATACAATAGCCAAGCCTGATGTGATACACAGCTGCTGTCAATGTCCAATGAGAAGTAGATGTCAACTATGCAGCGCCTAGGCTAGGGCGATGGCATGACCGATAAAAACCTTGGTGGATTCTAGCAGTAATCTAGCTTCACAGGAGTGCCTGCAATTCCGGGGTTGGAATTATTATCCGAAATAATGCTCAGTCCAAATATGAATTCCATCATCAGAATCAGTAGACCCTATATAGGCGACTGTGCAGGAAACAACTGAGGTCTACGTAGACCGAGTAGGTGACCTACAGCGAAGTAGCTAATCTCAAAGTCAAATACTCAACACTGACAGTATCGTGTGCCTGAATCACAAGCACTTGTCAGATCTAAGCAGAATAGAGATACACTGTTGATCACTCTTTGAAAGTTGCAGCAGGACTGACTAAATTTTGGGGCCTGCAAACTAACTCAGCAAGCTCTGAATTCCCACAAAGGCAAAAACTATTTTGATTGGCTAAAGAATACTGAATATATTATGTAACTTAAAATGATTGGCAGTCATAAAAAGAATGATTCATTATCACCTCATTTGCATACAAACCAGACATCACATGACATTGCAGACAGGAAGTGACCTGGGCATCCGGGGTACCTCTAGCCTGCAATGCCTGTACAATGTATACACAAAAATAAGCAACCATCTACAGTAGATGTTGAAATGCTATGTACACTTGTAACTGTGTATGTGTGTGTTAGAAAAAAAAAACCTACAGCAGTGTATATATGCACACTGCATATCACACTGTATATCACAACTACAACAAAGAATATGCACTGCATGCATATCCTCTTTATGCATGTCTATACTAGTAGACAAATGTTGAGCTACTACAGGCTTAAGCACTCTACACGAATGCTGCGGCTACACTGACACTGTAACTGTGTCACTGTCCAAGTAACTTTAGGTCTTGAGTACAAAATGACTTCTCTTTAGGATAAGTCTTCAAGAATCTTTTTTTAATACCTTGCCATGCAAAGCAAACAAACTCTGGGTGAAGCACATATGAAAGCTTTGTTTTGTGTTATTTTCAGCAGTATTTCTCACAGAGTGTGTTAATACAGCAACCTTCTCTCTTTTAAGTCTGGATTCATGGCAGTGTCATTTTGTTTCATACATGTGCAGTCACTCTTTCTGGAAGTAGAACAGTGAAGTTAAATTGTTTGTATCTTTATACGTGAGGAATAAAACTTTTTCATGACAGATCCTGGGGTTGTCCCCTTGGGCCTCTGTGGTGGGGTAATGGGGGGGGGGGGCACTTCAAGGGAAAAGGGGTATTTTGTCTTCTGCTACAAAGTGCATGATCAAATGTTATCCAAACCTGGTAGGAATCTTGATTTTTGGTAGGTTGTGAATATTTTGAATGGCCTGTGGCCCCCATGGATGTCCAGGGGGAGAGTCCAAAAAGGTGAAAATTTTTGAAAAGCATCATCTTCTTTAGAGCTGGAAGTAGAAGAGTCAAGTTGTATACATGTAGATATTCCAAGTGAAGAATATTTACTGTTCATGACAGTCGCTGGGATGGCCCCCTTGGGCCCCCTTGAGTGAGAGGGTAACAAATTGGTAAGAGGCATGTTGTATTGTTATGTGGTGTAGAAAGTGCCTTTGTAGGTTAGGAATGAAAGCTGTTTATGGCACTTCAGAGGGTCTGTCCCATGGGATAGCCTCCTTTGGCCCCAATGGGTGAGAGGGGTAACAAATTGGGAAGGGCATGTTGCATTGTTATAAGTCATGTGGTGTAGCAAGTACCTTTATAGGTTAGGAATTCCACAGTTCTAATGAATTACTTTTTTTCTAGTTAGACCATAGGGAGCTCGCATTAAATGTGAATTTATCCTTAGCTCAGGTGAGCGTTAAGCCCCCTGGTGCTCTTGTTTTCATTCCTGATAAAGTCAACGTCGATGCTGTAAGCAATTTGTCCTTGAAATCCGGAAATCGTCACAGTCGGTAGCAGAAGGAATATAACAAGACAGAAAAGGGCAGAAATTTACTGGTGATCTTAACTAAACCAATGTTTCAGAAAAAAATGTGTTTATATTAATATATAATACCATTTAAATTTCCCCAGATAATCCATTGTAGATCTACATTAAAAATTGATACCCCCTGGGAAATATCTATGCTCTGCACAGTGTTGTAGGTATAGAGAGATCTGGGTGTGGTACGGAAAAGTATGTAAGTGGATTATTATCATTCAAGCCCTCATTTTCCCCTTTGGTTGGGAATAAGAATTATGTTCTCATTTCCAATTCATTTAAATAGTCGAACATTTTTGTGGGTCGGAGGAAGTTTATTTTAGCATGAATATGAATGGGTTGGCAAAAGCTAGTATGGGCTCCTTCCGACGCATGTACAATGTATATGTAGCTACAACAATGGTCTGGTACATGTTTATGTCCCATTTGGCCTCCGGCCTCATGGAGTATGACAGCAGACCGTAGGTCCTATATGTTGGCCAGTATTTTGTGAACAAACAGGAGGTAACTAATCATGATATACATGAAAAAAAAAATGATGTCCAAAGTAAAATCAAACATGAATAAGAAACATTGTTCATGGTTCATTTTTACTGACCCTAAAAGTTTAGGTGACTGATTTTGCCGGATTCATAGGTGTGACAAAATATTCTAAGACAGATTTCAACGTGTGATAATTTTTATTTTTTATTTTTTATACCCCCGCCAAACGGAGTTTGAAGGGGGTATATAGGAATCAGCGGATGGTCGGGCGGTCGGTCGGGCGGTCGGGCGGTCGGTCCGTTGCAAATCTTGCGTCGCGAACTACTTCCTCAGTTTTCAACCGATTCCCATAAAACTTGGCACAGATGTGTGCCTTGGGTTGTAGATTTGCAAGACGTATTTTTTTACAGTACCCAAAAGTACGTTGCCATGGTAACGGCATGTTATGGGTAAAAATGGGTACAAATCTTGCGTCGCGAACTCCTCCCACAGTTTTTGATCAATTTTTATGAAATTAGGTACAGATGTTCATCTGAATATGTTAATGTGCAAGACACATATTTCCGCAATGGCAAAAAGTGCGTTGCCATGGTAACGGCATGTTATTGGTAAAATATAGGGCAAAATGCTTCATGGCAAAACTGCTTCATCAGTGTTCTTCCAATTCTCATGGAATTCATATTGAATGTTTGTCTTAGGATATAGGTCAGCATGACACATTTCTTGACAGTGACAAAAAGTATGTTGCCATGGTAACAGCTCACATATTATGAGCCAAAATGATGGAAAATTTTGTGTTGCAAACTACTTCCTCAGTTTTTGCCCAATTTCCATGAAACTTGGTACAGATGTGTGCCTTTGGTTGTAGATGTGCAAGACGCATTTTTCGACAGTACCCGAATGTACGTTGCCATGGTAACGGCATATTAATGGCAGAAGATCAAGGAAAGATCTTGCGGATTTTACTACTTCCTCAGTTTTTTTACCAAAGCTTATGAAATGTGGCACACACCTTGATCTTGGATGGAAGATGTGGAAGACATATTTTTCGGACGTGTCGGAAGCTGCGTTGCCGTGGTAACGGCATATAAATGGCAGAAGATCAAGGAAAGATCTTGCGGATTGAACTACTTCCTCTGTATTCGACTGAAGCTCATGAAATGTGGCACACACATTGGTCTTGGTGGGAAGATGTGCAAGACATATTTTTTGGACGTGCCGGAAGCTGCGTTGCCATGGTAACGGCATATAAATGGCAGAAGATCAAGGAAAGATCTTGCGGATTGAACTACTTCCTCTGTATTCGACTGAAGCTCATGAAATGTGGCACACACATTGGTCTTGGTGGGAAGATGTGCAAGACATATTTTTTGGACGTGTCGGAAGCTGCGTTGCCATGGTAACGGCATATAAAAGGCAGAAGATCAAGGAAAGATCTTGTGGATTGAACTACTTCCTCAGTTTTTGACAAAAGCTTATGAAATGTGGCACACACAATAGTCTTGGTGGGAAGATGTGCAAGACATATTTTTCAGACGTGTCGGAAGCTGCGTTGCCATGGTAACAGCGTTTAAATGGCAGAAGATCAAGGAAAGATCATTCCGTGGGTAAGACTGTCGTCACAGGGCGGGGGTATTAATCACCTTCAGTGATATTTGTCTTTGTTTTTCAGCAGCTTTAATCACAAATATCTCAACATAATTAGAATGGATTTAGCTCGTTTTGTGATAAAACTCTTCATATGTTTCCTGGGCATATCTATGCAGAGTAGAGACATACATCTGTAATTATTACAAAAAGATTTTTTTTTTAAAATCTAGAATGGATTTTTTGTGTTTTTTTTTGTAGAGGTTCATACCAGGATTATCACTCTTTTCAAAAGTGATGAACTGTCAATTTACGTATTTGAATTCAGGACAGATTGTATACCTGATATAGATGTTACTGTGGAATCATGGTATCACTCCTGTGAAATGATGTGCAGTGATAGATAAGACTAGCAAATTTTTGTTCTTAAGCACTGACAGGATTTCCCCCAAAATCTATGCATATCATGATGCATTCTTCCTACAACATCATTTTTGGTAAAAACTTTTGATAACTGCTACATCATAACATTAATGTTTGACAATTTCTCATATGTGTAACTTCTGGTTATTTTTTGATATTCTTGTTTCATTCTCACTTGGCTTTTGGTAATGTTCTGTTTGGATGCGGCAATGCTAATTTTTTCCTCTATTTCTATTTCTTAAATTCATGACACCCTTAAGAATTTATGTGCAGGTTAAGACCACAAATTCTGACTTCCCAGAACGCAGCTCCACTCTTTCACCAGACAATGCTCTGAACACATTCACTGCAGCAACCTGCTTGTTTGCAGCTGCGTGAGGGAGCGCTCTTGATTAATGGCATGTGTGCATCCGTGCAGTGAAGCATGCTGTAATCAAGCGTTATTGGGTCAGCGAAGCTATAGATTGTTCCCCTTTTCACAGTTTTTTTTTTTTTTTTTTAAACATATATGCCGTAATTACAAGGGTATTTACCCATCTGAGTGCTAGGGGTGATTGCACTTGATTTTCAAACGCGAAATATAGAAGACAGCTTAGATCTGTGGAAATATATCATAGCCTAAGTAGATTTCATTGATATCACACAAAACTTCATTTTATGTGTGATTGTCATAATAGCTTGATGTTTTTGTCTTTATTGTTGCCATTAACTTTTTATGCTTGTAGTCATCTATATTGCATGGTTCTCAGTTTTGATAGGGATTTTCCTCAATTCTTAGAAAGGGGATAAGTATTCACGGTATGGTCAGAATGTACTGAATAAACATTTAGGATTAATCGTCAAGTTCAAGTTTATTCATTTTTCTCCATTGCGACATAACAAATACACAGTTTGTAGCTCAATGAGGCACAATGTAAGTAGAAGGAAAGAGATGACAATGTAAGTAATAAAAAAAAGTAGTTTACATTATGCTTTCGATGAGGATTAAAAGAGTGAAACGTGAGTGATAAAAAATTAGGGGGGAAGAGATGGGGGACCCACTAAAACGTGAAGTTTGTAGATTGTGGGCCCCTCTAGTTGCAATGTTGATAGCAGTTGCCATCTTCATTCTTCCACTTTTTAACAACTGCATGTGCTGTATACGCCATATATTTAGTGACTCTAAATTATTGTGAATCGGGACTTTCCGATGATCACGAGTGGTTAAATTCGCGATCATGGAGTATTGTACTCGGCGGAGAAATGAATACATGTTCGTCACATTCATATTGGGATCAGAGTCAATAATTTTTTTGTGTCTTTAATCTTGTTTGCTCAGATCTTACGTCATTTGTTCCTGCAGAGATGGAAGGAAACGTATTGATTGAGATGCTGGCTTCAGAACGAGGTAGGTGTAAACAAGCGCTGCCGATTGGATTTTTTTTTTTTTTGCCTGGAGTTGGGTGCTCATTTTTGTCGAGCCCACCAGAGGTGAGGGGAGAGTAAGGGATCCCCTGCGGCGTATGTCCGTCTGTAACGTTACAAAAACTTGAATAACTCTGTACTGAGGGCTTCAATTTCATTCAAACGTGGAGGGGAGGAAGGTTATAAAAAGTTAAACATTTTACCAAACATGAAAGTCAATTCAAGGTCAAAAGTCATAGGCAGGGGTCAATGAACTTTTTTAGCCAATGTTAAGTTTAAGTTTATGGTGCGTTTCGATTATGGCTCATAACTTTTAAACGGTATGTTAGTTTGTGACTAAATTTGGATGCGGAGGGTTAGTGCTGCTGGATGCAAAATGTCCTCTAAGAGTACCTGCTGGGGATACATTTCTATTAGGTAGGCAACTGATAGGGTCAATTTTCAGGAGTTTATGGGATGAAGCAATGTTTTATTCCTCTTACCCCAGATGTTATCTTGTTTGTAGCCCAATTGAGCAATTAAGATTCCAATGAAGAATAACACATTATTACAATCCCTTTAGGGCCCATGTAATCTACAAAGTAAGTCATGAATGTCAACAATTCATTAAGAATAGTTTGTGCTAAAAAAAACACAAATACACTACCATGTGAATATCGAATTGAGTGCTATAATTGAGTTTGATATATGAATTTTGTTAATAATACAGAACCCCCAGATGAGTGTAATGAAAATCAAGAGGAATGCAGAGAAGAGCATGTATCCGCTTGTGTACCTGCAGACTCAAGTGATGAGCAAGGCAAAGGTAAAATCATTCCTTGTTCATCTTAAATTGGCCTGATGAGCATGGCATGAAACCGTCATCCTTTCATCCTGCATCTGACTCTCAACCACCTGTTGTCCATCCAGAATTTTAAATGCTTCTTTTTCGCAAATTCTTTCACATTCGTTTCTTCAGGTAATCTGTACGAATGTCCAGAGGTGATATAGTTTGGTAGGAATGTTGTTGATAAATAACAGTTTTTGTTGATGAAGTCAGTTGAAGATATAAGTCAGAGATCATGGGTCATTAGTTTAGCGCTTTCATATAGAAGTGTATTACTCATTCTATGACTACTAATTGTATGAATGTTGCTCATATCCAGTTTGTCATTAATGTGAACTCCTCATGCTAAAATATGAAGTGTTGGGGATCTTTGTATTTAAAGGAGTTGTGTCAATCAGGCAGACAGTGCTTGGCTATCACCTTTTGTCAAATTAAACTACTATATACATGTACATGTAGCACTTTTTTACTTAGCCCACCAAGGTGGAGGGAGACTAATGAATTACAGTGGCATCTGTCAATCTGTCTCTCCATCTATCTCAAATAACTTTGACACTACTCCAAGGGTAGTGAGGTTTGCAAAGTTTGACATTTTACCAAATATGGTCACCTCCGGGTCAAAGATTACAGGCTGTCAATGAACTTTTGGAGCTCAACTTTCAAGGGTGGGGGGGGGGGGGGGGGGGGGCTGGTTTCTACTATGGTTCATACAATGTAACTTCTGATTTACACATTGTGAGGGACCTTGGATGGGGAGTTAAAGATAACCTCAAATTTACAAGTTGCATATGGGTGTGTCTTATTTTGTAAAGGGCCCCAATGAACAGATTTTTAGGCCTTCATGTGAATAATTAATGTCCCCTGGGGAGCTGAAGCTAACATGCAGGCATCAACATACTTTTTGGAATTGCAAACATAATCATGAGGCACACACCTTTTACACAGAAAAACTGAGGCAGCAGCTCGCTGTGTGTCTGCTGAAGTCCTGCCTCCCATGTAGAAAACATATAAAAGACCCGTTCTGATTGGTGTGTTTATTAATGGCTGGGCAAAAAAATATATATATGGATAATTCATGTATCATTAGGATAAGAAATGCTTAATAAGAACACATATTTCAGAATAAAAAATAAGACATTTGTTATGGAGTTCATAAATTTTAAGTTAAGAACAAAGTTAAGATCAAATTTAAGAATAAGTAACAAAATCCCCCTCTACTCCTGGAACGCATCTGACACCCTTGTACTTACAGATACAGGTTATTGGTTGAAGTTACTGAGTGAGATACATTTTTCCCTATCACCCTTTTAGTGTTAATCTTGAAAATTTCACAAGTGAATATATAGGGAGAGAATGGCTGGGCAAAAAAATATATATATATGGATAATTCATGTATCATTAGTATAAGAAATGCTTAATAAGAACACATATTTCAGAATAAAAAATAAGACATTTGTTATGGAGTTCATAAATTTTAAGTTAAGAACAAAGTTAAGATCAAATTTAAGAATAAGTAACAAAATCCCCCTCTACTCCTGGAACGCATCTGACACCCTTGTACTTACAGATACAGGTTATTGGTTGAAGTTGCTGAGTGAGATACATTTTTCCCTATCACCCTTTTAGTGTTAATCTTGAAAATTTCACATGTGAATATATAGGGAGAGAATGTATGTGCACCAGTAAAATTAACTCTTTGGAAACTACTGTTAATGATGTTGATATGAATGATGAATATTTCAAGTTTCATTTTTAGCCACAAAAAAACGCCAGCCAATTCCTCGAAATTGCTGCATCTGTGGGGCAATAATAACTCGAATGACACAACATCTGCAACGGAAGCACCAGCATCTCACCACTGAAGAACAGTCTGCTGCTCGGTTGAAGATGATAGAGAGGTATGTGTCCTGTAAATAGCTTGTTAACTTTCAGTGTACCTGGTAGGATCATAATGTGATTTGAGGAATATCTGTCTTGAAGTAGATATTCAAGGGAAAAAAAAGGGTTATGAAAAGTTTATGTCACACTAATATGAGCATATCATCACTGGGGTGACAAGACCTTATATCTCAATTTTTGGTGAAAATGAGTTATTTGCATATTCTGATAGCTAAGGACACATAAAATGTATTTTCAAACTCTCACATGTGCAACTGCAAAGATGAGGCCACTATTGCCAGACAAAAGGTGATTGCCTCCATTGCTCGTAATGATCATGCAGACATTTTTGAAATACAAGGTTTTGTCACCCCAGATACAATATGTATTCTCATAGATGACTGTAGAGCAAGATTTTGGTACTTCTATCAGAAATCACAAGGTAAATAAAGTTTAAAAGAAATTCAGTAGTATGTTTACATATTTGGCAATATTTTGATGAAGTCACAGTATTATTAGAACTTCTGAAGAAATTTGGCAGTATTTTGATGGAGTCACAAAAAAATTGAAATCATCCATAGTAGGGCTGTGTGATATGGAAAAATGCATATTGGCTGATGTTGATATGAAGACATTTCATATCAGCTGATACCAATACAGATACCGATATAAAGAAAATTAAAGAAAATTCAATTTAGTGTGTCAACTGTGTATATGTTACAGGGAAGTGAGCTTAAAAATCACTGGGAACCAATTCCGTTCCTGCCTTAGACAACAGTTCTGAAAGTTTTGTTGCCCTCTGATGTGTCTGTATTTTTTGTGCTATGGACAGGCATGCTTCTACTCAGTCTTATGTTTCTGTTATCATTAATGCTTCTCCTTTGTTTTCTTTTACATCTGTATCTGAAAAAAAAATTTCAACTATATTGGCCCATACCGATATGGCCCAAAATTGGCCGATATACCGATATACTGGTAACAAATATGAAATCGATATAGCACTTATCCATAGCTTAAAAATTTTTCTTCTAACCGCTTCAGTCTCAACTCACAGCAGCAACCAAGCAATTTCCCCTATCCAATTGTAGGAACTTTTAGCTAAAGCGAATGACTCAGATACCATTTAAATAAGGTTTTGCGGGTACATTGTCCCAACCTCACTCTGCCACAATGCAGAAAAAAGAGGACCTCACATTACACTCACATAAATAGGAGCAGTAAATTTCATCCAAAGCAGTACCCAAGAGTTTTTTCCTGGGAGGCAAATTTTCTACAATAACATGGGACAGTGCAGGCACGAGGGGACAAAGCACCTGAATGAAGAATTTTATCATATTTCAAATTAAGATTGATGGACTTTTGCATATTTTGGGCATAATTTTTTATAAATCTAAAAGATTACAAAAGACAAACAAACCACTGTTTTCAAAATGCTAACTCCTTTGCCATATAGTACGCAATGCGTAATTTCTACTTCTTGTTTTTTTGGCATTATTACATGTATATACAATGATAATTATGATGGTGATCATAGAAATATAGAAATAATTCTCGGTACCTCAAATAGCGATTACTTCGAAATCCGGTCGGAATACCGAATTTACTCATGGCATTATGGGATATCTTTTCTGCATTCAGTCTTCCGGTATCAGCGGGAGCGGCCAGCCAGCTGTGCAAAGTCACTCTCCTTCATGCACATGCATTAACCAATATGCACAAACATTGATATTCTGTGAGAGTTATGATGGTTGGCATCGATTTTGAGGAAAATTTCTGCGAGTGCAATATAAGGGCTTGATATCACTGGGACACATTTGTATGCACCCACTTAATGGAAAATCATCGCGAATTTTGAGTATCTCGGACCTATTTAGGATAGCGATAATTGTATGAACATCATCACTATAGATACGTTTGAAAGTAGAGTATTAAGAGAAAGTGTACATGAATTAATATACAACATCTAATAAGGATCTTGCAATCTGATTGGGTGAAAGATCTTGATGTGCTTTTCATGAAATTCATGAAAAAGATGTAAAAACTTCAAAACTGAACTTCCTGACCTGTTCAATTACATGTCTGTTGTTCATATGGAGAAAAAAAACAGTGCCAAGAATATGAAAATAATGCAAATCATGCAAAAACCATGAAAAGATATTTTACAATTTTGCATACAAAGTGTTATCACATTTCTACCAAAGCAATCCATGGAAGTTTTTACTCCACTGAACTGACCATCTTGAAACATCCTTTTTGTCATCCTTTTTGTCACAGGATCATTCTAACATCACCCCATTAAGTACTCTATTATCATAGATAAAGGGTGGTCCAAATAAAACGGACAGGAATTATTTCTTATCCTGAAACCAAAGTTATTGATACCAGGTGATGCGGTATCTTTCTCAATCAATTCAATTCACTTTATTGATATTCATAAAAATGGAAATATATACAACGTAAAATGTGTCGGGGAGTCCACAAAGAAAGCCAAAGGCTTGAGACAAGTGATCCCCTTTACGAGAGTTGGATACATAAGAATAATACATGCAAATGCAGATTCAGAGTTACATTCAGATTACTTAAAGGACAAGTTCACCTTCATAAACATAAAGATTGAGAGAATGTAACAATATTAGTAGAACACATCAGTGAAAGTTTGAGGAAAATTGGACAATCGATGCAAAAGTTATAAATTTTTAAAATTTTTGTGTTGGAACCGCTGGATGAGGAGACTACTACAGCTTGTGAGTCATATGCGTACAACAGTATAAAGAAAATGTAAAGAAAATTCAACATATTTTCACTTTTTTCGCATAATAAAAGAGCACTTGACTTGACTCTTTCTAAAGGCAGGGGGAATAATATTACCCATAACATTTGTCGGTAACGAGTCGGGGGAATGTGTACTTTTTTCAAAATATGAAATTTTGTGAAATTCTCTTTATATTTTCCTTATATTGTTGTACGCATGTGACATCTAAGCTATTCACACACTGCAGTAGTCTTCTCATCCAGCGGTTACTGCACAAAAACTTCAAAAATTCATAACTTTTGAACAGATTGTCCAATTTTCCTCAAACTTTCAATGATGTGTTCTACTAATATTGCTACATTCTCTCAATCCTTATGTTTATAAAGGTGAACTTGTCCTTTAATGACAGTTACAGATAACATAGACAAATAGGATGAAATAAAAGACATATGGTACTACATTACACAAATAAAACAAGCAGACAGAACAAGACTAGCAAAGATGGACTGATACAATTCAATAGGCATTTAAAAGATATTGTTTATATCTAGACTTAAAAGCACTTTGAGTGGATACATTCTTAAAAATTGAATCCAAATTATTCCAAAACTTAGCACCTCTTTATGAAATAGAATTTTTTTGCTTTATGCTCAAGCGACAAAATGGCAACACAATTTTATCCTTATTTCGAATTTCAATGTTATGTAATGCACAATTCAGTGTAAAAGAACCATCAAAAATGTCAGGTAAAATTACATTCGAGTATATATACATAAAAAGACCAAATTTGACTAAGACACTGTCAGACAGAGTGAGAGTACTCAATCTTTTGAAAAGTGGAGCGGTGTGGTCAAGAGAGTTGGCGTTTGAACAAATTCGAATTGTTTTTTCTGTAAAACAAATAAACGACACAAATTAGTTAAGCTGGTTCCAGACCATATGAGACTACAATAATCCAAATGTCTTTCTTGAAGAAGAATCTTTCTTGAAGAAGAATGACACCAAAATTGTCTCATTTGGTTAAGTAGTTCTCATTTTAGAGATGTTTTTTGAAGTAGTGCAAGATCAGAAATTTCTCATCTTTTGCAAAGAGAACCCAATGAGTCATTGTGAATAATGCAATGCATTCCAAAATGTGTCTTTTCGCGTAATCCTACTTTTCAAAGGAATGAACATTCCATCAGACAATGCAGTCACAGCTTATCAATAACACGCGAAATGCTGATTTGAATCGCGTGGTTATTTCATTAGAGGGATTATGCGGAGACAAATTTTTATCTGTGATGCATTATTCACAATGACTCAATGGGTCCTCTTTGCAAAAAATTAAGAAATTTTTGATCTTGCATTACTTCAAAAAAAACATCTATAAAATGAGAACTACTTTAGCAAATGAGACAATTTTGGTGTCATTCTTCTTCTACAATACCGCATCAACTGATAATCAATAAATTTGGTTTTAGGGTAAGAAATCATGCCTGTCCAGTTTATTTGGACCACCCTGTATAGGGCTATGCAGCTCACATTTGCTTCAACCCCCAACAGAATTAGATAAATCATGGACCTACTACACATGGACTTGTAACAAACGTCTTTCTTTGATCCTATCATCACCGCCACCACCTGACTATGTGCATCTTAACGAGTACATTCAGGTGCTTGGATAATGATGATTGTGTAATCGTACATCATCAGTGACAAAAGAACCATTTCCCTCATTGTGGCCTTATTTTGCTGGAGTGCCTTTTCAGACTCAACTGCCTTTGAATAAACACTGATGAAAGGGAGCAGCAAAGCCGGAAACATGACAGTTTTCTTGTCACAAAACTGAAAATTACTGGAGTGGACACTTGTGGACAAGTATGTAACATGCTTTAATGATAGAACATACATGTCGTCTATGGTTACTGTCCACGTTTACTCTGAAACAATGTGTGAAAAATGGAGAAAATTAGTTTGCAAAAAACAACCAACCTGTCAAAATAATTGCTTTCTCTTGTAAATTACGCACATTTCACAAATGAAATTACGTGAGGGATAATATCCCAATATACACTACAACTGCACATGCATTTTTTTTTTTTAATTTAAGAGAATTACTATCTTCTGCGTGTGTAGTTTCTAGATTTCTCAAAGCATCGTCTTGTTTTTATCCAGGCTGGTTGTCGGCGGTGATGATAAGATCAAAGCAGGAAAGCACGCTTAAAATGCTTTTGTGACGCTTTTGACAGAAACAGGTGCATGAATTAATTAATGAGCTATGGATGTCCATGTGTAGTAGGTCCATGGATATATATTGCCTTTAGAATAGGACTGCAAATGTACATAAATGATTCTGTGTTATGTGTCAGTCTCATATATTGAAGTTGACACAAAGCATGCAAATTATTTCTATTGAAATGAAATTGCATATTCACAATTTGTTTCTTTTGGTCTTCATTTATCAGTCAACCAATATCTAGAAAGGCCGACATACCGCTGCACAGGTGCCCCTACAAGGGTTGCAAGGCAATCGTGCAAAGACTCGACGCCCACCTCGCAAAAATGCATAAAATAAACAGGGGATCAGCGGAGATGAAGGCACTTTTGGAGAGAGGAAGGCCAACTCAAGTTGGAGGTTCCGTTTTTAAATGCTTGTTATTTGTGTCTCAATTTAGTAAAGCCATTACCTAGCTGTAATAAAGCTGCTTATATGTAAGAAGTAATCACAGCATTTTTCCTTTCAGGTAGCAACCAGCTTTTAGTGAAATATATTGAATTATTTGATATTAAAATCTAACACATTTTACAGAATGAATTGCTCTTTTAAGCAGAAATTGTACTTTGTATACTCTCTTGCTTTCTCTCTTATAGCATGAATCGTGTCTTAAAGGAGATTCTGGGCCAGAATGGATATAACTTGAAAAGAAAGAGAAAATCATTTCCTACAAAATGATGCAAAAATTATGAAAATCTGGCAAGAAATAAGGGCAGCAAGAGATATGTCATTTTGTAATGTAACCTGTTTTTGGAAAACATTTCTTGACCAGTACTTTTGTATATCGAGATGAGAGAATTGATGAAGTCATTCCCTCACAATTTTCTACATATTTCATTTACAGAAATAACAAAAATTGGATATTTCAGCTATAAGACAGTAATGCTTACAAGCTGTCCATCCAAAATGAATGAGAAATGGTGTTTATTGTGACATATTGAAATCTGGGGGTTCAGTTTTACAAATACCTGCAAAAAATATATTAATTTATAATAATTGTTTTGGATATAAACTCCAAATTTTATTGTCCAAGAATGGAAATTCATTTTGCCCAATTGATCGTGGGCCCAGCAGCCACTAGCCACTGAGCAGTGCCAGATCGACGTTGCTCTAACCTTTTCAACTGTTGAACGGCAAACAAGGTAGCAGCAACTCCCATCTTTTAACGTCTTTTGGTATGACACGGATGGGGTTTGAGCCCACGACCTCCCGATTGTGAGGGCAGCTGCTCTACTCACTGAGCCAACACATCGGTGCTATTAGAATATTCAAAATTTCATGTATGATATATATACAAAGCTGCAAACTAGTACTGATTTTTTAGTAATTGTATCCCCTGAACAGAGTTCGAAGGATACTATCGATTTGGCCTCGTTGCACCGCTGGGTTTGCCGCAGAGATTTTCTTGTGAGGGCTCTACCAGCCACATTTCTTCTTGGATCAACTTGTCCTGGACCACAAACATTACATCGATGAAGTCACGAATCATATCGATAAATGATCCCATTATGCACCCCTAGATTCTGACCCTACCTTTGATTTCTCCCAACAGATCCAATATACCCTTCCTTGATGACATTAAGAAATGTGAGCACCTCTCCAAGAAGGCCCACATGTTTCTCTCCACTTCCAATGCTAAACCTGCCCGTTTCTATCTCCTCTCCAAAATTCACAAACCTGGCAACCCTCGTCGACCCATCCTCTCAGGAAATTGTTCCCCTACATCTCCCTCTTTGTTGATCACCACATCAAACCTCTTGTCACACCTGCACCCTCGTATATCCATGACACCCCATACTTTTTCAGGAAACTCGATGACATCAAGGACCAGATACCAGAAACTGCACTCATCAGCACTTTGACATTTTATCCCTTTACACTTACATTCCCCATGATGAAGGTATCCCAGGCTTCTTGTGAAGCATTATCTAGCAGTAGTCCCTCCAACCCCCTAATATCCGACCTGAAAGCTCAACTAATGTCACATGTACTAACGAAAAACAACTTTCCTTTCATGGACAAAGACTACCTACAGGCATTTAGCACAGCAATGGGCATCCGAATGGCTCCTTCATTCGCCGGTCCCTTCATGATTGAAACTTGAACAGCAGATGACAGACTCAACACCCTGTCTCTAGATCTCTAGAACAATATTTTCTTCATCTGGACCAGGGAGGAAGCCTCCATACATTAATTGATCACATCAACTCTTTGCACAGCTTGCTCTCACATTCATTTACCTTTTCAGCACAAGCTTTTTAGCTTCTCTTTGCATCCTGTTTTACCCCCACCTTTCACCTCAGAGTCTCTTTTGATGTTGCCTCCCCTTTGACTCTTAATCCTACCCAGGAGCTTATTGCTATAATCATTGCTGTTTGTTTTCAAAGGTTTGTTTACCTTTTACCTTTTACCCGCCATTTACACCTGATTGGGTGCCTGCTCATTAACCACATCCCATTCAACCCCCTTTGCTCTATTGTTTCAAGTCCCCTTCTCCTCCTATGCTTTCCATGTTTTTACCTGTCTAGAGTATTTAAAGTATGACCTTTCCTATAGTGTATGTATGTCATTTTGCCTCCGATAAATTTTTTCCTGGATCAAAAGCTCAGGCCCTCTTCTTGACTTACTTCCATCCAAACTTTGTAGGAATCTTGAATGTGGGGTAAGGGATGGAATACATTGTGCATTGTTATAAGTTATATGGTGTAGAGAATACCTTTATAGCTGGGTGAGGAATGAAAGCTGTTCATGGCACTTCAGAGGGTCTCTCCATTGAAGCTTGAATCAAGGTATGCAATCTAGATCCAGTAATGTTGTACATTTCTTATCAATGACTTTTTTTCTAGTTAGACCATAGGGAGCTTGCATTGAATATGAAATTATCCTTCAACTTTGGTGAGCCCCTTGGGGCTCTTGTTTTAAAACTGATACTAATGGACATTAAATATGTGGTATTACTAATTAATGATGACACAAACTACAAACATAGAAACAGAGGAGATCCTCAAAAGGTTCAGGATGGACCTTTGTGCTCAGAATGGTGGGACGCCAGAGGCCATGGCAACTGCGAAGCAACACGCCAGCCAACTGCAGAGTTTGTCTGAGCTAGTTGGAGGGCTAAGCCTCATGTTCACCACGGAAGCCCTATCAATGTAAGCATTAATTTCTGTTCCACAAGCTGTTTTTTTGTCCCCGCCGAACGAGTTCGAGCAGGGGACTATGAAACGGGCTCCGTACGTGTGTGTGTCCGTGTGTCCGTCCGTCCGTCCGTGTGTCCGTGCGTCCGTGTGTCCGTCCGTGTGTGCGTCCGTGTGTGATCAAAATGTTCAAAATGCTACTCCTTCGCCATTTCTAACCCGATTTTGATTCTGTTTGCTTTATATGATAGCACTACATGAGAGCTTTGAAACTTCTATACAGAATTTCAGTTGTGACCTTTGACCTTGACCTTTGACCTATATTGTACATTTTGCTTCAAAATGCTACTCCTTCGCCATTTCTAACCCGATTTTGATTCCGTTTGCTTTATATGATAGCACTAGGTGAGGGCTTCAAAACTTCTACACAGAATTTTGACCTTTGACTTCTTTGACCTTTGACCTTGATTTTTGACCTATATTGTACATTGCCTACAAAATGCTACTCCTTCGCCATTTCTAACCCGATTTCGATTCCGTTTCCTTTATGTGATGGCACTAGGTGAGGGCTTCAAAACTTCTACACAGAATTTTGACCTTTGACTTCTTTGACCTTTGACCTTGATTTTTGACCTATATTGTACATTTTGCTACAAAATGCTACTCCTTCGCCATTTGTAACCCGATTTCAATTCCGTTTGCTTTATGTGATGGCACTAGGTGAGGGCTTCAAAACTTCTACACAGAATTTTGACCTTTGACTTCTTTGACCTTTGACCTTGATTTTTGACCTGTATTGTACATTTTGCTACCAAATGCTACTCCTTCGCCATTTCTAACCCGATCTCGATTCCGTTTGCTTTATGTGATGGCACTAGGTGAGGGCTTCAAAACTTCTACACAGAATTTTGACCTTTGACTTCTTTGACCTTTGACCTTGATTTTTTTACCTATATTGTACATTGGCTACAAAATGCTACTCCTTCGCCATTTCTAACCTGATTTCGATTCCGTTTGCTTTATGTGATGGCACTAGGTGAGGGCTTCAAAACTTCTACATAGAATTTTGACCTTTGACTTCTTTGACCTTTGACCTTGATCTTTTTACCTATGTTGTACATTTTGCTACTAAATGCTACTTCTGGCGGGGACATATATTACGCACCGCGTAATTTCTACTTTTCCTTGTTTTCATACTGTTAGAAATAAAAAGTAATGAATTACTATAATTATACCCCCACCCACATAGTGTGTAGGTGGGGGGGGGGGTATATAGGAATCACTCGGGTAGCCGGTCGGTCCGTTGCAAAATCTTGTGGAGCGAAATACTCTCTCATTTTTTGAGTAATTGATCCCAAATTTGGCATGTGTGACCGCTATCAAAGGTAGATGTGCAAGACACCTTTTTCGTTAGTATCGCATAATGCGTTGCCATGGCAACGGCATATTTCCATAAAAATTTGTGAATTAAACTACTTTCTCATTTTTTGAGCAATTAACTTCAAATTTGGCATGTGTAACCATTATCACAGGCAGATGTGCAAGACACCTTTTTCATGAGTATTACATAATGCGTTGCCATGACAATGGAAAATTTACAAAAAAAAAATCTTATGTAATGTTTTGGATTGCTCTACTCTCTACGTTTTGTAGCAATTCAGTTTGAATTTGGGATAAGGGATCAATGTAATGTATATCTGTGCAAAACACCTTTCATGCATGTGTTAATAAATCTGATGTCATGGCAACAGCAATTTTTTTTTTTAAACCAATCATATAAAAGTGTGGGGAATGAACTAACTCCTTCAGTTTTCAAGCATTTGGCTTGCAAATTGGCACATGTGACCAGTATGGAACGTAGATGTGCATACTTACTCTTTCATCATTGTTGATCAATGTGTTGCCATGGTAACAGCATAGTTTGAATGATAGTCATAATAAAATATTGTGGATTCAGTTAACTCCCTCAATCTGAGAGCATTTGACTTGAAATTTGGCACACATGACCACTATAGTATATAGATGTGGAAACTTAATCTTTCGTCAGTGTCGGTCAATGTGTTGCCATGGTAACGGCATATTTTGAATGAAATTCATTCAAAAATTTTGTGGATTCAGTTAACTCCCTCACTCTTTGAGCATTGGCTTGAAATTTGGCACATGCAACCACTATAGCATGTAGATGTGCAAACTTGAACTTTCGTCAGTGTTAAACAATGTGTTGCCATGGTAACAGCATCTTTTCACTGAAATGCATACCAGGTACAAAAATATTGTGGATTCAGGTAACTACCTCAGTCTTTGAGCATTTGACTTGAAATTTGGCACACCTGACCACTATGGTACTTAGATGTAAAAACTTAACCTTTTGTCATTGTTGATCATTGTGTTGCCATGGTAACAGCACAGTTTGAATGAAAATCATACAAAAATATTGTGGATTCAGGTAACTCCCTCAGTCTTTGAGCATTTGGCTTGAAATTTGTCACATGCAATCATTGTGATATATAAATATGCAAACTATATATTTCATCATTGTTGAACAATGTGTTGCCATGGTAACAGTGCATTTTCAATGAAAATTATACAAAAATTTCATTTCTCCTAACTCTGTGTTTAGAGCATTTTGGCTTCAAATTTGGAACATGTTACCTCTTCATTACCTAGATGTTTTGTCAGTGTGGAAAATGTGTTGCCATGGTAACATATTTTGAATGAAAATGATACACTAATATTGTGAATTCAACTAAACCCCTCATCCTTTTAAGCTTTGGCTTGAAATTTGGCACTTGTGACGGCTGTAATTTAGGGCCTATAGTTGTGCAAACTTCATTTTTTTCTTCATGTCCAACATTGTGTTGCCATGTTTACACAATTTTTAATAAAAACCATAGAAATCGTCACTTTATTTATCTTGATCACTCAGTTTTTGTGCAGTTGACTTGAGATGTGGGACGTATGACTAACAGTGAGCAATACATTTAATCGTTGTTGAACAGTGCGTTGCCATGGTTTTCAGGTCATGCAATTATTGTTTCAGATCCATACTTTAACATGATTTAAGATTCCATTTTCTTTATTCCTTAGCATCACCGAGTATGTCTGCTCCAGAGAGTACGCGCCCAAAACGAAGCACAAGTTCTATGATTCCGTGTGGAAATTTGGCAACTTTCTGATTGGATACGTGGGAGCGCCAATTTTCCCAGGGTTGGACAAAGGAAATGTCCGTGAGATTATGGATAGATTACAGGCGTACAAGAATGGTCTGAGAAAATTGATCAAACAGAGAGAGTCGGAAAATCGATCCAAAATTGCAGGTATTTGATTTTTAGCTCAACTGAGCCGAAGGCTCAAGTGAGCTTTTGCCTTTTGTTTTTGTCCATCATCTGTAAACTTTCACATTTTCATCTTTTCTCCAGAATGGGTGGTCAGGTTTCAACTTAGTAGGAATTCTCCTTATGGGTAGAGGATCCATAATCGTTCAAATGGTACTAATGGTCCCAAGTCAGAGTTGTTTGGACATACCAATCACAAAAATTGGAAAATATTGTCTTCAAACCTATTTGTCAGGTTTAAGTGGAAATGATACAACAAACTAATTATATTACGAAGTTTTGTTGAAGCCTGAACCAAGGACACTTGCCTACTTGCATTTACAAAATCTTTAGCCAATAGAGTGAATTGAAATAGCTTCCCTTCTTCAACATAATTTATACATCTGAGGAAAGTGTACTTGATTGTATGATGAAACTCTTCTTTTCCTTATGTAGAGGAGGTCTTGGACACAACTGAAGTGGGCGCCTTCAAGGCCAAAATGAAGCAAAAAGCGGTGACTGCAATCGGTGAGAATTTTCATCTATCACAAATAATATCAGTTCATAATGCTTTTGATTTTACCATGATTAATCAGGAGTCAGTATGTCACCGTGATTTATTTGACTTACACTTTTTAGCAAGCTGTACTAAAATTCCTTTCTCTTTATTTCTCTAGGATGAGTCTTAAATCAAAGTGATACAGTTTGAATACATGCAGTTTCAAAGGCACAGCCACGATGGGTGAATTCTTTTAAAACCCACTTGCTCAACACAATATCAGATTCTTGATGACAATTTCCTTACAAGGAGTGCTGTACCTGCAGTCATGTAATCATGTCTTGTAAACTTCTTCAAAATTTCTTGCTTACTTATTTACTGCCCGTTATGCCACGGGCACGTAGAGCAGCAACAAAAGTTCACCGTTTGACCCTGTCCATGGCCAGGCGCTTTATAGTGTCCCCCAGGTGTGGTTCAGGTCCCTCATCTCTCTCTTCACAGTTCTTCTCCATGTGTTTTTGGGTCTCCCCTCTTCCTCCGCCCTTCTGGAGTCAAGTGGAGTGCTGTCTTGGTAGTGTTGTCCTGTTCTTTCCTAAGCACATGACCATCTCTAGCGCCTTCGTTGGATGATTGTGTTTATGCATCCCAACTGGCATTTATCATAAAGCTCTTTATTTGATATTGTATTTGACCAGAATATGCGATAGATTTTCCACAGTGATTTGTTGTGCAAAACTGACAGTTTTTGAATGTCGCTCTTCGTCATCCAGCATTCTGATCCGTACAGGAGAGTTGACAGAACACAGCTTTGATAAATCATTAACTTTGTTTTGGTGCTGAACTGCTGAGATTTCCAGATGAGATTCAGCACAGAGAATGCAGTCCTTGCTTTATTCATGCCACTTTTTAATGTCTACTCCTGCACCTCCATCATGTGTTACTGTACTTTCAAGATAAGTGAATTCATCTGTTGTTGGAAGATCTTCTCCATTAGCCTGTATGATTTCAGGGTTTTGAACATTGAGTGCCATTACTTCTGTTTTCCTGTGATTAATCTTCAAGCCAATTTGTTGTGCAAAGTCAGTAAGGTGGGATGTCTTCTCCTGCATGTGTTGGTGAGTGTGAGACACTAGAGCAAGATCGTCTGCAAAGTCTAGGTCCTCAAGTGTTGAAAGGAGTGTCCACCTAATGCCTCTTTTCTGATCTGCAGTAGTCTGCCTCATTATCCAATCAATGGCTTAACCTGGTTGAAGAGTAGTGCAGACATCACACCCTTGTCTCACCCCAGTCTTCACCTGGAAACTGTAGTTACTATTTCCAACCTTGCAAGTGAAATTGGTGTAAAAGCTCTTGATGATAGCCACTACTTGTTGAGGAATGCCGTAGATTTGTAGAATTTTCCATAAGCTGTCTCGGTGTAAACTGTCAAAAACTTTCTCGAAGTCAACAAAGTTAATGTACAGCTGGCTTTGCCATTCTGTGCATTGCTCAATTATGTTGGGCTAGACAAAAATCTGGTCTACGCATCCTCTTCCCCTTCGAAAACCTGCTTGCTCTGGTCTCAGTTGCTCATCAACAGCCCTGGTCAGCCTCTGAATGATAACTTTTGCAAGTATTTTACTCGGAAGTGTTATTTCCCGCCAGTTGCTACATTTCCTGAGTGAACCTTTCTTAGGGAGTTTGATGATGATCCCTTGTGACCAATCGTCCGGGACTTTCTTTCCTTCCCATACGTCAGTGAAGAGAGGATGCAGTATGTCTGCAGCCAATTCTGGGTCTGCTTGAAATAACTCAGCATTGAGGTTATCTAATCCCGGTGCCTTTTCATTCTTTGAGGACTTGATTGCCTGAATGATCTCAGCCCGAGTTGGTGGATTTATGTCTATATCTATATCTAAATCACAAACTTCTTCTGGTGTATCAGCTTCAATAACTGGGGTTGGCCTATTGAGGACTTCTTCAAAGTGTTCAGCCCATCTGGCATCCTACTCTGCTTCAGTAGTAAGAAGCTTTCCATTCTTGTCCTCTGTCGGTAATTCTGAGTATTTACTGTACTTGCCGCTAATCATTCTGGTCAGCTTGTATACTTTCCCTTGTTCACCAGCCTTTGCAGCCTCTTCTGCCTGACTAGCTAAATTGTCAATAAAGGCTCATTTATCAGCTCTTGACTTTCTTTTAACCTGTCTGATTTTGCAGCCATGCATTGTCTTTTCACTTCTCTACGCTTCTGTACAGTTTGCCGTGTGTCTTCAGTCATCCACTCCTTTCTCCCTCTCTTTGTAGTTTGAAGACTCGTTTCACGTGCTTTGTGGTAGGCTGTCTTGACCCTTTCCCACTCTTTATTGGTCTTATCTTGTTCCTCCTGTGTGTATTCAAGATCTGCTAGGACCTGAAATCTGTTCCTAAGCTCTAACACAAATGTGCCTTTAATTCTGGGGTCCTTAAGTTTATTAATGTCGTATCTTGGTTGCTTTGCTTTGTTAACTCCTGTTTTCCGGAGCTTCACTTGAAACACTGATAACATTAGATTGTGGTCACTAGCAGCATCCCCCCTCCCCTCTCATGACTCTTTAACATCTTGAAGCGATCGTCTCCACATACCATTAATCATGATGTGATCAATTTGGTTTCTATCCCTGCCATTTGGTGAGTACCAAGTCAGCTTGTGAATGTCTTTGTGCTGGAAGAGTGTCCCTCCAATTACTAGATTGTTGAGAGAGCAGAATTCCACAAGGCGTTCTCCATTTTCATTCATCACCCCACATCCATACCTCCCCATAGCCCTGTCATAGCCTAAGTTGTTGTCTACAACCTTAGCATTCAGGTCCCCCATCACAATCTTCATATCGTGTGCAGGAGCACTCTCTAGCTCATGTTGCAGTAGTTCATAGAAAGCATCTTTGGTCTCCTCAACGTTGTCGTTAGTCGAGGCATAGCACTGGATGATAGTTGTGTTAATTTCTTTTCCCCTGAGCCTAATCGTCATCATCCTGCTATTCACAGGCTTCCACTCAAGAAGACATTCCTTCACTCCCTGTCCGCCTGCTTTCACTTAAACCAGGAATTTGTACATTATATCTTCGCATTTCTGCAGTGACTTCATTTAATATCCCCGTTTCATACACAGTTCTTACATTCCAAAATCCTACTCGTGTTCTACATTTGGCATTCATGACCTCCACATTCCTGTCGGTGGCTTCCTTTCGGCTCTGACCACCGCCAATCATCCAGGTACCATTTGGTACACCAGGAGGCAAATTGCACCTGGTTTTTGCTTTATCTTTTGTTGCTGTTCCCGTAACAGATTTCTATTTACAGGACACGGTTGTTAACCCTGTGCCCAACCCCCAACCTGGAGGGCCAGGGATCACAATTCGTCTGGTCTCTACCCTTTGACCTCTCCGGCTTTGGTGTCCCTGCCGGGTGAATAGTCTCCCGCCGGCATAGCTCTAGGGGTCACTGAGACACGCAAGCCCATCAGACCACGACAAGGTTGTGATTCATCGCGGGTTCAAAATTTCTTATGTCTAAGTTTATTTTGTTCTAGAGAAAATAAGGTCAGGAGAAACAGAATGGGAGAACCAGGTGGCTGTCCGGGATTTCCTCTTCACTGATCTGTACATTGTGAATGCCCAGCGTACATGCATCGGAGAAGCTATCTCTCTGGAAGAATATCATGACCGTCGTTACATCGATGGAAAAATTCATGTGAAGGTTTCTAAAAATTTCTTTCCTTAATACCTCTAGTTTTCTTGATTGTTAATAAATTGATGTCATCATTCAGATGTTACCCTGCCTCTCAAAACAACCAAAAATTTGCCAGAAATGAATTCTGAATTAAAGGGGAAGGCTAGTAACTGATCAGTGTGAATGCTGAGGGATGATTGATCCAATTGTTGTGGGATTCATTTCAGAGTACATTATATATCTATTGTCGTGTGAAAATTATTTACTTCAGAACTGTCTAATATTCAAGTCATATGCAGCTTAATTCCCCGTCACTGACCAGGCACGCTAACCTGGATAGCGTTAAGCTGCACATTTCTTTAATATGAGACCATTCTGAAGAAAATAATTTTCACACAACAATAGATATATAACCTACTCTTGAATGAATCCCATAAGGATTGGAACAATCATCTCCGAGCATTTCCACCAATGTCCAATTTTTCCATCACAATTTTTACTTGATAATTTGAATCAATTGCTATTTACATAAGACAGTACGTATTTTACATTAATTCTTCCAGGTCTGGAATAACACTTTTTTTTTGTCGAGCCCACTGGAGGTGAGGGGAGAATAAAGGGATCGGCTGGTACTCTGTGCTGAGGACTTCAATTTCAATTAAACTAGGAGGGAAGAGTGTTTATGCAAAGTTACACATTTTGCTCATAACTTTTGATCCATATATCCATTTGTGACTAAACTTGGAAGGTAGATGTCCCTTTGGGAGTTGAAGGTCACCACAAGGTCAAAGGTCACAGGCTGTGGTCAATGAAATTTAAAGATATACTGGATTACTGGTTCTTCCTGAAAATTTACTTGAATGTGTTTCACCTTGTTTGTATTCTAAGTCAAAATACATTTTATATGAAGCCCAAAACGAGAAAATTTCCTGGCCAACTGCCTGCTGCAGTTAAGAGAACTCTCCTCTTCAAATATCCCATATGTTTTGACGTTGACCAACGTCAAAAAGTATGAAACCTTGATTTAACAATGGAAATGCAGCAATGTATTTAAGATATTGTTAAAAGGTATGAAAGTGTTGCTTTGGGTGTGCAATTTAATTACAAAATACCTCACACGGTCAGATCGGGTCCTAGATGAATATTTTTGGCATTATTTTCTAATGTCATTTGATTAGTGGCCTCACATGGTAATGGTTTTTCAATTTGAATAAAAACAGGCTCTGAATTGTAACATACATGATTTTATCCATCACCGATGTGATGAGATAATCATCATAGCTTTCAATTATTAAAGAGTAAATTCTTTCAAAAAAAGCATTGATGACCAGTACTCTTGTATAGCTTTAAGGGCTGCAGTGTTAAGTTTTTACGGCACATTTTGATTATCTTTTTAGCCAGAGGTTAGATCATCACCAAACTTGGTAAATGTCACTAAGAGAGTTGAAGGTCACAAGGTCAAAGGTCATAGGCTAGGGTCAACAAACTTTTAGGTCCCAATATTAAGATTTATGGCGCAATAGTGGGCAAGACACATATTGACTACTGCCTTGTATTGAATCTACTATTCTTCGATTTTCACATTTTTGATGCAGGACATTTTACAACAATTGCACAGTGACAATTGTCAGCACCAATTTACCTTAGCCATTTATATGTTTTTATCATTTCATGACAAGATTTTGCCAAACAAAACCTTAATATGGATGCTCATTTCAAATCATTAAGTCACACAAAAAGGTTTTACAACTTTATTTCTTCTAACCATGAGTATCAGTACAATTTAGATAATCCTTTTATGCTAACCAAGGTCAAGGACCACAAAACGGCCTATCAGTATGGCCCCGCTGATGTCTTCTTTAGCCGGGAGGCAGCCCCCATTCTCGAGATTTATGTCAGTGAGGTGCGGCCTTTGACGCCATCATACTTCAAGAAGGCCAATGGAGAGGAATATCTCTTCATCCATTCCAACGGAAAGGGTGTGAGAGCCATAGGCCCAGTTCTTGACACATTGTGGAATGCCGATGGAAACTCTGGAGCCTTCTTCCCAAGAAATTTGAGGAAGACGGTCTGCACAGAGGTAATGACTCTATATGAAGCAAATTTATCATATGATACATGTTTACAGTCTGACTTCTCTATCCAACTTCCCTTTATCTGGAACTCTCTATTACCTAGACGTGATCTTGCCATAATTTCTGAAATTTTATTTTAATTTTTACAATAATTATGGAATTCTTATGCTTACTAAGATGAAACATTTATTATTACCAACATAATTAACATACATTCACAGCAAATTTACTTCTAAACAATTTGCATTTAGTAGAACACCCCCATATCACTGCAAGAACACAGAGAAATGTGATTAGCTGAGTAGCTGCATGCATGTAACATTATGTCTCCCATATCTGGCCAAATCTCTTACCCAGATGAGCACCGGTCCCAACATGGCCAGATGAGAGAGGTCGGACTGTACCGTACTTATCTTTCCTTATTTTCTTTCACCAACATGATGATGATGATTTCATAGAAATTAACATGCTGTTTCATTCAGTTTAATTATTGTCGTGCTTGCAGAGAAGATACAAGACATTAGCTTCACTTTTTCTGATTACAGGAATGGCAACTTGCTTACATCTGTTTGCAGGAGCTTGTATTCAGCATGCAAGACGACGCTTGGCATTTGCCTTTTCCTAATAGCTCAATTAAGAGTGATTGTTTTTCCTTTTACACAAAGATTTCGTAGACTGCCAGGATTTCTAATTTTCCTGATTTGAAGTCTGTTGGAATTTCACAATAATGTAAATTTGCTCTTTTTCCATAGTGATTTAGAAATTTATACGCATATGATTGATTAGGTGAGGAAGAATCGGACACCTGCAGAGGCAGCCAAAGTTGCTACCTTCATGCAACATAGTTATGCGACACAGGGGAAGTATTATGTGGCTGCACAGACTGCAAGGGAAAACTACGAGTGCAGTGAAATGATTGAGGATATTTTTCTTGTGAAGGTAATTCCTAGTGTTTTCATGAATTCTGCATGGACACAAAGTCATTTTCAAGGCTCTGTGCTTATCAAATTGGCCTAAAGGGATAGTTCAGGAGTAAAACAATATTTGGTACTTCTTTCATTGTATGTATTCAATGTTTATAGCAAAATTTATTGAAATGACTATTTTCAATTCAAAAGTAAGTATTACACAAACATATACATATTTCACAATTTTTTCTGAATAGATTTTTAGCAAATAACAACAAAAATTTCAATAAAGTACAGTGTATGCAAATCATACATTTTTTCTGAATCATGAATGCTAAAATCAATATTTGGTGGTCTTGCTTCACTATTCCACCACTGAACTTCCCATTTAGCCTGAATGTAAATATATATCTAATATATTTCTTTTACAAAATTTATTTGCTTTTGTTAACTTTACAATGCTTTTATCTAACCATGACCTCCTCTTTGTAGTTTTTTACAGGAGTTTTGTGATCCATCTTCTCTCTGTATCTCAACAAGTGCACAAGTTCAATATTTTTGGAAGATTTTAAGTTGAATTGGCCAGTACTTCATACTATAATTGATTGGGCTGGGGATTTTGGGGTGGGGGGATTGTTACCACGTGATGCAGGTAAGTCTTCTTCATTTTTCTTTATATTTTATATCAATTTCTTTAATACTGAATAAGAAAATTATGAGTACCATTTCCAATTCAAAGTTTGATACTGTATTGAACGAATGGGATACCATGGAATATGGCACATTCAGGCATGGGCGGCGGAATGCACGGACAACACAATGGCTTGGGGGGTGGGAAGCATTGTTTGGACACAATACTAAATGCCCCCAACTCCATTGCTTATCCGCTCGTTCCACCACCCATGCATTTAGGGGCAAATATTGCATGAATCCAATATTTTGATGATTTGAGATAATTTTCATTGCTGCAGCAGTTTATTACGCCACGCATATTGGTAATAAAATATATAATGCAATGTGCAACTCAAACACACAAAATTGATCTTGAAAAACAGACCTGCAAAATCAGTGAAATTATTACATGACAAATATGCCAAATGGCCTTTAAATCAAATATAAGTTTTTATTATTTCACATAAAACTTAGGGAAAACATTTTTTTTTTAATGTGTTGCTTAACTTGATCGGCCTTATATAAAAGATAATGTTATTGAATTCATCATTAAAGATGTCGATTTTGCTTACATGCCTTCAGTCTAAAGGAGCCAGCGTTAAATTACCTATGTATAATGAGCAGTAGGAAATATTCTTTATACGTGCAGTAGTTATGAAATAAAAATCCTTCATTATTGTTATTAAACATACTTTGATCTGAATGCTATGATTTTGATTTCTTTCATATCTGCACTTATTATCATTGAAATCAATCCAATGCATATTCATTTCATTAACCAATTTTATCAATTTTTATTGATCACATTTTGAAACAGATAATAACCAGCCCAGTGTATTACGATGCTATTACAAGCAATCATACCACAGGTCTTTGTATATCAACCAGTCTTGGACAGTCATCAAGAAATCTACTGCAGCATCGAATGGGTGGGATCATACAAATAGCCAACAACCTTTTTGTAGGATCATGATCATGCTACCAGGGACATCATCAGGAGAGCCTAATCACGGTAGAAGTGACATCATAAGAAGAACCTAATCACACCACCAGTGTCATGATTGTAAGAGTGTGTTTAGACGACAGACACCATCGTCGGAAGAGCCTAGTCACAACACCATCGCCGTGATTGCTAGTGCATGATCCCACTACAAGCGCCATCATCAGAAGAGCCTAATCACACCACCAGTGCCATGTTAAAGAGCGTGATGATACTACAAGCGCCATCATCAGAAGAGCCTAATCACACCACCAGTGCCATGTTAAAGAGCGTGATGATACTACAAGCGCCATCATCAGAAGAGCCTAATCACACCACCAGTGCTATGATTGTAAAACGTGATTAGGCAACAAGGGCCATCATCAGAAGAGCCTAATCACACCACCAGTGCTATGATTGTACGAGCGTGATGACACTACAAGCGCCATCATCACAAGAGCCTAATCACACCACCAGTGCTACACGTATGATTGTAAAACGTGATTAGGCAACAAGCGCCATCATCACAAGAGCCTAATCACACTACTATAGTGCCATGATTGTAAGAGCGTGATGACACTATAAAGCGCCATCATCAGAAGAGCCTAATCACACCACCAGTGCCATGTTAAAGAGCGTGATGATACTACAAGCGCCATCATCAGAAGAGCCTAATCACACCACCAGTGCTATGATTGTAAAACGTGATTAGGCAACAAGGGCCATCATCAGAAGAGCCTAATCACACCACCAGTGCCATGATTGTAAGAACGTGATGACACTATGAAGCGCCATCATCAGAAGAGTCTAATGAGACCACCATCACCACCATTTTCAGAAGAACCTAATCACACCAAGAGTGCCATGATTGAAAGAGCATGATAAGGCAAAAAGCACTGTAATCGCAAGAGCCTATTCTCACCACCAGTGCCATCATTGTAAGAACGTATTCACACCACCAGTGCTCGCCATCATCGTATTAACCCTATTTTAACGAGGCTATTTGACCTCCCCTTTTTTTTGAGGGGGGTCAATCTGACCCCCTTCAGATCTCGGCTGTGGATCACGCGATCACCACAATACCTTGCACATTGATAAAGTGGAGTGTAAACTCGAAGACTATGCAGTTAGTGTTTCCGTAAGATTTTCATTATTCATAAATTATGCTAATTAATGTGTGAATGCAAGCTAATTTATTCATATTCAAATTTTTGGCTATGAATCCCAAAATAAAGACTCTAGAGTTCTAATTTTTTTGCATACAGAATCCTTTTGTACTTCAGAATGAGTGTACACCCCACAAAAAAAAAATGATTGAAAAATTTATTTCTCTTGTATTTTATTGATTTTTAATTTCGTATATATTTCTTTTCTTTTTTTTTCATAGTTAAGTTTTTAATTGTTTTTGAGAGCATGTACAATCAAACCGAATGCTCTGTCATTGTCAACGGAAAGATCACAGAATGGTTTCAAGTAGTGACAGGAGATAGACGAGGGTGTCTCCTTTCGGATCCCCAGCCTCTTCAACTTGTTTCTTGAATTTGTAATGAAAGACGTCCAAAATTTAGACAGTGGAATCTGGATGGGCGACATGTGCATGAACAACATCCGATATGCAGGCGACACCACACTGATGGATCTTGTCTTTGAGAAACTACAAGTCTCAACAAACGAACTGGAAAAGGCCTGCACAAGATGGGGTATGAAAATGAACCCAAGCAAATGCAAAGTCATATCACAAGACAAACGTCACATATCCTTGAATGGAGTAGCCATCGACAAAGTTGAGGATTTTGTATTCTTTGGTAGCAACATTCCTACAGTTGCCAATGATGTGATTTGTGGTACCAGATTAGAGGCCTGGACATTTGGCAAATTGAAAAGCACAATATGGACAAACCAGATTAACCCCAGATCACTTAAAGTGAGAATTTACAAAGCACTCATCCTCCCTATTGCCATCTACGGTGCTGAGTCGTGGACACTACGCCAAGCTGACCAGCGTTGATTAGACACTTGTGAAATGAGATGCCTACGAGTAATCCTTGGTGTGAGGCTCATTGACAAGATAAGGAATGAGGAAATTAGACAGAGGCTTCGTCTCACCAACACCATCTGTGATGAAGTAACCAAAAGGAGATTGAAGTGGTTTGGGCATGTAATTCGTATGCTGTCACATAGGATCCCATTCCAAGCCTTCAAGAATAACTTTCTCGGGAAAATACCACCAGGATGCCCTCCTGCCCGCTGGAGAGACCAAATTAAAAGAGAATTGGGCATTCCACTGAAAGAGCTGAACATCAAGCCCAGGGAAGACCAAACTGGAGAAGGATCACTCGTAGGAGAGCAAATGGACACACTGTCCTATGCAATTAAGTCAAGTAAGTAAAGTTTGGCGGGAAATAATTGCTGATCATTTCCATTACAAATACACCAAAATGAAATTCATTTGATAATTTTCAGTGAAAAAGATTGAATTTATGTGAATTTTTTGGAAAAAATCACACTTTACATTGGAATTGTACACAAAATCACATTTTTGGAGCAGTTTCTGCAAATTTGGTCTCAAAAGTTGCGGAATAAGTCAAAGAAAAAAGTAATGAAAAGGCGCGGCGAGAGCTTCTTTTGTTGCAGACTTATGCGCCAAATGTTGAGAGGAGGGGTCAATTTGATTCCCCCCCCCCCCCCCCCCCAGTTGAAATAGGGTTAAAGAATGAACACACATTAAAACAATATCAGTGTAGGAAGCTGATTATTGGATGAGTAAACAGGCCACCTGCCCTATCTTCGCCACAATCGTTCCTGAGTGTGATCGCTTGGCATCGTTGTGAAAATGTCTTCAACTGTATCAATGACAATGTTGGAGTTCAATCCTGTCATTGGCCCCGAAATTACAGCAGTGATCAGGCCACATGCTGTATCATCGTATTTAATAGTGTGATCAGTTTTCGTTTGCAATCAAAGTAAAGTCTGAGGGTAATCCAACTCGTGCTCCGGTTTCAGATGATCCTCTGATAATAACTGTCATTAGAGAGAGTTTGGGTTATGGTTGTGGTTGGGTTCTTTAGTCATGATAGGGTCAAAATTAGGTTACAAGGGTAAGGGTTATGGTTGAGGTTAGGGTTAACACAAGGAATTATCCCAGGAGCATTTGTTGCCTGTCTCCATCCATAGTTGCTAATGCCATGTCCCCAATTGATTTCTTGGATGAAATAAACAAATCAAGATCAAATCAGACATGAGCATTTTATTTTATGTAGTAGATATCATGTTTTGCACCAGTAAGGGGATGAGAAAATAAATAGTAATCCAATGATTTTTTTATCAGGTATGTATGGTCAGCAATTTAGTAGATGTTCAAAGGTCAAGTTCATAGAAAATCTATCACCAAATGTACCATATAAGCCATATATTTGTACTTGACATGTAAATGTTTTAAGATTAATGTGTTACTCAAAATGTTAATTATTTCTTCACTACAGTTGGCCTCGGTAATTGATGCCATGATGATCGAGTGGACCACCAAATGAAGTCAAGACATCTGAAATTGTAAGTGCATTTAGTTTTTCATAATTTCTTCAATGGGATGGTTTGGGTAAATCAAGTACTGGCCTTGTATAATGTCTATATTTCAAGAGTCCGTTCAATTCTTTTGGGAAATTTGAACACGTGCACTTATTGAGATAGGGAGAGACGTGTTTAATTTTTATTGTATTTGTTACTGGATTTAAGCATGCCATTCTATTTGATATAAAATTTATATGGTCACTTCATTTATCATCAGTTTATATACCTATGCTGCTTCTTGCAGGTACCTACAGTGATATCCTCCAATTCATCTAAGGCAGAACTTCGAGACATTTATTGCCTGAAGGGTTCATGCCAGAGGTTTTCAAATGACTGTATGGACTCATGCTCCATACAAATGCCATCTTCTTTAAAACTTGATTTAAGATCCAAAATGATGAAGGCTTGTAGGCGGTCATTATCTCTCTCCTTTTATCCTCACTGCAGTATTCACTACAGCCAGTGATTGATATGGGGTACTTTGTAAGTTTCTTGGTCTTGTTCTTGTTTTTGTTGTCGAGCCCACCGGAGGTGAGGGGAGACTAAGGGATCATCTGTGGCATCTGTACGTCCGTCCGTCGTCTGTCCGTAACGCTACAAAAACTTAAAATAACTCATTGCTGAGAACTTCAATTTCAATCAAACTTGGAGTGAAGAGTGGTTATGCAAAGTTACACATTTTACCAAACTTGAAGGTCAACTCAAGGTCAAAGGTCACAGACAGGGGTCAATGAACTTTATGGCCCAATGTCTTTACGGCACGTTTCGATTGAATGGCTAGAAACTTTTGATCCATAAGTCCTTTTGTTAAGATTTGGATGGTAGATGTCCCTTAGGGAGGTGATGGTCACCAGAAGGTCACAGACAGGGGTCAACAAACTTTTATGTCCCAATGGTAAGTTTTTACGGCGTGTTTCGATCTTGGCTCGTAAGTTTTGATCCATAAGTCTGTTTCTGACCAAACTCGGATGATAGATGTCCCTTGGGGAATTGAAGGTCACAACCAGGTCATAGGTCACAGGCTGGGGTCAATGAACTTTAAGGGCCTAATATTAAGTATTTAAGGCACGTTTTAACTATGGCTTATAAATTTTGAGCTAGAGGTCAGAATATACCAAAACTTGGATGGTAAATGTCACTTAGAGAGTTAAAGGTCACCACGAGGTCAAAGGTCATAGGCAGGGGTCAACAAATTCCTAGGGCCCAATGTAAAGTTTTTACAATGTGATAGTAGGCGAGACACATTTTGGCTAATGTCTTGTTATTCCACAGTGTCAGAATGACTGCATTTATACAATGAATTTTTGTCCTTTTTTATTCAAAAACCATGAATTGCAATAATTTCTGTTGTATATGTTCAAAGATAATGATGAACACGGCTCCATGGTTTTTTTTTTTAAGTTAGACTGGTTCCCTCTGCTCCTAACTACTTATTATTCTAACTATTAATCAATTATTAAGTATTTTAATAATTTATGTTGTATATACATTCACAGGTGCTGATGAACAAGGCTCCCACTGTCATTTTTTAACATTATTTTGTAATGTACATCTCAGTGACATCCGAAGGAGACGTATCCCTTGATAGGATCCAACAATCAGCAGTCCTTGTTCATTGTCTTGTGAAAAGAATTCAGTTTTTATGCAGCTGCAGAAAGAATCATTATAATTCATGAATTTGTTGTACCATGTTTTTCTTATGCAGAGTTAGAATGGTCCTTTCAGTTCTTGCATCCAAAATCATTCACCACTTGGATTATGGATCCCACTATTAAGACTTCTGGCGTTATCAAGAGGATAATCCAAAGACTGAATCACATCTATGTCATATCAAATGGATTCTAAAGGTATATTCGATTTATTTATCACTTAATAAGTACATGTTTTTCAATAATTTACAGGGGCGGTGCAGCCGTGGGGGCCGTGAGGTCCGTGGGGGCCGTGGGGGTCCGGGCCCCCACACTTTTTGTGCACCATACAAAGGAATACATAAGGTGTCATCACTTTGGGCCCCCACACTTTTTTCAACCCGGAAGTACGTAAGAGGCACTGCAATGGGAGGGGAGAGAATGAGCTGAGGACCATTTTTTTTTTTGCTTGTCAGCTGAAGAAACTCGGACGTGGACGGGTAGAGATCAGCTGAGGACCTTTCTTTTTTTTCTTTTCTTTTCTTTTGCCTGTCAGCCGAAGAAACGTGGACGGGGACCGGGAAAGATGAGCTGTGGGACCTTCTTTCTTTTTTTTTTGCTTGTTAGCTCATGAAAGCCGGAACTTTTGATAACAGTGCGCCGGCCCTGATTTATGTTGTATATACATTCACAGATGTTGATGAACAAGGCTCCATCTTTCATTTTTAGCTCACCTGAGCCAAAAACTCAAGTGAGCTATTGCCATCGCTCTTCGTCCGGCGTCGTCCGTCGTGCATCGTCCGGCGTGCATCGTCCGGCGTGCGTCGTGCGTAAACTTTTTACATTTTCTTCTTCTTCTGAAAACCCCAAGACCGATTTTCATCAAACTTGGCAGGTAGCAGCCCTAGGGGGTTCGAAACTCAATTAAGGAATCTGTAAAAATCTTCTTCTCTAGAACCAGAAGTGATAGAGCTAAGTTAATACTATGACTTAGTACATTGATGACTGTAGTTTCAAGTTTGTTCATGGCAGAATCAGGGGTGCCCCCCTTAGGACCCATGGGAAGGGGTTGGTGAGGGGTTCTAATGGGGCCTAAATTGTACATTTTCATCTTCTTCTTGAGAACCCCATGACCCATTTCCACCAAACTTGGCAGGTAGCATCCCCAGGGGGTTAGGAACTCAATGTGTGAAAATGGGCACCATGCCCCACCCAGGTGTCCCAGGGGGGCCCAAACCTCCCAAAGTTAAGAAATCTGTAAAAATCTTCTTCTCTAGAACCAGAAGTGATAGAGCTAAGTTAATACTAGGTGTTTCAAAAAACATTTCCCACTTTTGATTCTTAATAATTCATAAACTATATATCAAATAACACTGTCATTGATATGAGTAATAGCTGAATAGTGTACAATTTGGTTGGAGGTGGTTTGAATATGAAAACATAAATCGGTTTCATGAAATCCATGATTAATTTCACAGTTAGGTTCTAGATTTTGCTCTATTTTCAACCCTCTGTACAAAATTTCACTTTGCACTGGGGTCAATGGGTGTGTATGGGAGTGTGTGGTTAACACCATGACAATGGTCCTAAACAATGGTTAGGGTTTGAATGCTTCATTATTTATTCATGAGAAATTCCACTATCACAACTAGTATTTATTCAGCCTCTGGCAGTATCTGTATAAAGTCAAACGCCTGCCGATACTGTCGTTGGGTCTCGACAGTGCTCTCCCTACTTCTGAAAAACGAAATTACAATGAATACCTTCTGCTCTATCGTAAACATGGTGACAGGAAGCAAAGAAAATCAATTAGAGTATACACTTGTGTAAATGGAGCCTTAAATAAATCTGCTGTGAAACATATCGCCCCAATGATAAATGCTGCTGAACTCTACCAAAAATGATTTCTTTTTATCAAAAAGCGAAAATTTGTCAGACTATTTAATTAGTAGACAGTTGTATTAAGATGAGGAACTTTAGATCATTTATGCTTATTTATATCCCAAATTTAGTGATATGTGAAGCAAAAATTGAAAATGATTGCCAGCTGGAATGGAATGTGGTGTTTGCAAGCACATGGAAACGTGTGCTTCCTTTTTCCATGTGCATGCACTTTACCCTTTACCGTGCATGAATCCAGACTAGCAGTGCCCAGGGCAATCCACATGAATTATTGATTAAGCATACATGTGCATGGGAGCACGAGACTGATGCCTAGTCAACAGGTGGTTCAGGCATGTCCATTGTTCAGGGCCATTGTCAGCACACACTCACAAACACATCATGGGTTCCTGTGCAAGGTTCAATTTTTGTACAGAGGGTTAAAATTTGACCAAAATCTGAAACCTTACTTCAAACTCAATCTTAGATTTAATGAAACTGATTTATGCTTTCACATTCAAATCACCTCCAACCAAATTGTACACTATTCAGCTATTATTTATATCAATGACAGTTTTATCGGATGAATAATTTTTGAGCTATTAAAGGGGACCTCCGGATGATTTTCAGACTTTTACATTTGAACAACTATAAATTAGTCAAACTGAGTACAGAGTTTCAGAATTTATAGTGATTGGGATAAGTAGGCCTAATGAGAATGTTTTCAAAATTTATAATGAATTGCAATGAACAAGGATGATGACATAGCAGCCTCACCATAAGAATGCATGAGTTGGGGCTCAAGGAAGCAGAACAAAAGAAGAAGGTATGCATGGATTTTTCACAGGTGAACTTGTTGAGCAAGCGGTATTGTAATGGAATTACACTGCTACATTTCTGAAATATATGAGGCTCTGCTGATGTCATCATCACTGTTCAGTGTAATTTGTTTAAGATTTTCAATTTATTGGTTTCTCTGCTCAAGGACCACAATAAATTCCAAGGATCTATACATGGAGCTGTTGATTTATGTACTACATGATGTGAAATTATGAAAATCGTCCAGAATGCCCTTTTAATGATCAAAAGTGGGAAATGTTTTTTGAAACACCTAGTACTATGAGTTAGTACATTGATGACTGCAGTTTCAAGTTTGTTCATGGCAGAATCAGGGGTGTCCCCCTTGGGACCCAGGGGAGGGATCCTAAGGGGCCTAAATTGTACATTTTTATCTTCTTGAGAACCCAAACCCTCCCCCCCTCCCCCCCCCCCCCCCCCCCCCCCCCGGTCACAGAACATTAAAAAAAAAACCAAAAAATCTTCTATAGATCCAAAAGTACACTGGTCAGGTTAAATTGTATGTACATCTATACCTTTATACGTGAGGAATAAAACCTTTGCATGGAGGGGGAGGGGGTAATTGGGGGGTGGGACACTTCAAGGGGAAAAGGTAAATTTTGTCTTCCTTTAAACACATGATTGAATGTTATCCAGAATTGGTATGAATCTTGATTATTGTTAGGCGGCGGGAATTTCATTGAATGGTGCATGTGGCCCTCATGATTGCCAGTAACAAAGAGGCAAAACTCTTGAAGTTGTGAACGTCATCTTCTGCGATCAAGAAGTGGAACAGTCAAAATATATATTGTAGATATTCCTTTATAAGTGAAGAGTATCTGGTTGTTCATGACAGTAGCTGGGATGACTCAGGGCCCCTGTGTTGGAGAGACTAAAACATTCGGGGAGGGGCATGTTGCATTGTTATAAGTTATGTACCGGTAGTGTGGATACATAGGTGAGGAATGAAAGCTGTTTATGGCACTTAGAGGGTCTCTCCATTGTTCCCACATATGTACTCTATGTAAATGTAGATCCAGTAGGATTCCACATTTATAAACAAGGAGTTTTTTCTAGTTGGACCATAAGGAGCTTGCATTGAATGTGAATTTATCTTAGCCCTTGTTATGCCTATGATTTAAAAGTGTATTAGGAAAATACACCATGTTTTGAACTGCTGACTAGCAATGATGTCTTGACTATTCTATTTTGAAGAGAAATGTAATAATGTGGACCTTACTAATAACACAAATACATCCTTAGTGTTTTTGATTGACAAAACAGATTCTCCAACATTTGCGGTCCCAGTCTTACAACTTGATATTAAATGTACTTCCTTTTTTCACTAACATTTAATTCATCAGTTAAAGTATGTGCAGAATGTTATGGGAAATGTAATAAACAGTTATTGGTGTATTCTTTTTTTTTTTTTGTTCTTTTTTTACAGTGTCTATTGTTTCCTTGTTACTCTTGAAGCTTTGTTTTTATTGGTCAGAAACTTAACAATTTCTATAGTTCTAGATTTGAGTAAATTGTAGAAATAGTTAAAATGCTACCAATTTTACGCAGCCGAAAGTATCTTTATACAGGGTAATTCTGAATGTGCCACAGTTACCCGCTGGAGAGTGGTCCCAATTATCAGCTCATCTTCAACATTTAAGGTTTTTAATGTTACTTGAACAAACACTAATTTGTACTTCTAACTGTTACTTGTCACTCTCAACTGGTGTAGATTTACTGATTTTGCACATAACATACATTTACTAATGCTTTCCTGTTAATGCATAATTTTGTTGTCTTACAGTGTAGTTTACATTGTAACAAAATTTAATATTACAGTTTATAGTGGGTGTTTAAATAGCAAACATATTATCACATTCAGTTGCTGCTTATAATTATTGGAACAAGGTTATGGTTTGTTTTAAGACTTGTTTTACCAGAATAACATTAAGTAATAAACTATTTAGTGTTCTTTGCTTATTTAACAGATCAACCTCTAACATGTTAGCGGTAATACATAAGTTTGTGTAACCTGTGTGAGGTCTGAATAAATGCTCTGTTAAAAATCGCAACCTTTAATGTGTGTCAATCAGTAAATCACATTTAACTCTACATTCATTTTCAAAGTACAAGCCTCCCAAGTTTACTAAAAAATTGAATTAGAATGTTTTGACATAAATGGCTTTTAATGCATCAATTACTCCCATCTCTAACACACTATAACTGGAATGGACTTAATCTGTGAAATTGGAGACAAAAGCAACTTAAATAAAATAAAAATACTTCTGAAAATTATCAACACAATTTTGAACACAATGCTATCTTTCCTGTTTTGTTTGATTCTACTAAGTGTAGGTTTGCATTATTTGTGAATTGAAAAACAAAAACAAAGAGACAATTTACAAATTGAAGTCCACTTTTAATAATCAAGGTCCCTTTATTCATAAATGCAATAAAACTTCTTGTCATGCCCCAGCAGAGGAGATGCGAAAGATAAGAGTTTGGGTTTCCGCTTAACGTAATATAATAATTCAAAGGCTGTAATTCCAATATCATGTGACAATTGTGTTTAGCCCGATTCTAAAGATTCAGCAGAGTATCCTCTTTCTTTAGAACCCTTACCATGTTCTTTGCCATGGGTGCCAGGTTTATTTGGAGGCAAGATATTACACACTTGAATTTCTAGTCAGTAATAACAAAAGAAGCCAAGGAAAAGCAATGTTGACATTTGGGTGCACACTAAACAATAGAACCAATTATGCATACAATGCAGTCCACACAGTTCAGTTGGCATAACAGTGACTGTGATGATTGGACAAAAACGTGCACCTGGCATGCCACCGAACCTTTCCCTGAACTTGGCATGTTGGGGGTTATTAGAGTTTCAGGGTCAATGATCCAGGGTAGCTTGAAAAGCTGTAATTGCAATAATGTAGGCCAATTCTCATGAACATACAGAGTTAAAATAATAATGTAGAGCACTCTTCTTTTAATGAGTTTACTCATTTTTGTCTCGCCCACCGGAGGTGAAGGCGAGACTAAGGGATCCAAATGGCGTCCGTCCGTCGTCCGTCGTCCGTCACAAATGTTAAAGTTTACCTGCAAGACTCTCTTATGATGCATAACTTGGCAACTAATACAGCAATGGCAGCCACACTTGGGTGATAGAAGCACTAGGGGTATCTTCATGTTGCTACAATGGCAATCAAACTTGGGTGATGGTAGATGTCTCTTGGGAAGTTGAAGTTAGCCACAAGGTCAAAGGTTACAGAGAGGGGTCAACAAACTTTTAGGGCCCAATGTTAAGTTTTTAGGGCGCATTTCGTTTATGGCTCATAACTTTTGATCCCTTAGTCCGTTTGTGACCAAACTTGGATGGAAGATATCCCTTGGGAAGATGAAGGTCGTCACAAGGTCAAAGGTCACAGAAAGGGGTCAACAATTTTTAGGGCCCAATGTTAAGTTTTTATGGCGCGTTTTCAATTATGGCTCATTATTTTCGATCCCTTTGTCCGTTTGTGACCAAACTTGGATGGTAAATGTCCCTTAGGGTGTTGAAGGTCACCACACGGTCAAAGGTCATAAGCAGGTCAATTAACTTCTGGGCGTTATAAAAAATATTAATTCCTTGTACGCAAATGGGCTAGACACAATTTGGCGATTGCCTTGTATAACTATTCAACCTCTGTTTGAGTTTGGTAAAAGTTTTATGCCAGTAGAAGGTAGAAGTTACATTTTCCTTCTTATGTAAAGGAGGAAAAGCTCAATTGGGATTTAGATTGGTATGGATATTCCTGATTTAATAGGTTTAGGTATCTGAAGTCCAATGTAGATATAGTTTGGAAGTCAAGGGTTGAATAATTGCATATTTCTGATATATCAGGTTATAATTTTAACTACTAGCATTATTAGCTGTGGTTATTATGAAGGTAATCCAGTGATGTCATGTTACAGAGAATTGACCATGATCTAAGTAAGATTGATGGTTGATGTTCTGAGTACAATTGTTGGCATATTCTTTCAAAAAGTTTTAACAATTTACAAATATACTATTATTTAAGTATGATTATTTGAACAATTAACAAATATACCATAATTTCAGTATGATGATTACTCAGCAGCAATGTTTAATTTGATGTGTAATTAAAATAGGAGCATTTTATTATTTAGTCCATTCAGTGAGGATCTTACTCTCACACAAATTGACATTGTGAGTTTTCAAGGCTTAAACAGAAGGGTTGATGAACTTCAACTTCTGGAAAGCATTTCAGAATAACTTGGCTATGGGGGGGGGGGGGAGAATTATAGTCTGCTCCCTTAAATTAACTACACTGTGAAGCATATTTTTTATGTACTAAAATTTATCATGTACAGTGCACTCCCGTTATAACGAAATGCTTGGGACCAGCAGTTTTCTTTCGTTATAACGAAATTTCGTTATAACCGAACAAATACAATACATAATGAAAACAAGGAACCACGTATATATATCATATTATGTTTGCTGAATACTCATCATACACTGGAAAGCTATGTGAAATGTGATGGGATAACTGTCTTACAATGATAAACGCAAGTTCCCCTCAGAAACTGTGCGTGACACAAGGAGCGAACACACAGTGGTGTGAAGCGTTCACCCATGCAGAGACGCTATAAATGCTTGTTCCGCTACTTATTTTCGAAAGCAATTCGCACTTCGTTATAATGGAGCACATTTCTTTTGTTTTTCTTTGTCTGTGGAGCTCGGAAAAGACTTCGTTATAACGGAAATTTCGCTATAACCGTGTTCGTTATAAGCGAATTTTGTACCATAGACTTTAATGGTGATAATTTTGGGACCAGAAGATTTACTTCGTTATAACGAAATTTTGTTATAACCGTGTTCGTTGTAACGGGAGTGCACTGTACAAGTTTATATCATTTATAGGAAAATGAGGACGGAAAGCCTACAGAGAAGCAGGTAACCAAGCACTTCTGAATTTCTTGTTGTTATCTCATTTTTGTCCAGGAGGGAGAGTAGAGGATCCCTGGTATATTTGACAGCCATATGTCAATTTTGCATTTGTAAGGGTTACAAAGACCAAATTAACATTGTACTCATGGGTTGGGATAATTTAGGAAGGAGATTGCAAACTTGTGATGGTGGGGGGGGGGGGGGGGGGGTAAACAAGTTTCTATTATGATTTATAACTTTTAAAAGATATGACTATTTCCCCTTATCGAGAGGGTTAGAGTGTTGAATGTAACATCTGTGGTCAACTTGTGGAATTAGAATTTTTAATGGTAAAAGCCGAAGTATAGTTTTGGAAATCTTAAGAAATAGAATCCCTAGATGCTTTTATTTCATTGACCTTCATGAGTTCTGACAGCTCTGAATTTTTTTTTTCCCTCCCAAAACCATCAATTATTTTGGAATAGTCACAAAAATGTAATAGTGCTGGGGGATCCCAAGAGTTTTACCATAGGATTATGTACATAGTTCCATCTAGTGGTCGGTCATTGATTACTTAAAACTTTTCATTAACAGTACTTTAAGTATGTTTGATTTTATTTCCTGATGTCTGCAGTAAGAATCCTTCATTTTCCAAGAAATAATACAAAACTTCCCCCTTCAATCCAAAACCATACTTTGTCTTTAAATGAATAGTTTTGTAGTGGTTCCCTAATTGAGATTTTCTCTGAACCTCATTATAACAGTACATGTATATTTTTATGATAAACTGCACATATATGCCATGTGCGATGCCTAGCGATGCATGGGGATGAAGTTGTATAAATGAATTCATAATCAAATACTTATAATTGATTCAATGACCATCTTTTTTAAGAGAAAATGAAAGATATGTGCTGTTACTTGGCATGATTGATGAGATATTTTGACATCAAACTAATATTAAAATCAAATGAGAACAAAAAGTGAAAATTGAGCAGATTTTCTTCCCAACGATTCATTTGAATTTGAGTATGAAACGCCGGCAACGGTCTTTTACTCGATTTATATTTTTTGCTATTTAAGCCATTTCTGAATGGATTTTTCTCAAACAATGATCAATTTTATTTGTAAACTGTTATTATGCATCAATATTCATAGCGGTTCTCATTGTAACTTCTGAAATAATTTTCCTTCTGAAGCGCCCCCTCTTACCAACTACAAAACTTCCTCTTTAAAGGGGCTGTACATTACTGGTTGAGGTGGGGATTCATGTTTTCAACATTCCCAAGTGAGATAATGAGAAACCTCTTAATGAAATTTGAAAGAGCATGTAATTTTGATAAGGATGCGATGCTTATTTGATGAAAATCGGTTTCGAAGTGGCTGAGATATCAAAGAAAGTGATAATAATAAAAGGCGACAGGCCACAACTTTATTAGGATCTCTTTTTTTCACCTTGTTTTTGGATATCTCTGCCATTTCAAAACCGATTTTCATCAAATAAACTTTTGATACCCTTTAGAATTGCACGCTCTTTGACACCTCATAGAGTGGTTTCTGAATATCTCGCAAAACGTTAAATGCTAAATTCTCACCTTGACCAGAACTGTACACACCCTTTAATGGGCAAGAAGCATTTTGAACACTGCCTTGTTTATGAGTTAATTTCTGTAACCTCTTAAAGACGAGTCCAGAGTATACTTAGGCTGGGGTCTGTAGGAAATGCACGTTTTAGCAAAATCAGCTCCTCTTCAAGGGGTATTGGAATAATCCCAGAGGAGCTTATTAGTACATTCGCTTCTTAATATACCTTGGCACCACTTACTGCTAAACATTAATTGCTATTAATGACACAATTTTCTGAACAGACCTCAATTCCGGATTGCATTCCCCCAACTCCATCGAAACTTCGGCCTCGTCGACTGCAGGTACTCAAATTATTTATTCATATTTTTTTTTGTCTTATTGAATCATGAATTGTGTTGCATAAATTGTGTTAAGTACTAGATACATGTATGTATGTATACCTAAATGTAATCTTTGACCCTTTATCAGATTCAAATAGCTGTTTACAATTTTTAAATGTATTACCTGAATAGTATAGTCTTTTCATGTAAAAAATTACTTTTGAATTGAATTGAATTGAAAGGGTATTTTATTGAGTAATGTCCATTGCAGCCCGCAGGCTGGATTGCAGACATTTTACAGAAATAAGCACGATACTATAAAATATGTAGGCCTACAAGATTGTATAAGATACATAGAATGGAAAATGAATATCAATCATATTCGTCACACAATATCAACATTCAAAACAGAAACACATTTGCCATTATACATATACAATTTCTAACATCACTATTCTCATTACCATAAATAATCATGATTACTTTAAAAATATCTGTAAATTCAACTTCTTTCTCATCTTCCTCTGTTTTCCTTTTTCTCTTTTTGTTCTTCTTATTCTTCATTTTCTCTCAGTTTTTTAAGCTTTACATTATCCAACTTTCACTTTTTTTACTTCTACCTCATTTTATTCACTAACAATATCCAAAATTGATTATCATTATCATAACCACACATTTGATATCATTACAACAAAACCACCGTTTACAAACGTATTACTCTTACAACAATATCACGTTCACCCCCACCCCCCCCCCCCAAAAAAAAAAAAAAACTTATATATTATCATAGTTACTTAAAACATTGATTTCATATCAATTGGTCAAACATAAAAAAAGAAAAAAAAATCTTCATATATCACAGATCACATGACACAGAACATAAGAAGGCAGGTATTGCACTGGGTGAGTCAGAAAAGTTTGCCTGAGACTTTAAAAAATGGCACATGGCATATGAGGAAAAATGAAAAATTGGAAATGAAATCAACAATGAACATAAAAACATATTCTGTGCTTATCTTACATATACTGGTTACTTGCACTTGTTGATGCAGAGGTTGTTATAAACATTTCTCAAATACTATGATAGAATATATATATAGTCCTGAAAGCAATCAGTACATTTATGAATAAAATTGCACAAACCATATTCAGAAACACCGAAATAATGAAATGTTTGATTTTTGTCAAGCCCACCAGAGGTGAGGGGAGACTAAAGGATCGCATGCGGCATCTGTCCGTCCATCGTCCGTCTGTTGTCTGTCTGTGACACTACAAAAAGTTAAATAACTCTGTGCTGTGGGCTTCAATTTCAATCAAACTTAGAGGAAAGAGTGGTTATGCAAAGTTACACGTTCTACCAAACAGCAAAGTCACATTTAACCAAACATGAAGGTCATCACACAGTCAAAGGTCACAGGTAGGGGTATAGTTAAAATTTTTACAGTGTGTACGTGTTTCTAATTTGGCTAATAACTATGGATCCATACATGTGTAGGTCTGTTGAGACCACACTTTAATGGTAGATGTCTCTTAGGTAGCTGGAGATCACCTTAAGATCAACATCAGGGGTCAACAAACTTTAATTAATTTGTTGTTCATTCATGGCCAAGACACAGTTTGGCTGTTAAATTCCTATTTCTATCTAAATTTAGAATATGGAAAATTTGTCCCTTTATACCTAATCTAAATTTCTCACAGGAGATATTTTTGCTTCTGAAGTATTGAAACTTAATTGTCATGCCACTACAAGTACAATATTAACTGATTAATTTTTATTATGTGTGTCCTTTCTTTTATGGAAGACTAATGATGAAGATGACCAATGGGTGCCCCTAGCCAAGTCCTGCAAGGTAATGTCATTAAATTTATGAATAATGATTGCCGGAGGGCACATACCAAACCATACCATTTTCTGAAAGAAAATTTATGAGCTTTTCAAAACATACATGTCATGATGTCACCCGAGTACACTCTAGAGCGATGTCAGAGGTGTGATTTGTTAAGTAAACACAAGTTGCAGGCAGAGCACCCTTTCAGACCAGGGGCTTGTCTGGTTTGCGCTTTGGTGGTCTTGGCCTGGTGATGCAGCGAATTCTTCAATTATGTTTATTTTAAGATTGTTTTTTTTTCTTTTGTTCATGCAGTTTATTATATGCCCTTAAATTTAAGTTAAACTTTCAAGTACAGATTTACACATTAAAAAGTTGAAATAACACAACTTAGCTATTCATCATACAGATTAGTAATGAGGTCATCACTGATATTAATCATGTATGAATTCCTGCAACACATATCATGCATGCATTTACCCATAAGATGGTATTTTATGTGCAAGAAAATGCTGTTTTCACACACCAATAATAATGAAAAAAATCTCTATACTGAGGGAAGTAAACACCCCCTGCCACATACACCACCCCCCCCCCCAAAAAAAAGGTGGGGGGGGGGGGGGGGGTAGAGGGAAAGAAGAGATGGACAAGTGGTCTCATTTACCCAGAATAATGGTTTCTAATAGGCATGAACATGCCGTTTTTACTCAAAAATTTTCAAAAAAGCACCCCTCTCACACCACCCCCCCCCCCCCCGACATGTACCATGCACTGCTTGCTCAGCTCAGTCGCTTTGCTCCCTTATACAGTTGAACCTCTCTTATCCGTCCTCCCTTTATCCGGATCTCTCTATTATACGGACGCAATCTCGCAGTGATTTATTTTTAATAATTACGGGAGGAAAGGGGGATTCCCAACTCCTTGAGAACTCCTACACAAACACACATGATTAACATACATTACCATACATCAAATTTCCTTCCAAATTGCTTACCTTCAGACATTAACATCCCCAAACATCCCCAAATGTAACAATGAAAAGGTTGCAGTATACACTTTACTACATGTGGTACTACAATGGGCTACATCAGTATCCGGCCAAATCCCTTATCCGGATGAGCCCCAGTCCCGACGTGTCCGGATACGAGAGGTTCAACTGTATATTACCACCATCCCCTCCCCTCCCCCCCCCCCCCCCCCCCCCCATCATACCTGCCTACGCCACTGTCAACTGACAGTGTAGTAGTTGAATTCCTGCAGTGTTTGTCATCTGTCTGTCCAACACTATGAAACTTGGATACTCAACAATTTAATGAGGGCTTCATTTTCAATCAAGCTTTGATGGAAGAACGGGTTTGAAAAGTTTCACATTTTACCAAACATGAAGGTCATTACAAGGTCAATTGTCACATACAGGGGTTAACTTCTAATTTTTGCAGAGCATTTCTATTCTGGCTAATTTTGATCCATGGGTCCATGGATCCATGGATCCATGGATGGTAGGTGTCTCTTGACTAGCTAGAGATCACCTTAAGATTAAGAAACTTTTTTGAGTGGGAAAAATAATTTGTTATTCATTAATGGGCAAGACCCATTTTTGGCTTTTTATTGTCTTGTTTTCATTTAAAAGTAAAATACAGAAAATATGTCCCTTTTTGATTTAAATTTCTCACAGGAGATATTTTTGCTTCTGTAGGATTGAAATGAGTATATGAATATAAGAACGACCCAAGTCCATGGAAGACCATTTCGAGTAAACTAAAAAAAACTTCATATCTTTTTTGTTTGTCCAATAATATTCTATTTAACTGTGATGGGAAGGCAACATTGTATATACAAATTAGAACATATATTATTATGACAATTAACATTAACATTAATTGTGGAGAGGCCATTTTGTGCGATGGACTTGGGTCGTTCTTTGATTCATATGGACTTGGGTCGTTCTTTGATTCGTATACATGGTATTCTGCTATAGAGATGAGAGAAGGACGAGAGAGGGCGCTATAATATGAATGTAAGAATGACCCAAGTCCTTCATTCTTACATTCATATAAGATTTAACTCATTTATTTCAGGCACTTCCGGGGGTAATTAGGATTTATCAATTATACACAAGATGAGTGCATGCATAAGCTACAATTTCCCATGTCAAACTGAATTTGGCCAAAAATTGGACTTGGGTCGTTCTTATATTCATATACTCAAATGCATTCTTAATTGTCATGCCACTACAAGTACAATATTAACTGACAAATTTTTATTATGTGTGTCCTTTCTTTTATGGGAGACTACTGATGAGGATGATGAATGTGTGCCCCTAGCCAAGTCCCACAAGGTATTGTGTATTGAAAAATTTTTGTGAAGACACCAAAACGAGGGAAATAGGCACCAATTTGGAGCAACAGCCCAATTTGCCTCTTACTGTGATTACTATGAACATCAACATCTTTAAGAAGAATCTACCTTATGAAGTGTTTGAATTAAAGACACAGTTTAACACTGTAGGCGACTGATTTTAAAAAATTCTCAAACTGAGCTTCCTGATCTGCATAATTATGTTTAGATGGGTGAAAAAACTACAGAGGATGCAAAAATAATGAAGATCATGTATTAATTATGTAGATATCTATGGATTTTCTTATTTGGTGATATACCACCAAATAAGCTGACACAGTAGTCTATGGAGGCGATATTTTAGGTATTCACTGATTTGAAGCACTAAATGATAAGAATGAAGAGTAATTTTTTTCACAGCTCAATGTTTACACCCCATCACATATTCTGATAGCATGTCAACCCATGCAGCTCAGATGTTTTATATCAGGAAAATGTTGAAATATGCCTTTAAAATTACAGTGAAATAATCCAAATTATATAGTAACAATTAAAGGGACAGTACAGTACTGGTTGAGGTGGGGATTCATGTTTTGAAGATTTCTAAGTGAGATAATGAGAAACCTCTTATGAAATGTGAAAGAGCCTGTGATTTTAAGGATTCAATGTTGATTTGATGGAAATCAGTTTTCAAATGGCTGAGATGTAAAAAAAGTGATAATAATAAAAGCGAACAGGCCACAACTTTATTAGGGCAACTTTGTTTTAACTTGTTTTTTGATATCTCAGCCATTTCGAAACCAATTTTCATCAAATAAACTTTTGATACACTAAGAATTGCATGCTCTGTGACATCTCATAGAGTAGTTTCTGAATATCACGTAAAAAGTTAAAAGCTAAATCCTCGCCTCAACCAGAACTGTACACACCCTTTAAAGCTTACAAGTGCTTTCATTCTTTTTACGTGATAGCCATCCGAAGACACCTGTGACCCCGAGTGGCTGCCACCACCGCAGAAGGGACCAGGAACAGGTCCTCGTAAAGTATGCCAGTCTTCAATAAAGTTCTACAGTCACTTAGGACATAAAGTTATGAGTGCTTGCTGTAGACAATTATTAGTGTCGAAGTTGTTACCAGCATTTCATCAAACACAGATAATTTCTACTGTTGAAGTAAAAAATATGTATACAGCCGGTACATAATGTAAACTTTGGTGACCAAACTTGGATGGTATGTCCCTTTAGGACTTGAAGATCACCACACGTTCAAAAGTAAAAGGCAGTAGTCGTGGAACTTACAGGGTCCAATGTTGATTTTTATGGCACATTTTGTTTATGGCTCATAACTTTTGATTCATAAGTCCATTTGTAACCAAACTTGGATGGTAGATGTCCCTTGTGGAGTTGAATGTTACCACAAGGTCAAAGGTCAAGGGCATGGGTCAATAAACTTTTAGAGGATAATCTTAGTGCAAGGGGTTAAAAATAACATCATGCTCAAGCTTTGCATCTCTAAGAAAATCTGATCTGAAATGTGCCATGAAATTAATGTGTTATTTTCATTCCGTTTTGGAAATTAACCGACATAATTTATTACGGCATGTGGTAAATGGGTGTGAATTATTAAGAACACATATTTCATTAGAAACCTCTTTTATATTCAAGGTGATGACGGATTCTGAAGAGGATGTAGTCCTCTCACGCACGAAGAACATCTGCGCTAATAACAAGACGAAGAAGCTGGAGGAAAGGAAATCCTACCCTGAACTTGTAAGTTGTTGTTTTTTTTCCAACATATTATTACTAATTTTCATCACAAGCCCTTCTCACTAAACATTGAAATGGTTTATTGCCACTTGGTCTTCACCCATTTTGTATACAATCCATTTCATCTAGCATGTGATGCCCCAATGCCCACTTCCCTAAACAATCCCAATTCTTAACACTGGCGGATTTAGACGGGGGCATTTCTGGCCGTGACCCCCTTCGAAGCTCTATTTTAAAAAAGATGTACCTTTCTTGGACGATTTTTGTCATTGTGCCCCCTCTTTTGCAAAAAAAGAAAAGAAAAAAGGTCTTGAGGTTTAAAGTGCAAATACCTACTGCTTGTACGAGACTTACTTGTTGTTGACATAGCTGGCGTTCTGGAGAAAAAAGCGTGTCAGAGTCTAATAGGTTTAACATCAAACATATACTGTAACCTATACTTATCCACTCGGTCCAGTTGTGCTATTGTAATAGTCATTAGACCAACTTGATGATATTCCACATTCCTCACCAATGTGTATTAATCAACCATTATTGTCTGTCCCCTAGACTTTGAAAATTTTACAAAAATGGCACTTGTGGCATATAAAACAGGGACAGAAGAGGCAGCATGTAATTAAATACCTTTGTAACCCAATTATTGTGTTTTTATCTTAACAGATGCTTCTGGTCTTCAAATCCATGAAATTTGCGGGAAATGTCACCCGCAAGCAATTTATGGACCGCTGCCGACACCAGCATTACAAGGAGAAATTTTATTAGATGTAAGATGTAAACACAACCTCATGTTTATGTTTCATAGTATCATTTTGTTGTCACTTAAAGGGATATTTCGGTAGTTGTTCCGAAATGAAGTTTTTCTCCAAACAACATTTTTAACAATATATTTCTATAATAAACCTCACAAACATGACATTTCAAACTATTTGGTACCTTAGTTTTCCCTTCTTGACGATGTACAGGCTCAAGTTCTATAAAATCATAATACAATCGATTACTTGTAATCGATTCAATGACCATCTTTTTCAAGGTATATGAAAGACATGTACTGTTAGTTGGCATGAATTGTAACATTTTGACACGTAACTGATATTGAAATCAATTGAGAACTAGACTTGGAATTTGTCAACACTGACAAATTAGGTGATAATGTCTTTTCGAATATCAATAATTTGAGTCCTGATCCCAATATAGGCATGACCATACAGGTTTCATCTGTGTTTAGGGAAATTGGCCGTATCATGTTTGGATTCTCATTTAAAAAAGGGAGTCAGGTGTGCAATCTTTGGTACCAAAATCCGTATACTTCGTACACTATAACGAAGATACAGAATGAAGTATATTTCACCATTGACCCCACTTTGCACAGCCAAGATGGCATCTGAGCAAAAAGTGATTATTTTGTGAAATGATCCTTGTAACATGGTCTTTACGTGTGCAAAATATGGGAAAGCTAGGACATGTATTCACCAAGATACAGGATGAAACATTTATGACCTTTGACCCTAATTTACATACCCAAGATGGTGTCTGATCAAGTAGTTGTTATTTATTAAATAATGTACATGACATGAACTAAACATGTGCAAAATATAGGGGTGATAAGCTCGGCTTTTCTTGAGTTATTGCAAAAAAAGTTTCAGAAAGAAAGAAATATCTCAATACATGGAAGATAAGCTTTCATTTCAACCAAGTTTTTAGACGCGATGCCGACGTCACATGAAAAAAAGAAGTGCACGTTAACGATAGCCCAAAGTCTCAGCTACAACATATTAAAATCTGGGAGAAATTCACCAAAGTGTAAGTAAGCTAGTGCTCGATAAAGATAGTCATGTCAATTTTCATTTCCAGAAAAACTGCACTCCCATAGAGATAGCACATAAACTGGTCTAATTTGACACGATTACATTCAATCCATTTTTAAGAGGTGATGCTGAGGTGACAACCTCATGTGTATGTTTCATAGTATCATTTTATTGTCACTTAAAGGGATATTTCGGTAGTAGTTCCAAAATGAAGTTTTTCTCCAAACAACATTTTTAACACTATATTTCTATGATAAACCTCACAAACATGACATTTCAAACTATTTGGTACCTTAGTTTTCCCTTCTTGACGATGTACAGGCTAAAGTTGTAAAAAATAATAATACAATCGATTACTTGTATTCGATTCAATGACCATCTTTTTCAAGGTATATGAAAGACATGTACTCTTAATTGGCATGAATTGTAACATATTTTGACACGTAACTGATATTGAAATCAATTGAGAACTAGACTTGGAATTTGTCAACACTGACAAATTAGGTGATCTGATCTTTTCAAATATCAATAATTTGAGTCCTGATCCCAATATAGGCATGACCATACAGGTTTCATCTGTGTTTAGGGAAATTGGCCGTATCATGTTTGGATTCTCATTTAAAAAAGGGAGTCAGGTGTGCAATCTTTGGTACCAAAATCCGTATACTTCGTACACTGTAACGAAGATACAGAATGAAGTATATTTCACCATTGACCCCACTTTGCACAGCCATGGTCTTTACGTGTGCAAAATATGGGAAAACTAGGACATGTATTCACCAAGATACAGGATGAAACATTTATGACCTTTGACCCTAATTTACATACCCAAGATGGTGTCCGGTCAAGTAGTTATTCTTCCGAGTAAGTGCAGTCCACCATCTGATGTATTTTTGCACTGTTTAGCGGGTCTGGTGCGGTGTATGTACAGTGCCATTTAAAAATAACTACATGATAACTAAGTGCAGCTAAAAAACAGCATTCCCCTTCTATCGGAGCTGGAGTTTCTGCACCTCCTGCCTGAAACTGTCAGCAGAGGTACATTAATTTGATGAGGGCTTCTGGCAGAGAGTTCCACAGCCTTATGGAGTCAGGAAAGAATGATTTCTGGTAGAGTAGAGTTCTTGCAAAGGGTACTTGAAGCTGCTGAGAGTGTCCACGGTTTGATGTTGTTACCGGAAGTAGATTGGTATGAGGGATGTCTGTGAGTCGGTTGAGGATGCGATACATCACCATCATCTTGAGCTGAGCTCGGCGTTCTTGAAGAGATGGCCACTGGAGTTGGTGCAACATCGTTGTCACGCTACTTGTCCTGTGATAGTCTCTCTACGACAAAGCGGGCATATCGACGTTAAACCATTTTCAGCCTCTGGATATTTTCCTGGGTATGGGGGTCCCAAACTGTGCTAGCATATTCCAGGATGGGACGAACTAATGCCAAGTAGCACAACATTTTGGTTTTTCGAGGGCAAGGTCTGATGTTTTGTTGCAAGAATGCACTGATGCTACTTGCTTTCTTGGTGACAGCTTTTATGTGGGGAGTCCAGTTCATGTTGTTCTTGAGATGGATTCCAAGATATTTGGCTGTGTCTGCTTTTGCCAGGATCTGGCCATGGATGTTGTATGACCACTGGACAGGTTTCCTCTTGTTTGTGATGGTGAGGACACTTGGCACTTGAGGGGGTTGAATTCCATAAGCCAGTCACTCTCCCATTCTTGCAAGGCATCCAGATCCTCTTGCAGGTGTTTTGAGTTGGCCTCTGAGTTGATTCTTCGATAGAGCATGCAGTCATCAGCGAAGAGCCTGACGGTGCAACCGAGCAAGACATACTCAGGGAGGTTGTTAATGAACAGGAGGAAGAGGAGCGGGCCTAACACACTACCTTCAGGTACACCAGAAGTGACCTTGGCAGCACCTGATGTTGACCCTTCAAGGATTACTTGTTGGCTCCCGTTAGGAAGGAAGTCGGTACTCCATTATGGGTGTTGTCACTGATGCCATAATGATGCAACTTGTGAAGGAGTCTGGCATGGGGCACCTTATCAAAGGCTTTTGATAAGTCAAGTAGAATGACGTCATGTTGTTCTTTGTCGTCAATGCCTTTGGCGAAGTCCTGAATGGCAAGAATGAGCTGAGACTCACATGAGCGACATTTGCAAAAGCCATACTGGGCATCAGAGAGGATGTTGTTGTCTTACAGATGATTCATGATAGTACTGTATAATGTGCTCAAGAATTTTACATGAGACTGACGTTGGTGAGATAGGACGGTAGTTCTCTGCTTTGTTTCTGTCACCCTTTTTGTAGATTGGCGTGACGTCTGCTTCTTTCCAGTCATCTGGAATTTTTCCTTGTTATTTTATGAAATAAATGTACGTGACATGAACTAAACATGTGCAAAATATAGGGGTGATAAGCTTGGCTTTTCTTGAGTTATTGCAAAACAAGTTTCAGAAAGAAAGAAATATCTTAATACATCGAAGATAAGCTTTCATTTCAACCAAGTTTTTAGACGCGATGCCGACGTCATATGAAAAAAACGAAGGGCACTTTAACGATGCCCAAAGTCTCAGCTACAACATATTAAAATCTGGGAGAAATTCACCAAAGTGTAAGTGCTCGATAAAGATAGTCATGTCAATTTTCATTTCCAGAAAAACTGCACTCCCATAGAGATAGCACATAAACTGGTCTAATTTGACAAGATTACATTCAATCCATTTTTAAGAGGTGATGCTGAGGTGACAACCTCATGTGTATGTTTCATAGTATCATTTTATTGTCACTTAAAGGGATATTTCGGTAGTAGTTGCGAAATGAAGTTTTTCTCCAAACAACATTTTTAACACTATATTTCTATGATAAACCTCACAAACATGACATTTCAAACTATTTGGTACCTTAGTTTTCCCTTCTTGACGATGTACAGGCTAAAGTTGTACATGTATAAAATAATAATACAATTGATTACTTGTAATCGATTCAATGACCATCTTTTTCAAGGTATATGAAAGACATGTACTGTTAATTGGCATGAATTGTAACATATTTTGACACGTAACTGATATTGAAATCAATTGAGAACTAGACTTGGAATTTGTCAACACTGACAAATTAGGTGATCCGATCTTTTCGAATATCAATAATTTGAGTCCTGATCCCAATATAGGCATGACCATACAGGTTTCATCTGTGTTTAGGGAAATTGGCCGTATCATGTTTGGATTCTCATTTAAAAAAAGGGAGTCAGGTGTGCAATCTTTGGTACCAAAATCCGTATACTTCGTACACTATAACGAAGATACAGAATGAAGTATATTTCACCATTGACCCCACTTTGCACAGCCATGGTCTTTACGTGTGCAAAATATGGGAAAACTAGGACATGTATTCACCAAGATACAGGATGAAACATTTATGACCTTTGACCCTAATTTACATACCCAAGATGGTGTTCGATCAAGTAGTTGTTATTTTATGAAATAATGTACGTGACATGAACTAAACATGTTGAGGTGACAACCTCATGTGTATGTTTCATAGTATCATTTCATTACATCTTAAAGGGATATTTCGGTAGTAGTTCCGAAAAGAAGTTTTTCTCCAAACAACATTTTTAACACTATATTTCTATGATAAGCCTCACAAACATGACATTTCAAACTATTTGGTACCTTACAATAGTTTTCCCTTCTTGACGATGTACAGGCTGAAGTTGTAAAAAATAATAATACAATCGATTACTTGGAATCGATTCAATGACCGTCTTTTTCAAGGTATATGAAAGACATGTACTCTTAGTTGGCATGAATTGTGACATATTTTGACACGTAACTGATATTGAAATCAATTGAGAACTAGACTTGGAATTTGTCAACACTGACAAATTAGGTGATCCGATCTTTTCGAATATCAATAATTTGAGTCCTGATCCCAATATAGGCATGACCATACAGGTTTCATCTGTGTTTAGGGAAATTGGCCGTATCATGTTTGGATTCTCATTTAAAAAAGGGAGTCAGGTGTGCAATCTTTGGTACCAAAATCCGTATACTTCGTACACTGTAACGAAGATACAGAATGAAGTATATTTCACCATTGACCCCACTTTGCACAGCCAAGATGACATCTGAGCAAAAAGTGATTATTTTGTGAAATGATCCTTGTAGCATGGTCTTTACGTGTGCAAAATATGGGAAAGCTAGGACATGTATTCACCAAGATACAGGATGAAACATTTATGACCTTTGACCCTAATTTACATACCCAAGATGGTGTTCGATCAAGTAGTTGTCATTTATGAAATAATGTACATGACATGAACTAAACATGTGCAAAATATAGGAGTGATAAGCTCGGCTTTTCTTGAGTTATTGCAAAAAAAATTTCAGAAAGAAATAAATATCTTAATACATCGAAGATAAGCTTTCATTTCAACCAAATTTTTAGACGCGATGCCGACGTCATATGAAAAAACAAAGGGAACTTTAACGATGCCCAAAGTCTCAGCTACAACATATTAAAATCTGGGAGAAATTCACCAAAGTGTAAGTGCTCGATAAAGATAGTCATGCCAATTTTCATTTCCAGAAAAACTGCACTCCCATAAAGACAGCACATAAATTGGTCTACTTTGACAAGATTACATTCAATCCATTTTTAAGAGGTGATGCTGAGGTGACAACCTCATGTGTATGTTTCATAGTATCATTTTATTGTCACTTAAAGGGATATTTCGGTAGCAGTTCCAAAATGAAGTTTTTCTCCAAACAACATTTTTAATACTATATCTCTATGATAAGCCTCACAAACATGACATTTCAAACTATTTGGTACCTTACAATAGTTTTCCCTTCTTGACGATGTACAGGCTAAAGTTGTAAAAAATAATAATACAATCGATTACTTGTAATCGATTCAATGACCATCTTTTTCAAGGTATATGAAAGACATGTACTCTTAGTTGGCATGAATTGTGACATATTTTGACACGTAACTGATATTGAAATCAATTGAGAACTAGACTTGGAATTTGTCAACACTGACAAATTAGGTGATCCGATCTTTTCGAATATCAATAATTTGAGTCCTGATCCCAATATAGGCATGACCATACAGGTTTCATCTGTGTTTAGGGAAATTGGCCGTATCATGTTTGGATTCTCATTTAAAAAAAGGGAGTCAGGTGTGCAATCTTTGGTACCAAAATCCGTATACTTCGTACACTATAACGAAGATACAGAATGAAGTATATTTCACCATTGACCCCACTTTGCACAGCCAAGATGGCATCTGAGCAAAAAGTGATTATTTTGTGAAATGATCCTTGTAACATGGTCTTTACGTGTGCAAAATATGGGAAAGCTAGGACATGTATTCACCAAGATACAGGATGAAACATTTATGACCTTTGACCCTAATTTACATACCCAAGATGGTGTTCGATCAAGTAGTTGTCATTTATGAAATAATGTACGTGACATGAACTAAACATGTGCAAAATATAGGGGTGATAAGCTCGGCTTTTCTTGAGTTATTGCAAGAAAAGTTTCAGAAAGAAAGAAATATCTCAATACATCGAAGATAAGCTTTCATTTCAACCAAGTTTTTAGACGCGATGCCGACGTCATATGAAAAAATGAAGGGAACTTTAACGATGCCCAAAGTCTCAGCTACAACATTTAAAATCTGGGAGAAATTCACCAAAGTGTAAGTGAGCTAGTGCTCGATAAAGATAGTCATGTCAATTTTCATTTCCAGAAAAAACTGCACTCCCATAGAGATAGCACATAAACTGGTCTAATTTGACAAGATTACATTCAATCCATTTTTAAGAGGTGATGCTGAGGTGACAACCTCATGTGTATGTTTCATAGTATCATTTTATTGTCACTTAAAGGGATATTTCGGTAGTAGTTCCGAAATGAAGTTTTTCTCCAAACAACATTTTTAACACTATATTTCTATGATAAACCTCTCAAACATGACATTTCAAACTATTTGGTACCTTACAATAGTTTTCCCTTCTTGACGATGTACAGGCTGAAGTTGTAAAAAATAATAATACAATCGATTACTTGGAATCGATTCAATGACTATCTCTTTCAAGGTATATGAAAGACATGTACTGTTAGTTGGCATGAATTGTGACATATTTTGACACGTAACTGATATTGAAATCAATTGAGAACTAGACTTGGAATTTGTCAACACTGACAAATTAGGTGATAATGTCTTTTCGAATATCAATAATTTGAGTCCTGATCCCAATATAGGCATGACCATACAGGTTTCATCTGTGTTTAGGGAAATTGGCCGTATCATGTTTGGATTCTCATTTAAAAAAGGGAGTCAGGTGTGCAATCTTTGGTACCAAAATCCGTATACTTTGTACACTATAACGAAGATACAGAATGAAGTATATTTCACCATTGACCCCACTTTGCACAGCCAAGATGACATCTGAGCAAAAAGTGATTATTTTGTGAAATGATCCTTGTAACATGGTCTTTATGTGTGCAAAATATGGGAAAACTAGGACATGTATTCACCAAGATACAGGATGAAACATTTATGACCTTTGACCCTAATTTACATACCCAAGATGGTGTTCGATCAAGTAGTTGTCATTTTTGAAATAATGTACGTGACATGAACTAAACATGTGCAAAATATAGGGGTGATAAGCTCGGCTTTTCTTGAGTTATTGCAAGAAAAGTTTCAGAAAGAAAGAAATATCTCAATACATGGAAGATAAGCTTTCATTTCAACCAAGTTTTTAGACGTGATGCCGACGTCATATGAAAAAACAAAGGGAACTTTACCGATGCCCAAAGTCTCAGCTACAACATATTAAAATCTGGGAGAAATTCACCAAAGTGTAAGTGAGCTAGTGCTCGATAAAGATAGTCATGTCAATTTTCATTTCCAGAAAAACTGCATTCCCATAGAGATAGCACATAAACTGGTCTAATTTGACAAGATTACATGCAATCCATTTTTAAGAGGTGATGCTGAGGTGACAACCTCATGTGTATGTTTCATAGTATCATTTTATTGTCACTTAAAGGGATATTTCGGTAGTAGTTCCGAAATGAAGTTTTTCTCCAAACAACATTTTTAACACTATATTTCTATGATTAAAGCCTCACAAACATGACATTTCAAACTATTTGGTACCTTAGTTTTCCCTTCTTGACGATGTACAGGCTAAAGTTGAAAAAAATAATAATACAATCGATTACTTGTAATCGATTCAATGACCATCTTTTTCAAGGTATATGAAAGACATGTACTCTTAGTTGGCATGAATTGTGACATATTTTGACACGTAACTGATATTGAAATCAATTGAGAACTAGACTTGGAATTTGTCAACACAGACAAATTAGGTGATCCGATCTTTTTGAATATCAATAATTTGAGTCCTGATCCAAATATAGGCATGACCATAGAGGTTTCATCTGTATTTAGGGAAATTGACCGTATCATGTTTGGATTCTCATTTAAAAAAGGGAGTCAGGTGTGTAATCTTTGGTACCAAAATCTGTATACACTATAACGAAGATACAGAATGAAGTATATTTCACCATTGACCCCACTTTGCACAGCCAAGATAGCATCTGAGCAAAAAGTGATTATTTTGTGAAATGATCCTTGTAACATGGTCTTTACGTGTGCAAAATATGGGAAAGCTAGGACGTGTATTCACCAAGATACAGAATGAAACATTTATGATCTGTGACCCTAATTTACAAACCCAAGATGGTGTTCGATCAAGTAGTTATTTTTTGAAATAATGTACGTGACATGAACTAAACATGTGCAAAATATGGGGCTGATACAGCCTGCTTTTCTTGAGTTATTGCAAAGAAAAATTCAGAAAGAAAGAAATATCTCAATACATCAAAGCCAAGCTTTAATTTCAACCAAGTTTTTAGACGATTTATGGTAGTCATCAATCCTGCTTAAACAAAGAATGAACTCGCATAGACCAGAATGGCCAGAATGATCCGTCAAATAACACTTTGGAAAGCGTCCATTTCATTATGTTACATTGAATATAAGAACAACCTCTTTCTATCAATAGAGTATTGCCATAACAAATACCACTTTTGCTGATAGGTGGATGTGCTGGGATGTGCTGACAAGCAGCATTTATACTGACCGTATAAGCACCGAGTGTCAAAATGAATTGACAAACATTTGAAAGTATACAATTGGAGTTTGTATCTGTATTGAGGCGTGATATATGTAGAGAAAATTCATCACATCAGCAGTGTTACGTATAATTCAGAACATTAAAAATGTTAAACGAAGGAAGAGTTATACTGACCGTTTAAGCACTGAGTGTCAAAAAGAATTAACAAACATTTGAAAGTATACAATTGGAGTTTGTATCTGTATTGAGGTGTGATAAACGTAGAGACAATTTATCACATCGGCAGTGTTACGTATAATTCACAACATTAAAAATGTTAAACGGAGGAAGAGTTATACTGACCGTATAAGCACCGAGTGTCAAAATGAAATAACAAACATTTGAAAGTATACAATTGAAGTTTGTATCTATATTGAGGCATGATGTAGAGACAATTGATCACATCAGCAGTGTTGCGTATAATTCAGAACATTGAAAATGTTAAACGGAGGAAGAGTTATACTGAAAGTATAAGCAACGAGTGTCAAAATGAATTAAACATTTGAAAGTATACAATTGGAGTTTGTATCTGTATTGAGGCGTGATGTATGTAGAGACAATTTATCACATCAGCAGTGTTGCGTATAATTCACAACATTGAAAATGTTAAACGGAGGAAGAGTTATACTGACCGTATAAGCACTGAGTGTCAAAATGAATTGACAAACATTTGAAAGTATACAATTGGAGTTTGTATCTGTATTGAGGCGTGATATATGTAGAGACAATTTATCACATCAGTAGTGTTGCGTATAATTCAGAACATTGAAAATGTTAAACGGAGGAAGAGTTATACTGATCGTATAAGTACTGAGTGTCAAAATGAATTGACAAACATTTGAAAGTATACAATTGGAGTTTGTATCTGTATTGAGGTGTGATATATGTAGAGACAATTTATCACATCAGCAGCGTTACGTTTAATTCAGAACATTAAAAATGTTAAACGGAGGAAGAGTTATACTGACCGTATAAGCACTGAGTGTCAAAATGAATTAAACATTTGAAAGTATACAATTGGAGTTTGTATCTGTATTGAGGCGTGATGTATGTAGAGACAATGTATCACATCAGCAGTGTTGCGTTTAATTCAGAACATTAAAAATGTTAAACAGAGGAAGAGTTATACTGACCGTATAAGCACTGAGTGTCAAAATGAATTGACAAACATTTGAAAGTATACAATTGGAGTTTGTATCTGTATTGAGGCGTGATATACAATGTATAGACAATTTATCACATCAGTAGTGTTGCGTATAATTCAGAACATTGAAAATGTTAAACGGAGGAAGAGTTATACTGATCGTATAAGTACTGAGTGTCAAACTGAATTGACAAACATTTGAAAGTATACAATTGGAGTTTGTATCTGTATTGAGGTGTGATATATGTAGAGACAATTTATCACATCAGCAGCGTTACGTTTAATTCAGAACATTAAAAATGTTAAACGGAGGAAGAGTTATACTGACCGTATAAGCACTGAGTGTCAAAATGAATTAAACATTTGAAAGTATACAATTGGAGTTTGTATCTGTATTGAGGCGTGATATACAATGTATAGACAATTTATCACATCAGTAGTGTTGCGTATAATTCAGAACATTGAAAATGTTAAACGGAGGAAGAGTTATACTGATCGTATAAGCACTGAGTGTCAAAATGAATTGACAAACATTTGAAAGTATACAATTGGAGTTTGTATCTGTATTGAGGCGTGATATACAATGTATAGACAATTTATCACATCAGTAGTGTTGCGTATAATTCAGAACATTGAAAATGTTAAACGGAGGAAGAGTTATACTGATCGTATAAGCACTGAGTGTCAAAATGAATTGACAAACATTTGAAAGTATACAATTGGAGATTGTATCTGTATTGAGGTGTGATATATGTAGAGACAATTTATCACATCAGCAGTGTTACGTTTAATTCAGAACATTAAAAATGTTAAACGGAGGAAGAGTTATACTGACCGTATAAGCACTGAGTGTCAAAATGAATTAAACATTTGAAAGTATACAATTGGAGTTTGTATCTGTATTGAGGCGTGATGTATGTAGAGACAATTGATCACATCAGCAGTGTTGCGTATAATTCACAACATTGAAAATGTTAAACAGAGGAAGAGTTATACTGACCGTATAAGCACTGAGTGTCAAAATGAATTGACAAACATTTGAAAGTATACAATTGGAGTTTGTATCTGTATTGAGGCGTGATATACAATGTATAGACAATTTATCACATCAGTAGTGTTGCGTATAATTCAGAACATTGAAAATGTTAAACGGAGGAAGAGTTATACTGATCGTATAAGCACTGATTGATTGATTGATTGATTAAAAGGTCTTTATTCAAATAAAATCTGAGTCGGCGACTAAAAGTCGAATTACACAGATATACAGAGATTATACAGCAAAACAAATGAATTGACAAACATTTGAAAGTATACAATTGGAGATTGTATCTGTATTGAGGTGTGATATATGTAGAGACAATTTATCACATCAGCAGTGTTAAGTATAATTCAGAACATTAAAAATGTTAAACGGAGGAAGAGTTATACTGACCGCATAAGCACTGAGTGTCAAAATGAATTAACAAACATTTGAAAGTATACAATTGGAGTTTGTATCTGTACGACATCATGACGTTTGTGCATTGAATAAAAAAAAGAAGTTGATATGAACTAGTTTGGCATACATGTACAACCATGTATTTACTTACGAGTGATCCATCCACAGCTACAATATAATACAGTAACTTAGTCATGAGTTTGTGTTTATTTTGAATGAAAATAGTTATGGGAACCATGTGCAAAATTGAGTAAGATGAGCTTCAGAATTTTACGTAAACAAGCAAAATATTTACACAAAAACAAAATTCACTACATATATTCTCAAACACATATGAAAGTGATTAAATACAAACCATAGAGATGAAAGATTGCATGCAATACAGTGCACTCCCGTTATAACAAACTGCTCTGGACCGGCAGTTTTCTTTCGTTATAACCGAACAAATACAATATATAACGACAACAAGGAACCACGTATATATATCATTATGTTTGCTGAATACTCATCATACACTGGAAAGCTTTGTGAAATGTGATGGAATAACTGTATTACAATAATAAATGCAAGTTCCCCTCAGAAACTGCATGACACAAGGAGCGAACACACAGTGGTGTGAAGCGTTCACCCATGCAGAGACGCTATAAATGCTTGTTCCTCTACGTATTTTCGAAAGCAATTTGCATTTCGTTATAACGGAGCACATTTCTTTTGTTTTTCTTTGTCTGTGGCACGCGGAAAAGACTTCGTTAATAACGCAAATTTCGCTATAACCGTGTTCGTTATAAGCGAATTTTGTACCATAGACTTTAAAGGTGATAATTTCACTTCGTTATAACTGTGTTCGTTGTAACGGGAGTGCACTGTATTGATTTCTATTCTGTTTTTTCATCTTGTGCACATTAGGCCCAAGAAAGGTTATATTGCCGAGAAACAAGTTTGCAATAATAAACAATAATCACCTACAGTGTAACAAGAGAATAGAATGAATCTCTGTACATACTTTTCAGCTAAGTATAAAAAGAAAAAAATAACAAATAATCCCTAGTGGATATTCCATTGAGATCATTCTGAAAATGTTAAATGAAAACATCCCCTCACAGTTACACTGAACATTTTCTTGTTTTAAACATTGCAGCACTGGTTGCATTTGTATAGAGATATCTAAAGGTTTAATTGTCCCCGCCGAACGAGTTCGAGCAGGGGACTATGAAACGGGCTCCATACGTATGTGTGTCCGTGTGTGCGTCCGTGTGTGATCAAAATCTTCAATTTGCTACTTCTCTGTCATTTATGAGCCAATTTTGATTCTGCTAGCTTTATATGACAGCACTACATGGGAGCTTTGAAACTTCTACACAGAATTTCAGTTTTGACGTTGACCTTTGACCTATATTGTACATTTTGCTACAAAATGCTACTCCTTCGCCATTTCTAACCAGATTTCGATTCCGTTTGCTTTATGTGATGGCATTGATAGGTGAGGACTTCAAAACTTCTACACAGAATTTTGACCTTTGACTTGTTTGACCTTTGACCTTGATTTTTTACCTATATTTGATTTGATTTGATTTGATTTATTCATTCTCCGTATGGCAACATTTACATTTTTTTTTCAACATAATCAAACATAATGATATACAAATATGAAACTCATTATAGCTAGTATCAACAATTTCAACAATTTTGATTACAAATGCATTTAAGACAACATTACGATACATGTGATACGAATTACCATACAGAACGGTCGCCAATAATAAGCTATAAGCTTGACCCTGTGTACATTGTACATTTTGCTACAAAATGCTACTTTCGGCGGGGACATATATTATGCAATGCGTAATTTCTACTTTTCCTTGTTCAAATCTGCACAGAGGAGCCAAAGTCCCCAAAGAAAAAACCAGTGCCCTGTTGCATGATAAAATGTATACATGAACACGTAATATGAAGGATGCTCCTTCAAATCACCAAAATTCAAAGATAGGATGTTCACTAATAAACCATACAGAAAGTCTAAGAGAAGTTCGGTGCTTTGGTTGACTTTCCTCATATTTCTACTGTGCTGAGTAATGCCAATTTTGAAATTATATTGTGTTACAGGTAATTTAAATCCGGGGCTGCAGAACTCTTCACTTTCTAATAGACTCTGTAAAATTTGAAAAATTTCATCATTCTGACATACATATGTATAATAAAAATCATAAGGTTTGTTTGTATCATTTACCCATATACGTGTATGTGCAAAACAAGAATGATTTATTTCTGTTAAAATGTTCAGCTTTTTTCAGAAAATTGAATTTACAAACATATTATACTTTAATCACTTTTAGAATCAATCTATTCTTACTAAAACAGCTTTCATTATTTCATGATTTAAATTGGTCAATTCAACAACTTTACAAACATTTGGCACACACACACGCACAAATTTAATGCACCTATCCAGTGTGTAACAGTGCTGGGGGCACTTCTTAAATTGCTGTACAAATTTAGCCAAGAATGAATTAAAAAAAAAAAAAAAAAACTACCAGTTGAAATAAAAAAAAAATAACAACTCCAGAATATTCGATATCACACAGCATAGGTGTAGCACCACAGGTCTCTTGGCAATCTTGCTAAACATATCAGCGATGTTGGGTCATTTCTGAGGATTCCTGAAGATTTCTGGATAATTGGCGTGTCATACATTTTGCAGATATCACACCAATGTAACACATATACATGCATGTGCAAATGGCTATGTCCAAGTAATGGTGTACACTTCTAAGAGAAGCTCAAATCCGTACAAGTATGAAGAAACAAGGCTGATCCTCATTTAAAGTCCAAAAGTGTTTCTACACATGCGTCCATATAAGCTCCCAAAAGGTGGATACTCTAAATGTGCTTCGAACTCCCACGTAGATTCGTTTCCTAGGTATGAAATGAAACAGAGGTTAAAATGCATGGCATTAAAGATTTACATAAGATCAAATAATATTAATTTTATAAGATAAAGATGCAATTTAAAAAAAAAAACTAGAAAAAAAAAACAGAATCTCTGACTTTAAGCATGGCAAACATCACAGTAAATGACACAAGGGCTTCATGTAGGGAACTACAATGTACCTATAATCTATCACCAAATCTGTGTCCCCGAGCTGTCTGAATCTGTGGAGACTATGGGCATAAATGACATAACAAGGTGAATGTCAAGCATTGTCTAGCCTTCTTGACACAAATCTCCCTTTAAGGTATATTCAAATCCCCAAACCTTATTTGTCCATGGGAAACTTACAGGATGAGCAACACTCATACCACAATGTAGTCAGCAAAATTAGCAAGATACAATTCTATTTGAATTTTGGCATGGCAAATTTAACATACTGTACGAAGAAAGTTGTCAACAATATTTGTGTATTAGTTTAAAGATGGCCCATCCCTTTTGCAATCCTTCCCAATAAAAACAAAATGGAATATTATCCTCAAGAATACATTCTTCAGTTTTTGAAAGTACATGTACTTCGCAATGTAAACAGCCTATATTGCAGCCCATGAATGATTGTGTGGACGTGGTGGATGGAAGTTGTCACGTTGGCAATGTTTGCTGTCAATATTGACCCTTCTACAATCGGATTTATCATTTAGTGGGCATTTCCATGGTAAATCATGTTACATTTTTAATCTAGATTAAGGTTGTTGAAACCTGTGTCTTTAAAATAAGGAGCTTCCTGTTTCTAGTGTTTAATTTATTACCCGGTATGTAGATGTCCATCCACCCTACCTGATTTGGTTAAGTGTGAGAAATAATTGGACAAACGTCGGTAACTCACGTTTTAGCAAAAAACTGCTCACATTATAGTTTCCACCCCATTTAAAATTCTCCTCATTCGAAAGACATACACAAAGGACTCACATTTGGGACTTATTAACCAACTATTGATACACGTTACTGAATATAGTAGCGATTAAGGTTGCACAAGACTTTTTAAAAATCTTCATGAGGATCAGGAACTCATGTTAGGGTTTCTCCATCGCCGTTTTGGGGTATTTTTTTTACATTAAAATGGTCATGAATACAAGAAAATTGATTGTTGATATTGTTTTTCAAAATCATATCAAGAAATAAAAAAATGAATAATTTCTCAGATGTTCTCACATAATTGAATTTTGGTCAGATGTAGTCCCGCATACTAGTATACGTTTTTTATGCTGTTCTGATATATCTGATTAACAGAGTCATACATGTAACAGAACAAAATGAAGGTGGCAGATGATAGCCCATGCAGTTCCTGCATAATCCCTAACACAGGGAACTTGTAAACAAATAGATTTTTAGAAATAACCACTTGAAAATTTAGAAGGATGTCTCCTTTCTCATGGAAATGCCCAAGTTCGAATTTATGTGTAAGTTTATCAATGCAATTTGGATTTGATTCTAGAAAAGTGAAAGTTGGATACAAAACTGCATCAAGCTACATGTAGCACCTTTTTTTTTTTTGCCAATTAAAAAGTGGTCCTGCACTGCCTGTCCTGGTAGTGATACAGTGTGTGGTAGATCTAGATTACTATTGTTCTAGATATATGTAGCAGGTACCTCACCCGGCCTGTTTATTTTAAAAAACTGTTTCAGTTACCAAGAAAACTTTAAATAATAATTTCCTTTAACATTTAGTTCCAAGTCTTTACTATTTTAGTTTTTAAGAAGGCAACTGGTGGCTTCTTACGCCTTTAAAATAATTTCATGTCTATTATCAAGCTACTGGTTTTTATAGGCATGCGCACTAACACTGTGTAGTAACAGCTGTAACTGGTAAGAATAATTTGGTGTCTATCCTTTATGCGCCATTGGATTCTACAAATGTCATTTGTACTACTTTTGTGAAAGTGTGTGATAGACGTCCCATATACTTTATCTTTCAGCCACATGCCGATGCACATGAATATTCATGCGTGTTTTGTGGATGTATAGTTTTTGAAGAAAAATACATATTTCTTGTGATTTATACAAAATCATAGGTTAAGGGCTAGGTTTAGGATTAGGTTTAGGATTAGGGTTAGGGTAGGGATTATTTAAGTTATTTTATTTGGGATTATCGGGATCCAAATCAATCAGTAACTACGCAAGAACTGTACAAAACTTAGTTGCTATCAATATCATCTCGGATCGTGAGCAGTTGTGTGTGTAGATGTGGATATTATACTGGACATACTGCTTGATAGTTGATATTCCGCCATTTTTTTTTTCTAATTACTCAGAGTCGGCTGAGCTTTATTCCGTCAGGCTATACCAAGTCCTGACTGAGAAGTAAGGTTGTACACTCTTACGTACATTGCCATAGGCCCTATGTATTAGCATGGAGCTACATAGGCGTGTGGCTGAAAGATAAAGACACACGTGTGTGTCGGTATCCACACTACCACAGCCTAAAAAATAAAAGGTGTATACCATAACTGTAGTGTCTGTATTGTTAGGGTTGTAAATTTTACATGCGTAAACTGAGTGATGGCATAAGAATAGACAGGAAATGTCTTATGCCTCGGCGTAATAGTTACTGCCTTTTAAGAATAAGAGCTACCCCAAAAAATACTTACTGTCGTCAATGCTGAGCTGCCATAAGTGTGAAGAAATCAACACTGAGCTCAACGTAATTTCCTAACGCTCTAGACTCTACACTACAGTAAAGAGTCATCATGACAGTTTACTGTGGTATTCCGCCTCACGAAATTCAACTCAAGTCAAGATGATAGAAGGCCAAAATCGTTCCTGGACTTGAATTTGAAGTCTTGACTTGAACTTGAAGTTGAGCCATATCTTGATAAATAACAACAATCAATGCCATTGGCATTGCAGCTTAAGTTCAAGTTCAAGAATGCGTGCAGTTGCAGCGGAATGTTGTCACCATGATTTGAGCGGGCCGCGATCGGTGCCTTCGCCAGCGCCGTGGGCTTAGAGGCACTGCAGCAGTGACATCGCGTTCGAAGCGAAGTCCCATTTTCGTTGTAGTAATTTCTCGTTATGGAAGAGTTTCTGAAGTTCCTCCTTCGGACACAAAATTCACTGATTGCTCTCAAAATCGTCACATTAAATTCACGCTCTGGAAAAGTTCAGTTCAAGCTAATTTTACACAATAAAATGGACACGTCGGCACGACACAAACACAGCTCAGCCGAAAAGTAACACTTATTGCATACATTGTACATACACGTAATAATAATACGTGCATATATAAAATCAGTCGAGAGATGGCGCTGTCGTAACCCTAGCCCTAGCCCTAACCCTAACCCTAACCCTACCCAAAGTTCAAATGAAGATTACACATTTAAATTTTAAGAAAATCAAAACGAACTACACTAATTCCAAAATTCAACTCTTAAATCGTAGTTAGGTATCAACAACATGGTGAAATCATGAAAGAAATTCACGAATAAAAGCATTCAATTACACCCTTAAAAATCAGACTCCCATAGGCTTTGTACACAAAATCCTAGAGATGCTAAAAAAAGAAAACCGCATTTTTTGAAAAATTCAAGTTAGATTTTCTATTTTTTCAAAAATTTCGATACATCATAAAAATCCAAATGGATTCCAATGTATTTTCAGTCTGCACAATGAAAAATAAGTTTCTAAAACGGATTTGAAAAAAGTAAATTTGTGCAACGGATTCAAAAAACCCAAAAGTGTCTCTCCGACAAAAAATAACTCAAATTCAAAAAATAACGTTTAAAATTACAAAATAAATGAAAAAGTGTGAAAAAAGCATGAAAAGTGTACAATGGTACATATTTTTAGTGAATAGGATTATTTGATGCATTTCCAAAGTTCCTATCAAGAGAAATCAACAATCTCTTGAATTGGCACATAACGCAAATTTTCACTATAACTGTTTGTAGTAAACATATAAGTTCAATTGCATTTTTTCTGAAAACCCCCAAAGAGAATGCATTTTTGTAGAAAATATAACTTATATAGTCTTAAAGAGCAGGAAATTATGTATCTATCTCTTTTTACATGATTTCAATTCCCTCAATATTAAAAAAGTTATGAAAACTCAAAGAGTGGTTCATAGTATTTTGTGCAATGGATCCATTCGACGGAGAGAGAGAGAGAGAGAGGGAGAGAGATAAAGAAAGAAACAAAACTCGAACAACAAACTACTTTAATTCAATTTTAAACCCTTTTCTTTAATCATTTCATCTTAGATTTTTATTTTATTATTATTTCTATTTCTGTAACTTGGCCTGAGTTACTCAGTACATTATGAAATGCGTGAATAAATGAATCAAACTTACGGTCTCCTTCACACCTCACTCCGGCGTCTCTACTGTGACTACAGCCATGACACCCCCATGGATAACGAAGACAATAAACCAGAGAGTTTTCCGTTCCATCACACCAAGCCCAGTCAACCCAGATTGGTCCAGATCCCTGCCCAAAGTGCGATGACCTATAACTAGCTGAGGCCGATGAGTAGCCGAGTTCTCTGCACACCACGTGCGCGTCTCTCATATCCCAGGCACCGTCACACACCGTGCCCCACTGCCCGTTACACGATATCTCAACTCGGCCTTCATTTGGGGTTGATCCACCAACCAGCCTCACTGTAATAACATGAGATAAAAAGATAAATAGATATATGAATGACATTTATCAAAATCACATGAATTGCAACCTAATATTGTATTGTACGTTAGGCAGATTAATCAACACATCCCATAAGAAAAAGAAAAGTCTGCCCGCAGATCTCCGGCAGACTTGCCGCAGGTCTGCAGCATACTTTTTAGTCTGCAGCGGGGGTATGCGGCAGAACCAAGCTTTGCTGCAGACCTGCCGCATACTAACTGTTAGTATGCGGCAGGAACACTGACAGTCTGTGGCAGATCTGCGGGAAGGCTGCCACAGAGAGGAACTTGCGGCAGACTTCTCGCATACTGCATACCTGCATGTGTAGAAATCTTGCCGCAGATCTGCCATAACCTCTTCCTGAAATTGTACTTATGAATCAGCCTGCTGCAGATCTGCCGCAGATCTGCCACATTTATTTTAGTAACCGTGCCATAAAACATAACAATTTTTTGTGGGTATACAAATCATGTGATGCATTGCAATTGTATGTAGAACTATAGCTGAGTCTAAGCATTAGACTGCTGCATACCTGCCGCTTACTTGCAGCAGCCCTAGCTAATTCGTGCATACTTGCCGATGTAGGTTAGGTCATCTTAATACTAGATCTACATATTTAATAGGCGTCTGCTGTGAGACTTGCCGCTGACTTGCCCCAGCCTAATGCCGCTTTAATACTTAATACTGCATACCTGTAGAAATCTTGCCGCAGATCTACCACTTAAGCTCTTCCTGAAATCGTACTTATATGAATATTCATCATTAACAGTCTGCCGCATAGATCTGCCGCAGACTCTCCAGTCTCCCTCAGTGGCCTGGAAGAGTCTGCGGCAGCAGCTACGAGTAATTTGCATGTGAAAATGATGCCTGTCTGCGGCAGATCTGCGGCAAGGCATCTGCAGCAGTATGCGGCAGGCTGATTTCTTCCCTATGGGATGGCGCAGTTAATAAATATTCGTAATAAAAAACTTAACTGCAAATGCACATAACATTAGAAACCAAGAAACAAATCCCTTCAAATACACACATATACGATGTTGTGCTTGTCTGTTTTTGCAGGCTTATCGTATTCATTCGTTTGTGAATATCTTCATATTCACGGACACAAATCTGAGGGTTGGTGTTGTGAGTAACCCGTGGGTCTTAGGTCGATGTTTAGTAGTGACATCTCACCAGATCAGCACAATAACGACATCACAAACCAAACCAATTACAAACATTTCTGAGACAACCAAACGACGCCTCTTACACAAACTACTAGTTAGAGAAGTCTGTTCAACACTTGCCAAAGTGCCATAATGTTAACGTTCAATATTCCAACATCTCTAACTCATGAAATGAGAATAAATACACCATAATAACAAATCAAATTCATAATCTCTTACAGTCTTATCTGCTATAGCAAACTCAAATGGCAACTTCTACAGGAACGCAGGACACAGAGCAAGATGCTGACGATACACCGTGTAATCGACCAGAGTATGGGCATCAAAACATCAAACATCAAACATTCCTAGAATGCCGAGTACCAACATCACTCCGTGGACACTCCAGGCATTTTCCAGATAAATTTTGTACGGACTCTTGTCTACCCCTTCCCAGATGCTATCAGGTTATGGAAACACTCTGTCTGAGCAACTAGTCACCACCACCTCTGTAAACCTCTTCAAGCAGATGTACAACATCCTGTTTCATTGATAGAAGAGCATTGTTTTTAGCTGCACAAAGTACGAATACGATGTAAAACTGTTTTTAAAGTCACTAGTTACATCCACCACACCTGCCAATAGAACACCAATAGGCTTATTTTACATGTTCACCTGATGGTGGACTGTACTTTCCAAGAAGAAGGGGAGAGAAAGGACTCGAGAAGAAAAAGAAGAAGAAGAAGAAGGAGAAGAAGAAGAAGCTGTTTACAAAGTAAACCTTATGGAAGAAGGATTAACCTAACCGGTATTAGGCCTATGCCGTACTGCTAATCAAAATACTATTTATGATAATCAAACTATCAGTATACTAGCAGCTATCACAGCACTACAGTACAAGAAATGATTTGAATATTTTTAAATTGATTTAGACCAAATCAAAGCGACTTGAAACTTAAGAATTTTACAATGTCTTGCGTCTCTTAACAGGCACACAAACTGGAACAGCAAACGGTATGGTCTATAGTAGTAGGCCTAGTGTAGGTCTACGTCTATAAATGTTAGTTTAACTGTAACGTTTAAGTCTGATATCATCAATGCTAGGTCATTCTACTCCTAGTTTCTACCTCTTACATTGGCCTTAACTCTACATGTTAATCACACCTTACCCTCATGATCACGATAGCATTTCCAGCAACCTTTAATCCCAATAATAGTTGACACATTCACGGGCTGTCGTAACCTTACACTTTCTCCAAACTTGTCATCAACTTTGGTGTAGATACAAGTTTATCCAACCGAATTTCTTTCGCCGAAGCTTTCAGCCAACACACATACACTACGCACACAAAACTATGCAACATGCACACACTATGCGCGTGATTTCACACCTTAGTATTTTGTGATAGTGGAATGCGATGCAATCCCGCACACATTAGCAGCTGCCAGGAGCCGGCAAATGCAAGCCAACTGAAATGTTACACTAAGAATAAAGATTGATTAGTGTAAGCATTATAAGAATTAATGAACATGCACTAGTAATCCTATCTTAATTGTCATTTAAAAGCAATGAAATGCAGCTTCAAATACTAGTAATCACTTTAACATAGGTTCGACTCACCATCCAGCCATGAACAAACAGCAAGTGATGCCGAATTTATGAAATGGATGATTATACTAGTGATGTAGATTGAGCCCTCTATAGTTTGATCAATGCACAGCATGCACACCGTGCCGCCCCCCCCCCCCACATTCCCCTATCATGACAATTAAAGTTTTAAGACTGTCATTATTTACAAGAAAGAACATTGAGAAATATATTTTTTTAAAGGACAGATTACATCTTATATTTCTGTTGTATTTCAATAATGAGAATGTCACTCCAACAAATTAAAAATTAAACTTTGAATGATTATCTACATTAACAATACGGGCTATACTTTGTTGCAGGTGCATGATTTTCATGACAAAACGATCTGCAGCCAAATTTGAACTTGGGCCGTTCTTATTATAGGCCTTATAGAGAGACTCTTATAATACATAATTTCTACCCCAAAACGATGCTCTTGGCTCTATGGAACAGAGTATAGGTCCTACAAAAAAAAAATGTATCACGTTACAACAGAGTATCACAGAAGATATAAGAACAATAAACAAAGAAACTATACTCATAGGTGCCTATATACAAGTAAACATTCTTTGTCAATGTAAATACACAAATCATAGGTCTTGAGGTTCTTTTTGAAAGCATCAATAGAAGGTGCTGGTCGAAAAGATATTGGAAGGCTGTTCCAAAGTTTTTGGCCCATGTATGAGAAAGCACAATCCCCTCAACTAATTAATTCGAGGTGAAGCTTTAATCTTTGTGAGTTCTATGAACGAAGATTTCGTGGTGATTGGTAAAGAAGAATGTTTTTAAGATAGGCAGTGGAAATTTTTTTTACAATGTATACGATAGACATGAAAGAAGAAGAATCTTGAAGTTAATACCTTTTGCTACCCCTGTCATGAGCCAGCAGCCCCCCCCCCCCCCTTTACTTTTCTGCACACGTATTTTTTTTCTTGTGTTCTTTTTTGTTACCTCATGAAACCCCGATGTGCCCTCCCCCAACCCCGCACATACACACACTTTTGAAAACGTGGCTCCGGCGCGCCGGAGCCACGGCGGTGCTGGCGGCACAAGGTGAAAACGGTGCACTATACTTAGTTATTTGTGACAGGCTGCAATACATTGCCGAAATCTCAAGTCTGAAGGTTTATGGTATTGTTGATAACCACAAATTGTCTTAATATAACTGTTGGCATCTTGACATGTAATTTACGTGAATACATGAAATTATGATGAAAACGTACAAAACTATTATAGAGGCGTTGTTAATTAAATTTTATTGTAATTAATGCAGTTGTTTTGGAGGACGACCGCGTAGTTCCAAAACACAGGAATGATATTCAAATTATGATCATAATGTATAAGGGCGTAAGGGATATTCATGGCTCTCATACAAACGAAACAAAATAAATCACTATTATTGTAATCCATATTTTCAAGCATTCTCAAAAATACCGTATTTTGGCCATGACAAGAAGTAATCATGACCGGAGATCAAGCAGCTGTCAAGTGGGTACACCGAGCTTCATTCAGTTCTTGCTATACTTGCTATATCTTGCTATACAAATAAACGATTTCATGCCCATTTTTTTTTTTCAGGAAAACAAGTATTTGCTTTCTGCCCTATACCAATAGGGCCTGGCCACAGTGGGAAAGGAGGTAAAAACTTCATCATGTATTTGGCATTGAACAGGGATTAACAGGACATTGGTACTTTGGCTTTTTGATGAGGAAAGTCATTACCATGAACGGGCTATAAGAAGTAGGGAAAGACAAAGCAAAGTGAAGTATAAGGCGAAACAAGATTTGCTTTTAAAAGTTGAATCCAGCCGTGATTGTGTGTCAGCTGTATATACTCACGTAATAACTATAGGCCTATCCATTGGTACCCGCCTCTCATCATACTCATTTTGCTTTGATATACGCGCACAAAGCTTAGTGTACCGTATTTATAATACAATGTGCCTGTTCCACTGTGTATTTTGGAACGTAGTCAAATTATCAAGTGGCGTGCACCCGTCCCAGTGGCGGATCCAGAGGGGGCGCAACTGGCGCACGCCCCCCCCCCTTTATTTTTTCGTTAAGAATAAAAGAAATGAATAGAAAAAAAAAAATGAAATGAAACCCGGAAGTGGCACCAGAAATATCATTTGCCCCCCCCCCCCCCCCCCTTTACAGAATTCTTGGATCCGCCCCTGCGTCCGGTACTCACCCGCATAACCAGGACATGTGTTTCCACACTTATCGCCGCATCCAGTATAGAGTGGACGTTATGTTATGAATTTCATTCGTCACACAGCACACACTGCCTCTAGGTGTTAAAAAGTTAGTAATCGACAGAAAACCCTACCTCAGGAGTTATTTTAACCCGGTTAAGATAAATGAAGGGATCAAACACCGTGCCTTCTCTATAATTTTAGTAGAATACTTATCTCTCTCACATGGTGTTGAAATCCTACCCTTCCTGATTTTCAGCACTTGTGGGTAAAAGTTGACATCCGATTTCTCAACTCCATTGTTTTCCGTTTCGACATTCTGTGTGATAAATTTCCATTTCACCAAGCATATCTCCCTGTGCTAAGACCTTATTGTCTTCTAAATGATTTGTATAAAGCTTCTCGACATGTGTCACACATTCTATCCTGCTGTTGTAAAGTAGGAATTTTTTTCGCTTGTACAGAGATCATTTCAGACCTGGAAACTATACTCGTTTTATCAGGGACAAAAATCCTTATTATAAGCCTTACATGAATATGGCAGAAATCGTCTGTCTTTTAACGTAAGTAATTTCAATTTAATGAACCATTCGGTCACATTTTCAAGGCTAAATATAATATCCAATAATCACATGCATTCAGATTATGTCCGTCACAAACTCATAAGTACTTCAAATTCATTTTCACAATTTTTACCGGTCAGTCTAACCCAAAGAAGGTACACCAATCATCGCTTCGGATGATTTCGCTGGTAGTGGTGAAGCCGTCTGTGATTTGGACGCCGTTCAAATACCAGGTCAGAGCAGCCGAGCCGTGGATGTCATTTCCTGAGCACACTGCTGTGACTTCAAGGCCAGCCCGGAGAGTCAAGGGTACCTCGAGGTTCACTGTCATTGCAACTGAAAGAACAAAAAGAAAATCCTGAGTCATGACTTAATGAATTTAACACAGATACAAAAGACTCGTATGCACACTTTAGGTTCTACATTATCCTAAATACAAAGTACACATGTATAAGTGAAGTGAGCAATTGCATTGAGTAATTTGATAAGAAAGGAATGGTAAATACAGACTCCTGATGATACACAACATTAATAGATGAAAATTTACCCAAACATGGTCATTTTCAGTCTTTCATAACATTTTATAACATTCCATTTGCATCACGACTTCCCACATATCTCTTCGCCGCTTCACACGTTGTAGCTGCCTGCAATGTAAAATTCATGTCAGTGTATATAAATTGCACGAAAATGGATAATGCCATGGTGCAAAATAATAAACAGACTATTTAACGTTTTTTATACTCCTTACCGTTATGGTAAATATTCATGAGAAGAATCCCGACCTGAACCAACACTCCGTTGCCGATCATTCTGATGTGAGTCTTGGATAACATGAGAACCCTGCTGGATGAAATAAAAATGAAAATAATTAACTATACTATAGTGAGTACATACTATTAAAACTTAAGTACATTGCATTCAAAAATACAAATAGATATAAAATATCAATAAACTGACGAATGAAAACAAAGAAATGAATAACTTATAATCAGTATAAGATATCGATACAAAGTAATTCTTCTTAATTTAGTTGACTTCTAAAAGAGGAATGAATATTTCGCATAGCAAATACCAGATGTTTGAGGAAGATAAAATTCAGCATTCGTTAGTCTTCTGTACTCGCCTCTACTCACAATTGATATCACTCCTGGAGAATGTGAAGGAGAGAGTGTTGTACATTTCAAGAAATACTTGATTATAAACATCATTCGTCACCCGGTCTGGTATAGTTGTAAATGGAGAAAAGACAACTTCCGTGATCCAGATCCGTCCGCGCAACGTGCGGTGGGCTGGAAGGCTGGTCTCTCGCTTCCCATGATCAAAACACATGTCTTGATTTCCTTGTTTTACTTCAGTTGGGTTTGAATGCTGTGAAAATCAGATTTCTTGTGTTCAAGCTTTTAGAGTTTAAAATTCTATTTACGTAGATATACGAGTCTTTGCAAATCCCTTCTGAAGCATATTTGAACACCAATGTCTATTGTTATCGAATTGCTGAAAAAAAAAAACCTTCAGATAAATAAAAACAGAAAATATGACAGATTTGCTACGGCGTAGAGACGAATTCAAGGATGTACCAAGAACTTCCGTTATAATGATAAGTGAGAAACGGACAAAGATAGCATGTGTTTATTGTTTAAATCATGAGAATGGACGAATTTTCACAATTGAGATATCAAATTTAGACTGATCAATGAACTACAATGTATATAAATGGGAATCACGGCATTGCGCATTGGAAATACTGGTCTGAGTATTATATAGCATCATGATGTATCCAGTTATTTGTTCATGGATATTTCCTGTCAAGCTATATGGATAATTATATGATCTCACTTTTTGCTGTTCTTGTTTTGACTGCTTGGGCATATTTCCGGTTTTTTGTTGACGTTTGAGGTCCTGCGAGTCCGTTTTGAAATTATTTCACTGCACTTCCTCTATTAACAGTTCGTAATGATCTGTGAATATAGCAGACACTAAGAATATGTGATAATCATTGAGGTGTTGATAACTCCATCTTTTAGAAACTAGTATAATACTATGTTCTGATGTTCTCAATATTCTACCACAGTTACAACTATAGCAGGCACATGCACTGTGACGTCTTGTTGAGATGTCTCTACTTGTAGGAATATCTCAGATTCGTTTACTTTCAGTGGACATACAGTATTACCAATACCACCTGTGAAAGTTCTTCAAGGCCCTAAACTTACTGAACTGTATTTTAGGTTGACTTCCGTCTGCCTCCTCCGACACGATTTTACTGTAGAACTAATGGTAAATACGCTCTGTTGAGATATCTCGACTTGTAGAAAAACCTCAGGATCTTTTCTTTTAATGCTCCATTACATTTTACTTCTATACTGTTATACTTCTAATAGTACGATGTCCTGTGAAAGTTCTTTAAGACCCTAAAAATCATTGAACTGTATTGCAGGTTGACTTCCGTCTGCCTCCTCTGACGCGATTTTACTGTAGAACGAGTGGTATATACGCTCTGTTGAGATATCTCGACTTGTAGAGAAATCTCAGCTTCTTTTCTTCCCATGCTCCATTATATTCTACTTTGATTTTTGTTATACTACCAATACTACCGGTGAAAGTTAGAGACCTTAGACGTAATACTGGACTGCATGATTGCAGGTTGACTTCCGTCTGCCCTCCTCAGACACGATTTTGCTGAAGAACTGGTCGTTGAGGGAGTTCATCAGTGTGGCTTATCAGATTCGGCACTGGGGCTTATCTTAGTTGTTGTGGGTACATGTATCAGCACTTTCGTAATTAGCTCACGTGAACCTTTCCGAAAATGACCTTTCTTTTTGCTCATTTGGTTGAGGCATGTAATTTTTGTTTCAAAGCGTTATGAGGCATACGGTTGCCCGACGTAGCAATTTATGGAATTCATGTTCAAACAAAGAATAAATGTGCATAGACCAGACTGGTTACCAGAGAAGCCGCCTCTCGATCAACAATCAGGGAAGCATCATTTCATAGTGTGCACTGTATGCAGAGCAAACTATTTCTACTATTATTGCCAAATGCTGGGCTTTAATGAACAATTTGCTGCTATCAGGTGGATGTGCTAGCACGAACTGTTAAGGTTTACATGAGCAATCATGGCATCACAGATGCAATGCCTGTTATAAAATGACTTTTTTTTTTTTTTTTTTTTGCTCATGCGCAAAGTCGAACTACAAAATGGCTTTTAACCAAACAAAACCAAACCAAACCAAACAAAACCAGGACGATTGTTTTTCAATAGCTCTTTTGTTTGAAAATATACTGCCCTGTAACTGAAGATAGGAGACTGGTATCTACACGGAAGATAGAAGTAGAAATAAACAATGACTTCGTAGAGGTCAGTCGAAATAAAGAAAGAAACAAACAAACAAAGAAACATCAACAAACTCACCTATTCAACAGGAACCCATTAGAAAGAGTAACAAAATTCACTTGCTTTCAACCAAAGGAAGTCTGCTCTTTAAATTCAAGCTTCCATATTACTATCAGTGATGAATGATATCATTTTTTTTCAATTTTTATTTCATTTCTTTTATTTCAATATTTGCCATGAGGGGCATATCTTCAATGCACGTATTACTTGATATTCTAATGTAATAATACATATTAATTTGTAAAAGACAATCCACTTTAACAGGTCAAAAACCATTCCTGGCAAAGGAATGGAAGCTGGTGATGAAGTTAAGAACATGTGGCAACATGAAGCAACAGGCTAAATCCAATTACGTGTTCATGGATATTCCCTGTAAAGCTATATCGATAGAGGATCTCACTTTTTGCTGTTCTTGTTTTCACTGCTTGGGTAAATTGCCGTGTTTTTTGTTTGTTTGTTTTTTTGACGGTTGGAGTCTGACGAGTCCATTTCAAAATAATTTTACTGCACTTCCTCTATTAAATCTTCGTAATGCTCTTTGAATTCCAGAACCTAGGAATATGTGATTAGCATAAGGTGTTGATAACTCCATCTTTTACAAGTTTAACAGGTCGTATGTTCATGCATGATGTTCTCAATATTACATCACAGTTACAACTTACCGGCACATGCACTGTAAGACGTCCTGTTGGGATGTCTCTTCTTGTAGGAATATTTTACTGTTTTACTTTCCATGGTATATTATGCTACCAAAACCACCACTGAATGTTTTGTAGAACTTAGATTATTGAACTGCATTGCAAGTTTACTTCCGTCTTCCTCCTCTGACACAAATTTACTGTAGAACGAGAGATTGACACGTCTTGTTGAGATATTTCGACTTGTAGGAAAACCTCAGATTATTTTACTTGCAGCACTTCATTACACTCTAATACTGGAATACTACAAATACCTTTTAGTTAAATTACTTTATTTGAGGTTTATTGCAGGTTGACTTCCGTCTGCGGCCTCCTCCGACACGATTTTGCTGAAGAACGAGTGACTTATCATAAGCAAGTGTTGAGATATCTAGAATTGTGGGAAAACCTCAGACTCTTTTAATTTCAATACTGCATTATATTCCACTATTATAGGCCTTCTCTGATCAATCCCATCTCAGGCATTTCTGTAAGACCTGAATCTTAATGGTGATTAGGTTGACATCTAATCTGACTCCTCCGATAGAATTTTGCTCTATAGAACATGTCGTTGAGGGCGTTTGTCATAATAGTTTGTTTTATTTCAGATTAAAACCCCAACCAAAATCATCATCATCATCATCAACTGCAACAACAACAAAACAATACCTTTTTGATAAAGCTCTTTGCGTTTGAAAATCTATGACCCCGTCCTGGATAGGTGCCTGCTTTAATGAAACATAGAAGTGAAAATGAAGAAATAAGACTTTGAAGACTGTATATTATTTTGGAAACGTTTGTGTGTTTCCTTTTTGTTTTGTTTATTTTATTTTTACTTCAAGCAGAATTGTGTGATTAGATGTGTCCGAAGAGCCCCTTTTTCATTTCTTAAAAATCTATACACACTTTTTCAAGATCAATTCTTACATCTTTTGAAAGGATGCTGATAGCACTGTTTCGAAAGTTGGTACTACACATTAACAACATGTGTCAATCATATTAGTCGAGCATGATAAAATAGAAGTTGATTTGATAATCCCTTCATTGCCGTTGCTATGAAGTTTTACATCATTTTTTTTTTTTTTTTTTTTTTTGCCCTACTGCGATATTTGTTTTACACAGCACGGCTCACGGTAAGATTAAACGCTTGAATAGGCTGTACTTCAGAACCTCTTTTCTCGAAACACACTTTTCCAGAGTGTGTGCTTTCTTTCCAATGTTTAGATAGCTTAGGAGAGTATATTTGAGTTGAGTTTTGCATTATTTAAAGTTTCAAGTCTGGATACTCTTCCAGAACATGATCGCGCTAAAAAATCCATGTCTTGTGGCTTCTTTATTGGTTTTCTGATGTAGGGTCATTTATGTATACACACACACACACAAACACACACACACACACACACACACACACACACACACACACATAGTCTTAAATACATTCATATACTTTTATAGGTTGAGACCTATACTTATGTTTGCTCTCTAACATTCTTTGGTGAGATAACGAAATAACTCTTTTTGAAATATGAAAGATATGTGATTCCAAAAGGAATCCACTTTATTTGATAAAAATTGTTTTGGATATGGCTGAGATATTCAAAAAAGACTGATCCTAATAAAAGGTGGGGCAAACCTTTTATTACGGTCTCTTTGTTTTATTTTATTTTTTTTTTTGTTGATATCTTAGCCATAAACCGATTTTCATCAAATGATTTTAGAATTCCTGTTAGAATAATATGCTCTGTAATATTTTGTGAGTGATTTCTTGATATCTAGCAAAATGTTTAAACTCTCATCCTAATCTCTAACGATACTACACCATCCATTTCAAACATACAATCATATCCATCTACTCACTAATATAAATTCGTCTCGATTTCACGCGGAGTCTCATATTGTGTTTTTCTTCTGCCTCCAAACTTGTTTTCTGCAAACATCCTGTCATTCTCTATACGGTCATACTACAAGGTCATGAGCATCGCAGATACACTCAACTCCAACGCTGCAGTTTGCCTTACACAGTCATGGGTAGTCTGTGTTCACCATTCTATACCTATGCACATAAGCACGCCATTTCATGCTTACACACGTGGACATGATGCATACACAAACATACATGTGTCTCAATCTTACTTTTGCCAATTTTTACACAGCGTACTTCTCCCGCTCATCCGTCACGTGACTTTAATAGAAACATCCTTACCTATTCACAAACACGTTCTACTATCCGTCACTGACTGTGATTTTGATTTTAGATTCTGTTTTCTTTTCAGAAAGAGGGAGAAAAGATACAATGACAAATATGCAATCATGAAATCAGACAAGTGTTGTAAAGACGTGGTTATTGATCTTCAAAAGAAGTCTTTACTGAGTGATATGCTTTCACAATGACAATCCTATACTACCGGATAAAGACTGATGTAATCATATCATCAATAAAGCCTAAACAGGATATGATTTGATCAAATGCTTTGAACACATAGAAGCAAAGAAAATGTCCAGGGGGTGTTCCATAAAGCTGTTCGAAAAGTTATGAACGACTTATTAACGACTGGTGATCAGTTCTTGTGCTGAATTATTGATATTCTGATAAGTATAGCACATCTGAACTGAAAACCAGTTTTTGTTCGTTACTTTACGAACATCTTTATGAAACATGGTCCTGGTTTAAAACCAGTACATCATATCAATGAAGGATTCACGTAAGTCTTCTTGTGTCAGAGACTATTCTGTCAACAATGATTTAGGTTCTGAGAACACGGTCTATAGGAAGATGGGAAGATCTTTACTCATGAATACAATTATTATAATACCTTATTCAGTACACACGCAGTTAACATCGCATACGTCTTTACGGAGAGATAGTCTTGTCATACTAAACCCAGTGATGCTGCGATCAGGGATGACTAGATCACAAGTCATAAGGTGTGTGTCTGTGCGTGTGAACGTGGATACACGTTACATATCCAAGCCACGATAGTCTTCTTTTCATGTCCAGCAGCTTGAGAATTTTACTTGAATTTTGAGTGCGCACTTTGGTATATTATATAATTAGAATGAATATGATTTGATCCTATATTTTGACGTACAATGGACATAGGATGTAATGAAAATTGTTTGTTTTAAAAGTAAAGACCAGTTAATCACATCTATGAAGGTTTCACGTAATTGTCCTCGAGTCGGAGACTAGACTTCTCTTCCTTCACCAATTATTTAGGTACTGAGAAGAAGGTCTGACTAAAAAAAAAAAGCAAGATAAAAAAAAAAATCCGCTTAAAGATAATACTTGTTCTTACCTATTTCCGTGCACATACCATGCAATCGACATATACGTATTAGAATAGAAGTAATATCAATTTCTGGTTGTCATCTGCTTAATAAAAGAGGTAAATTATCTACTGCCTTTACACTCATCCACTGTCACATTCGCCAGGTGGGTGGTTGTTTTTGTCGAACAAAATGACAAACTTGATTATGAGGCCGATATTCCGGTTTGTGCTGTCCATCTATAAGAAGAGTAACAAAACAAAATAGAAATAATTTGGCTATTAGAAGAGTATAAAGACATATTTGACAAGGGAAAAATCTCCATAGTATACAGGCTTAATCATTACTAGAGCGGAGGCATACAGGTCACATGTTATTTAATGTCATAAAATTATGGGTTTCAAAATTTACTTGTGATTACAACCTTATCAGCAAAACTAACAAATTATATATTCAAAAAGTAAAGGTTACAATTGTTGTAGTTGTTGTTGTTGTTGTTGTTGTTGTTATTGACATAACATTGTTCAAACACTCACAAGACCAACGTTTCAAAATGCTGTTGTTACTCTACATGATAGAAACCGTTCACGGAGACTCGGTTCTACCTGGGGACACAGTTACATCCCCTATCCAGTAATAAAATGTTCAAACCAGAAACTGCCACCCTTAGCTTTTCTTCGTAATTATTTCCATTGAAGTACTGATCGACTCGTGTATAAATTTAAACAAGGTTGACAGTCTAACGGCCGCAGGAGAAGAAAAAGACGAAGATGTCAACAACGAATAAAAATGAACAGAAGAAGTAAGGGAAGAGTGGGAAGAAGAAAGTAGAGACAAAGAGGTTAAAGGGTGAATTTTTAACACTTGAAGGGGATGTAGAAGGCATGATAGAAACAGTCAAAGAAAAAGAAGAAAAGGTACGGTGAAATGAAAAGAAAAAGAATGTAGTAGATTATGATTTTTCTTCTTTTTATCACCACGATCGCACAGTTAGCCATCAAAATGAGGAACGCCGTCACAAACAGGGCGTACGTAGTCGACGACTTTTGAAGAACTCCTCGATGAAGACAAGTAATTGGACCTGTATGGTAAAATATGACCTTACTATTTGACAGAGAACCATCAAAAAGGAATATGGGATGAAAACTACCAAAGCCTACAATATATCTTATTCCTCAAAAACTATTTCTTGACCCCTGATTGGTTGAGGCCAGCGAAAGCGACAAAACATTATTTATGTCATGAAAATCGTAGCCCAAATATTTCCCTTGGGGGAAAAAAATATTACCATGCTGCAATGGCGATGGGTATTTGCCAAGCGCGTATTTTAATGCATAATACATCATGTTACAGTACGATTTTTCACCAAACGCACTGCGTCTTCGCTTCGAGAGATAAAGGGCATCCCACAGTCAATGCATACAGTTATACACTTCCACATTGTGAAACTTTCGAATCTTTAGACCAGTCAACCACGCTCTTTGCTGTTACTCTTCAATTAATTGGGAGGGATATGAAACAAATATACCAGACCATTATTCGACGTTCTGGTTAAACTATGTCTCTTCGTTGTCTTACGTAGCATTATAGCACTATTTCAAAATAGAACTAGTGAAGTCGCCTCATGCATATAGTTTCAACCAGAACCTCTCAGGCCTGATAATTAAATTATTATAACATAGAATAAAGAGGAGGCAAAAACATATCATTTTTTTTTCTTGAAATTATGCAAAGGCAGCTTAAGATTTTCAGGAATTCTGGAGTTCCAAGAATTGGATCCAGGAAACTTTATCGACTGTTTCTGGGCATGAAGTCTTCAGAAACAAAATGGATGAATATTAGATTGATGATGTGTGTATTTTGAATGAATGTCATCACAACGGTTGAAATAATTCATTAAAAAAACGGGTGGAAGTTTAATATAAGTGAACTCACGCATAAAAATTCCAGTCTCATCAAAACTAAATCATGTAGGGATAAAGAGATATCAAAACGCTGGAGAAAATTGTCTCCGCCAACCTCGCTACGTGTAACCTTCCAGTTCTGCGGGTTTATTTTTTGTTTCTTTGTTTGATTTATTTGATTGTTTGTTATTTTGTTTGTTCGTGATTTTTTTTTTTTTTTTTTTTTTTGCTTTCTACATCATATTCCTTTGGTAAATAAAATCGTATCAGAAGAACATTAACCTTTCACCGAGCCGTTACTTGGAATCTCACATTAAAATCTTACGTTTTGTTTTTTTTCTTTGTTTTGTTTCTTGTTTTTTTTTTTTGCTTGATTGTTTACTTGTTTGTTTTTCTTTCTTTTTTTGTTCTTTCGCTTTCTACATCACAGCCTTGTGGTAAATAAAATCAATATATCAAAAGTATACCAACCTTTCTCCGAGCCGAAAGTCGAGCAGTACTCTAGACTGGTGTAGGTCCAACCAATTCCGTTCGTCCCCGAGCACGTGACATTGATGCACCTGTTGTGTGGGCGTGGTCTGAAGAGAGCCGAGGTACTGCTGGACGAGGAGAGAGTGGTGTTGTCGACTCCGATGGTGTATGTGTGAAGGTGTGGGGAGGGCTGGTCCTCGGGACTAATGTGACACGTGATAACGAGAATGACCTGGCTTCCTTCTCCATTGATCTCCTGGGTCTCGATGTAGAGGATGTCACTCGCTGGAGGCGCGTGACCTAAGATTGAAAAAAAAAAAACAACAACAACATAAAAAAACCAATCATTTTTTGGGGGGGAGTGGAGGTGGGGGTGGGGGTTGGGAGACTGTGTCAGGTACTTACCATTCTTCTCAAATCCTGAATATCGTTGATAAACAATATTAAGACCCCTACTCAAAATTCGAAGGATCAGAATTTAACAAGTAAACAACTTCAGAAGAATGGTAAATGAAAATGTAAAAGCGTTGGTCCTTCATAATCATCATCATAGTTTGTTACTGGCTTTAAGATCTGAGTAGGATGACTTCTTGAATATTCGTTATCAACACATTCAATATCTTGGACTTTTCCTTATTAGATTTAGTGAGAGGCAAAGAAGAGATTGATTGTTTTTTTGTTTGTTTGTTTTTTCTGGGGAGGGGGAATAAGTTTACTAATCTTGCAACGTGAAGATGAGAGCCCTTAACTCCAAACCGACTACTAATTAAATTTTTAATAGATTTGCATTCATTTTGAATTAACCAACACACAAAGAAGTGGATGTCCGTCATTGATAATTAAAGAGCCCCCATAAGTCATATAATTGTTCTCTTAGTCATTGTTCTTGCACACACTTTTCTCTTTAGGCAGTTATTCCTAAAGCGTTGCCGCATCGTTTGGTACCACCATACGATTTGATTTATTGATAAATAAACTAATAGGAAAATGGTCTAACATAAGATTATCTCATCTCAAGAGAATACACACCAGACGAAAACATCTAGGAAAAGTCGTTAGTGTTCGAGTAGAACGAGTAGACAAGGCTTAAATATAATAGTGAATTCAAGCGGGTAGATCTATATTTGGTTCAAAATAAAAACCTAACTCTGTAATAACATGTAATGTTGCTTATTTTATTGCTGTTTTGTTTGTTTGCTTTTGTCAAGAAATCAACGATAGTATTCCTTATGAGAAACATCCCCCTCCAATCCTCGGTAATCACAGGAAGATTTTAAACCAGACACTGTTGAGTTTGGATGACATTGCGCAATCTCGACAAATAAGCTTGTAAAATTTTGCGTTGTCTATCAAAAAACAAAACACGACAAAACACCTAATTAACACTTTAAAACTCATTTAAAAATGAATGTTAGCATTAAAACTTTACTATTTTGTTAAACAAAAAGAAAAACGAACAAACAAACAAACAAATCCTACTCTACTACGGCAGTATTTTGTTTGTTCACGTGAACAAATTTGCGACTAGAAAAAAAAGAAAAAAATAAGTATATGAACTGAAATTGATTTGCATCAAAACGCTGGAGAAAATTGTCTCCGCCAACCTCGCTACGTGTAACCTTCCAGTTCTGCGGGTTTATTTTTTGTTTCTTTGTTTGGTTTATTTGATTGTTTGTTATTTTGTTTGTTCGTGATTTTTTTTTTTCTGTTTTGCTTTCTACATCATATTCCTTTGGTGAATAAAATCGTATCAGAAGAACATTAACCTTTCACCGAGCCGTTACTTGGAATCTCACATTAAAATCTTACGTTGTTGTTGTTTTTTTTCTTTGTTTGTTTGTTTGGTTTTTTTTTTTGCTTGATTGTTTACTTGTTTGTTTTTCTTTCTTTTTTTGTTCTTTCGCTTTCTACATCACAGCCTTGTGGTAAATAAAATCAATATATCAAAAGTATATCAACCTTTCTCCGAGCCGAAAGTCGAGCAGTACTCTAGACTGGTGTTATAGGTCCAACCAATCCCGTTCGTCCCCGAGCACGTGACATTGATGCACCTGTTGTGTGGGCGTGGTCTGAAGAGAGCCGAGGTACTGCTGGACGAGGAGAGAGTGGTGTTGTCGACTCCGATGGTGTATGTGTGAAGGTGTGGGGAGGGCTGGTCCTCGGGACTAATATGACACGTGATAAAGAGAATGACCTGGCTTCCTTCTCCATTGATCTCCTGGGTCTCGATGGAGAGGATGTTGCTCGCTGGAGGTGCTTGAACTAGACATACAAAAATGAGAGAAAAAAAAGTGTTTTGTTGCTTGTTTGTTTATTTCTTTGAGTTATGATTAATGGCGGTACGTGACAAATTTAGAAATACAAATATTGGGAAGTGGTGCAATGCATCTAAAGAGAATACCCGCCCTATTAAAACTTATGAGCAGTAGAAATATTATTCACGATTTCAAACAATTGTAAATTCAAGCTACCTTCCAGCACTAAGGGGAAAAAAAAATAACTCTCTTGCATTACCGCTATTAGGTCGATTGACATTTAAGCTAATTGATCGAAAGGTTTAGGGTAAATACAAAATAACGATGTCAAAAGAAAAATGAATCTATTCAAAGTGCCGCGACCTGAATTATTGTTCATTCTTTTTTTAATTTCACAAGGCAACATGTACTAATGTGTCTCCTTAATCAACTTGGAAGAATCAACGATAAAGGTGCTACCCTTATCATTATTAAAACAGAACTGGTGTATGTAGATGATAAAGATGGATAAATCTTCAAAAAAAAAATCTGTCTAGTAAATTAACAATACGTAAGAGAAAGTGGTTATTATGTAGATTTGGTGAGAGAATGTGTGCATGAACTCAAATGGACTTTAACACTATGGAAAAATGTTATCGTCTCACCGTCGCTTCTTGGACAGTAAGTCTTTGTTGTGTTCGTCATTCCGATGTCGTTGATACCAGTGCAGGAGATTTCAACGCATTCACTCGGAATGGACTCAAGGATCAAGGAAGGGGAGTTTGAAGCTGACTCGATGACGTCATTCACTGCAATCTTGTAAGTTTCTATTGGTGGAAATGGCTGGTCACGTGGGTCGACGTGACACGTGATCCTGAGGCCATTAGTTTCTTGCCCGTCCTCGTTGTCAACAATCTTGATCAAGATGATATTGTCTGCTGGAGCGTCTGTCACATGACAAGGATCTGATGACAGATTAATAACTCATTTCCATAATTATTCACCAATCATCCAGAAACATCAACAAAATAAATGACATGTTAAAAAAAAGTAGGACTTACTATATTTTTAGCGCAAAAAATGGCCGTGAGAGCAATTACATTTTCCCCCTTAAGAACAGGTTCTAGGCCATTATTCACCAGCCTAGGAGTGTTAGATGTTTTTGACCCATAAGCTTGCAGTGTCAACCTTTGTATATGATCTACACACGGGACATTTACCACATTCTGTAACACAATATTATGAGCCAATGAATCATGCATACAGGACTAGAGGCAAAGATCATTCCATGCTTAGACTCCCGAAATGTAAAACGACACATGGTACATTTTCTATATCTTTTGTCGGATCAAAGTTTTGGAATAGTTTGCCCAATGTTCAAGAGGAAAGAACAAGATCTTCATTTCGAAGAAACCTAAAAAATCACTTGTTAAAAGAAGTTTAGTGATGAAAAGAAATTTCAGTGTTCAGTTTAATGTACTTCTATAGTATAGTTACTTTAAAAGAGTAGACCTTGCAATAAGCAGCTTAAATATACATGTATAATGGGAGAACCATTCCCGACTAGCACTTGTGCTAACTTTTGGTTCTCCCTTTAACATTATCTTCTGTTTTTCTATTATTTTTTTTCTATTACTTTTTTCATAACCTCTGTCTATGCATATATGTCTACATTACATACTTATTCATTCTCTTTGCCTTTTTCAGTGATAAATGTATCACAGCAAAACTAAATCTATTATAACACATGTATTCTCATCTAAGGTAGATATAAGTATGTAAAATATATGCTTGCAAAGCTGTAAGAACCTTGTACAAAATCATCGTATTCTCATAAAAAATTTCATGTTATTGTATCTTACACTGTGGAATTTTATGTTATCATGTTATCATATTCACATGTATTATTGTTAATAAACTCAACTCAACTCAACTCAACTCAACTCAACTATAATGTTACAGGCAAGTGTACATAATGTTTTCAAACGGGGAATGAGAGTAAAATAATAATGCTTAACCAGGCATAGGAATGACACATATATTCCAAAGTTTTCTTATCAGCTAACGACCAGGCAATATTATTTTGGGGCACTGGGGGTGCTATGTATTAAGTATGATACTTAATATTCCCAAGGATCGTACTTGTCACACAATTTTTGTTTGAGTTTATTATCAGAAATATCCGTGGATATTTCTCTTCTCTATTTTTATAGCAAAAGGATCAAGGTTACTATCAATAAGTGCATATCTTATCTTCTCATGAATTTTATCTCGAGACGTCATCATCTTGTGTCTGCATATCAACCAGAATAGCCTTCTACAATATTTGAATAGTACCGTACACAAAAGCATGACATCCTTTTGCCTTACAAGCAGGTCCCGATAGACCTGGGGGCGTTTCATGAAGGAACTTGTCGGAAAAATGTCCGACAAGTCAATTATATCCGACAAGTTCAGAGAAATCAGCCAATCAGACTAAATAATTTCTCAAAACTTGTCGGATATGATTGACTTTTTAGATATCCTAGATAAATAATGAGTGAATGATATACTATTCTATAACAATATACATGTAGTTATTTTGAGATACACAGGTCGGGAAAAAAATATAGAATACCAATGCTATAGTGCCCGGACACTGTTCATTGAACCACGTGTACCGGGGAAATATGACAAGGACAATACATTCGTACACACATTCAATTACCCACACGCATATACACTGTTGGACGCGAGACAGTACCGAGAGGAGAGAAGACGGTAACAATATACAAGTCTACGAAGAACAATAGACGGGAAAGGAAAAGGAGAGAAGAAAGAAGAGAGGTCTGCACACAGAACACGCCAAGTGCTGCGACATCAGGACAGGTGAAAGCTCAAACATAAATTATAGCAATTTAAATTATCTAAGATTATAAGTAGAAAGTAAATATTTTCTGAGTTTATATTTAAATGTGATAAATTTGGGGGAATCTTTTAAACTATTATCTAAATTATTCCAAAGTCTGGGTCCGGTATAAAGAAATGTATTTTGGGCATGTGCGGTTCTCATTAACGGAAGATGGAATTCGTCGGATCGTCGCGTGGGATAGTTATGAACATGACTGTTTCGATGAAATAAATCGTGGAATATTTTAGGTAAAAAGGTACTATTGTAATTAAACATAAACTGACCAAGTTGAAACACATACAAATCATTTACTTTTAATATTTTATGGTCAGAAAACAAAGCATCTGTATGTTCTCGGGTATGTAAATTAAAAACAATTCTAAGCGCTTTCTTTTGCAATAAAAGAAGTTTATCAAGTAACATCTGATATGTATTACCCCAAGCAAGAATCCCGTAGTTTAAATAAGGGAGTATCAAACTAGAATAAAGAGTTAATAATGCAGATGAAGGAAGATAATATTTCAATCTATTCATTACGCCAATGTTACGTGAAATAATTTTACATATGTTATCAATATGATTCCTCCATGAAAGCTTGTTATCAACGCAAACACCAAGAAATTTAAAAGAAGAAACTTCTTCTAAGGGAGTAGTATCAAATGTTATATTGCCTGGGAGGCTATCTAAAGAATTACTAAAAAGCATAACTTTTGTTTTTTGAATATTTAATGACAATTTGTTTGCGTATATCCATTGTATAACCTTTATCAATTCTTCATTGACTGTTCTTATTAAGATATTTGGGTCAGGGTGGGAAAAAAAAAGATTAGAGTCATCCGCGAATAATATGAATGATAGTTTCTCCGAGGATCTATGAAAATCATTAATATAAATAATGAATAACAATGGGCCTAATAAACTCCCTTGTGGAACACCACATGCAATTGTTTTACTTTGAGAGTCAAAGCCGTTGACATGTACAAATTGGGATCTTTCTGATAGGTAACTCGTGAACCACTCCAAGGCCTTTCCACGTATTCCATAATGAGACAGTTTGGCGAGAAGTATTCCGTGGTTAATCGTGTCAAAGGCCTTGGAGAAGTCCAAGAAGATACCTATTGTGTGTGAAAGTGTGTTCATGAAATGCCTCCCTGATACTGACTGTGACTAAAACTGTACATACTCCAGGGGCGTCACCAGCTTTTTTTCAAGGGGGGTGCGTTTTGACACTAAATGTTTACGAGATTTTTTGGACAGACATTTGGAATATCGAAGCTCTCAATCCCTAGACTTTTACTGTTTTTTGAGGGAAACCAAGCGGGGAAAGGGCACCGGCGTAGCTAGGATTTCATCTTGGGGGGGGGGGGGGGGGAGGGTTTAGTATGCGAGGGAGCGAGCAAGGGGGGGGGGGGGTGGAAGTGCCGGAGGGGGTTGTACCCCCTATAAATGGATTATGGAATGACGGTGTGAAACGACAAATTACTGGCAGCGATATCAGGAGAATGGCATAACGACTACATGCGAGCGAGGGGAGCGAGCGAGCTTGAAAATTTTGACATTTTACAGTCCCAAAACTGCCGTTTGTAGCCATTTTTTTGCTTTGTAAATTAAGGGGGGGGGGGCGCACCGGGCGCAACTGCTGGCAATTACTGGCAGCAACATCAGGTGAATTGCATAATAATTAAATGCGAGCGAGCAAAGAGAGCGAGTTTGGAAATTTTGACATTTTACAGTCCCAAAACTGCCATTTGGAGCCATATTTTTTCGCTTTGGAAATAAAGGAGGAATTATGGGGGGCGCAACGGGCGAAACTGCCGGTAATTACTGGTAGCAACATCAGGAGAATTGCATAACAATTAAATGCGAGCGAGCGAGCGAGCGAGCTTGAAAATTTTGACATTTTACAGTCCCAAAACTGCCGTTTGTAGCCATATCTATTTGCTTTGGAAATTAAGGGGAGGGGGGGGGGGGGGGGCACCGGGCGCAACTGCTGGCAATTACTGGCAGCAACATCAGGTGAATGGCATAGCGATTAAATGCGAGCGAGCGAAGAGAGCGAGCTTGAAAATTTTGACATTTTACAGTCCCAAAACTGCCATTTGGAGCCATATTTTTTCGCTTTGGAAATAAAGGAGGAATGGGGGGCGCAACGGGCGAAACTGCCGGTAATTACTGGCAGCAACATCAGGAGAATTTCATAACAATTAAATGCGAGCGAGCAAGCGAGCGAGCTTTAAAATTTTGACATTTTACAGTCCCAAAACTGCCATTTGTAGCCATATTTTTTTTTTGCTTTGAAAATTATGGGGGGGGGGGGGGGGCGCACCGGGCGCAACTGCTGGCAATTACTGGCAGCAACATCAGGTGAATGGCATAACAATTAAATGCGAGCGAGCGAAGAGAGCGAGCTTGAAAATTTTGACATTTTACAGTCCCAAAACTGCCATTTGGAGCCATATTTTTTTGCTTTGGAAATAAAGGAGGGGGGGGGGGGGGGCGCACCGGGTGCAACTGCCGGCAATTACTGGCAGCAACATCAGGAGAATTGCGTAACAATTAAATGCGAGCGAGCGAGCGAGCGAGTGAGCGAGCTTGAAAATTTTGACATTTTACAGTAAAAAACAAACAAACTGCCGTTTGTAGCTATATTTCTTCGCTTTAGAATTTAAGGAGGCGCATCGGGCGCAACTGCTGGCAAATACTGGCAGCAATATCAGGAGAGCATAATGATTACATTCGAGCGAGCGGAACGAGCGAGCTTGAAAATTTTACATTTTACAGTCCAAAAACTGCCGTTCTTAGTCATATTTTTTCGCTTTGGAAATTAAGGGGGAGGGGCACCGGGCGGAACTGCTGGCAATTACTGGCAGCAACATCAGGTGAATTGCATAACAATTAAATGCGAGCGAGCGAAGAGAGCGAGCTTGAAAATTTTACATTTTACAGTCCAAAAACTGCCGTTCTTAGCCATATTTTTTCGCTTTGGAAATTAAGGGGGGGGGGCCGCACCGGGCGCAACTGCAGGCAATTACTGGCAGCAACATCAGAAGAATGGCATAAAGACTAAATGCGAGCGAACGGAGCGAGCAAGCTTGAAAAATTTGACATTTTACAGTCCCCAAACTGCCGTTTGTAGCTATATTTTTCGCTTTGGAAATTAAGGGGGGGGGGGGGCGCACCAGGCGCAACTGCTGGCAATTACTGGCAGCAACTTCAAGAGAATGGCATTACGACTAAATGCAAGCGAGAGGAGCGAGCGAGCTTGAAAATTTTGACATTTTACTGTCCAAAAGCTGCCGTTTGCAGCTATTTTATTTTCATTTTTTCGCTTTGGAAATTAAAGGGGGGGGGGGGGGACGCCCGGTGCGCCCCTCCCCCTGGATCTACCACTGGTAGTCAAGGGTGTCGGTGTATGTTCATGACTGGGGGAGGTATGACCAGCGAGGTGGAATCGAAGTGACCAAGCGGGGAAAGGATGTCCAAAATCTGCACTTTAGAGCATCCCCTTAACTAATTGTGCGTGTTTGTTTGTGTGTGTGTATTATATACATGGAAAAGTTAGGAATTAGCCCAGGTCAAGTCTTTTTATTGGCAATGCAAGACATTTTTATATAGACTAGTATGTAAAGCAAAACTGCAAAATCAATGATCTAGCCTTGATATATTATAACGAAGCGTATAAGGTACAAAGGTGTATACATTCTACATCACATTCCGCAACATTGTAGCGACTCTTCGTTCGGATGTACTGAGTACACTGCGCACATCCTGCTTAAAACCAGGAATCACAATCTTTTGTCGGGTCCAGGCTTTTTGAACAATGTTTCACACTACATGTATATACCTATTTAATTATGGTTAAAAGAAATCATAGAAAAATATCTTATTTCTGGATCACCCTTTCATTCAAAAGCAGTTTACTAACACTTGAACTACTATTTCGGTAAATCTTTTTTTTTTTTTACCAGCGGATTGGGAGGGGGCGCACCCCCCCCCCCCCCCCCTCCGTAGTTACCGCCACTGCTTTTGGGTGAAATAATTGGATAGATTTCTTGAATTCTAACAAAAAAGCAAGAAAATTTTTTCATCGCGGGAATTATGATTATGTGGGGTGGGGCAAATGGTGCGCTTGCTTTCCAATATTTTTATGGGGGCAACATTTTTGTTTTCTTTCAAAAGCAAGAAAATCTTCTCATTTCGGGAATTATTGATTATGGGGGGGGGGGGGGCAAAACAAAAATGTGCTTGCCCCTCCATTTTTTTTTCTTTTTTTTTAATGAGGCTAAGGCTCACTCTTGGGCTGGTAATATGGATTGGTCAGAAGTAACGTACATAGACCCTACATACTTGTAAGTAGCACACGTACATACAAACGTGTATAAGTGCTCCGTATCGTACGGATGTACAGTACGGTCGATAAATAGTAAACACTGTACAATACTAATAGATATGTATAAAATCAGTGCTGCCAGAACCAGGGGTGCGAATTGTTTTTGCCGACGATTTGTGTGTGTGTGTGTGTGTGTGTGTGTGTGTGTGTGTGTCACTGGTGCAAAAAAAAAAATAGAAAAGAATAATTATTTAGCGTCCGGCGTTGAGGTCGCTCGCAGACTGATTTTTTTTTTTTTTTTTTTAAAGGATCTGAAGGGGGGTGCGTTCGCACCCAACGCACCCCCCCCCCCCCCCCCCCCCCCCCCCTGGTGACGCCCATGTACTCACGTTGAACTTCCAGGGTTAGGGACCGTTCACTGGCGATGAGACGACACTGAAGTACGCCCTCATTGTCAGCTGCCGTTGGAGTAAACGTCAACTCACTACGAACGTTGTAATGTGTAAAACGATTGATACGGTAGTCAAGACCCGAAGTAAGAGACTCGTCGACAACATTATCGCTTCCTTTACATGAGACACAAAGGAAAATAGAAACCAACGAACTGAAATGAGTCTGAATAACATCAGAGGATTTATCTTAGACATATTTCAGATTTATCACTGGAAATTTGGGCCTTGCTCATTAATTTGGAGAGCTTTCGATTACCGTCAATATTCAATTCAATAGTTTTACCAATTCCTTAAAAAAATGATCCAAACCTGTACATGTAAACAGATTGACTTTCATTCATCTGATAAGGACAGTTCGTTAAACACTATGAAGTATATGCACCAACTATATTAACAAAAATAAAAGAAACAATGTACATAATTATAGTGACAAAGAAGAAGAAGAAGAAGAAGTAATCATACCGATGGAAAAGAGTGTTTCACTAAGGAAGTGTTCCAACAGGCGCGCCGGAAGCAGTTTTGGATTGGGGGGGGGGGGGGGGGCAAACATTGGAGGGGGCTCAAGATTAGACCATGCATATGTTACACAATATACACATGCATACACACACACACACACACACACACACACACACACACACACACATTTATTATATATATATATATATATATATATATATATATATGTAAAAGTGGCGTACGGTGGGTCGAAACATGGGGGGAACCATTATAAAGTAATTTTGACGGTCTGTGTGCTTGTGCGTGTGTGCGTGATAATGGGACTACAATACATTACGGAATGTGATACATTCAACAACGCAGTCATTGAGGAACATTGTAAGTTTTCCTTACATGGATTATGGAATGACGGTGTGAAACGATCGACAAATTATATACTGTCAGCAACATAAGGTGAATGGTATAACAATAAAATGCGAGCGAGGGAAGCGAGCGAGCTTGAAAATTTTGATATTCTACAGTTCCAAAACTGGAGTTTTAATCGTAGCTATATACGTATTTCGCTTTGGAAATAAATGGGGCGCATCGGGCGCAACTGCTGGCAATTATTGGCAGCAACATTAGGAGAATGGCGTAACGATTCAATGCGAGCGAGCTTGAGAATTTTGACATTTTACAATCCCGAAACTCCCGTTTGTAGCTATATCTTTCGCTTTGGAAATTAAGGGGGGGGGGGCATCGGGCGCAACTGCTGGCAATTACTGGCAGCAACGTCAGGAGAGTGGCATAACGATTCAATGCGAGCGAGCGAAGCGAGCGAGCTTGAAAATTTTGACATGTTACAGTCCAAAAACTCCCGTTTGTAGCTATATCTTTCGCTTTGGAAATTAAGGGGGGGGGGGCATCGGGCGCAACTGCTGGCAATTACTGGCGACAACATTAGGAGAGTGGCATAACGATTGAATGCGAGCGAGCGAAGAGAGCGAGCTTGAAAATTTTGACATTTTACAGTCCCAAAACTCCCGTTTGTAGCTATATTTATCTTTCGCTTTGGAAATTAAGGGGTGGGAGCATTGGGCGCAACTACTGGCAATTACTGTCAGCAACATTAGGAGAATGGCATAACGATTCAATGCGAGCGAGCGAAGCGAGCGAGCTTGAAAATTTTGACATTCTAGAGTCCAACAACTACCGTCGTAGCTATGTTTTTCGCTTTAGAAATTAAGGGGGAGGCGCACCGGGCTCAACTGCTGGATGCGAGCGAGCGAAGCGAGCGAGCTTGAAAATTTTGACATTTTACAGTCCAAAAGCTGCCGTTTGTAGCCATATTTTTTCCCTTTTATTCATATATATACATACTTATTTTATTTTCTTTGTTTATTCATTTATTATTATTATTATTATTATTATTTTTTTGTTTTTTTTTTTTGGGGGGGGGGGCTTTTGGGGGGGGGGGGGGCAAAAAAGCGTTTTGCCCCCCCCCCCCCCACTTTTTGGATTTGGGGGGGGGGGGGGCCGCCCCCCCCCCCCCCCCCACTTCCGGCGCCTATGTGTTCCAATATAAGGACGGTTGATAAAGAGGACTTGACACATGGCGTAAAATTGATTTACTCATGAGTTCGCGAAACCAAGTATTTCTTAATCTTGTTTTAGGACTGTTGTCGATGGAAAATAGCTTCAGGACTGAATATCAGGACGGTCCGAGTATACCTATGCTATCATAGTACATGTATACGTGTATATACACTACCATACCGCGGCCAACTGTTTGAGTGCAGCGCAGAGCTTCAATTCAAACCATCGACTTATTTCGCAATGGGTAAGAGTGTAACCGAAATATTCAACTCCTGCAGGAATTTTACAGATTCAGATAATGTGTTTTAGGTTGTAAAATCTTTGGGGCGCGTTTGTAGATGTGTGAATATGATAATACGAGGCTATGCGAAACTACAACTTGCCCTAGGCCTACATACTTCAAGTACAAGAATGATCGCCAGGCCCAGTGTGATGCCGGGCACGAGTCCTGGGGTGTTATTCTGAAAATATTCATAAGTTTCTTCCTAAATATTTCCCAGAATAATGAGGGAGAAAGTTAGGAAGTGCCCCCCAAAAGACATGACCATTACTCTGACACCCGGGTCTGAAACTTGATCCTAAGAACTTCTTAAAGCATATTAGGTCATTCTTATCCCAGCCCACCGCAGTTTCTGATATCAAAATCAATATTACTAGCATAAAGTTTCGTCGCCCTTAGTATGAACAAGTAACCATGCCTACATAACGTATCTTGCCAAGTCGACATCTGAAAAGTTACATGTCATCATGGTGACATAAGTTATCTACCCAAGCTGATATCTAAAATGTTACATGTCGTCATGGTGACATAAGATATCTTGCCAAGTCGACATCTAAAAAGTTACATGTCGTCATGGTGACATAAGGTATCTTGCCAAGTTGACTTATAGAAAATTACATGTCGTCATGGCGACATAACTTATCTCGCCAAGTCGACTTAAATGATTGTTTTTATTTTGTCAACACCATGCGCGCACGTGGTCGAGATCTTATGAAGATGGTGACCTATTACAATTATACTAACAAAGTCTATTAACTTGTCAGCCGGCTTGTCAGTCTAACAAGTTAGTCTCTTTACCAACTTAGTCTTAGTAACAGCTAAATCATGGATTCCGAAAAGGAGGCCGAGGACATTAGCAAAAACAACAACAACAATTTCACTAAGCGGAAGTAAAAAAAAAAAGACAAAGTAATACACATACAAAAGCACACATACCAACGCACATTGACAAACACAAGGCGGCTCTCTTGTAAGGAAGGATTGATGACAGGATAGAAAGATAGTGAGGAAGGTAGTAGGTCCGAAGTGGACAAGGGGGGGGGGGGGGGGAGGGAGGGGGAGAGGAGAGGGAAACGATGGGTCATAACCAGGGCTCTGGAGGCACAGAAGCACGGGCTCACTGATTAACAAAGAGTAGTGAGATTACCGAGCAACAACAGTTTTGAAAATCACAAGTATAAAAAAAAAGAATGAATCATTATGCTGCATACGAAGTTTTTAAATAATTCTTTAACTTTAAAGAAAACATATTAAAACTTAAAACTTCTTTTATATTATTATCAAGAGAATTCCAGAATTTTGGTCCAGAAAAGGAGAATAAAGATTTTGCAAAAACCGTCCTAGTCAAAGGCAAATGATATTTATGGGATTGACGGGTTGGATGTGCATTTCATGAACAGTTTCATTCTTTAAAAACATGGAATCAAACACAAGGGGGAGAGAATGGTTAGTGAGTTTATACATGAATTGTCCTAATTGCAAACGATAAAGATCATAAATTTTCAGAATATTATTTTTGTGAAATAAATTATTAGTATGACCTCTCCACGATTCGTGACAAATGATACGAAGAGCTGTTTTCTGTATTGTAGATTACTCATAATGTCTAATTCATACCAAAGAGTTGAGGGCGCTTGTATAATACTCTCTCCCTCGTATACTACGTGTTTGTATGAAATGGCGCCGACTACGGAATGGATAATCTTTTCATTATCATCTGACACAGCATTTTAAAGTCTCTTTAAGAAAGGCGACAATCCTTCACGGGGTAAAATGCGTAACTTTTCCCGTGTAATTTTGGATGCTGCTGTTTGCGATAATCCCAAAAATTGATTAAAGGTTTTTCAAGCAGTAGCCGCTGACATGATAATTTTGTATCTTGTTATATCTTAAAGAAATATCATTGATTATCATAATTAACTCACTTTGAAAATGTTTAATGCTTTCCTTATTCGTCTTCCTAAAATCATTTTCTTTTAGTGAATTCTATAATACAATGAATCAATTTCTTGCTAAAGTCAAAAAAGTGCATAACCAATGCTTAAATTCATCCTCTTTGAACATTCTTCTATATTTCTTCCTGCTCACAGGAAGTCAAGAAAGGAAGTAATACATTACAAAATATATATATTTTTTTTTTTTCATCTTGATTTTTATTTCATTATTATTTCCATTTTTGTTACTTGGCCTGAGTTACGATATGAAATGCGTGAATAAATGAATCAAACTTACGGTCTCCTTCACACCTCACTCCGGCGTCTTCACTGTGACTACAGCCCTGATGACATCTCCATGGCCAACGAAAGCAATGAACCAGAGAGTTTTCCGTTCCCTCACAGTAAACCCAATGAAGCCAGATTGGTCCAGAACCCGGCCCAAAGCGAGCTCTCAAATAATAATTCAAAGCTGATGAGTAGCCGAGATCTCTGCACACCGCGTGCGCGTCGTTGATATCCCACCAGCTGTCACACACCGTGCCCCACTGTCCGTTACACGATATCTCAACTCGGCCTTCATTTGGGGTTGATCCACCAACCAGCCTCACTGTAATAACATTCCTTTGATAAAAAGATAAATAGAAAGATAAATGGCATTAAAATCACATGCCTGGCAACCACAGACCAAATTGCACTTGAGTTAATAAATGAATATGAATGAATGGTTTATTGATAATCAAACTTCGATTCCAGCCGAATGGCTGAATTGCGTCTTATTTACATTGATAAAATTACAGTGAGACAAAATAAATTACATATACAATGTGTAAAACACGAACAAAATACAATCATTACGACGACAACAACAACAAATCATCAATACATCAATAGGGGCAATCCATGATTATAAATCATATTACAACAAAGCAGTGTTTGAGTGAAAAAAAAAATATACCCTATATCCTCCAGTCATATGACAACCATTTCAGCGAATAAAGAAGGCATAGAAGAGGAGAGGAGGCGTGGAATGTGGAATGTTGAGAGATAGAGAATTCTACATGAAGTGTGAGGCTGAGACAAGAACAGAGTGAGGGGGAGAGAGGAGAAAAAAGAAACAAGGCTGGGGAGAAGAAAAGGGAGGCACAAAGGGAGAGCAGGAGAAATGTGAGGATAAAGGAGAAGAAGAAGAGTGAGTTGAGGGGAAAGGGAGAAAAGAAAGGGAAAAAAACCTGTATGCAACTGGATAAATAAATAACAGGCAATTCAAACAAAAATAAACATACAGAAGTCATTGAAGTCTATGTATAGTGTCGTTTGATACACATGTTAAACTATATTCGTGACTATAGTCACGAATATAGTGACTATAGTCACTTGGCGGAGGTCTGCGCTCTCAGAGTGCTTTTCTATAGCGCAGACCTCCGCCAAGTATGCAGCTCATTTCCACCATTGATCTTGTTCTTCCATAGAGATATCAGTGATTTCCACCCATTATACGTACATGTACTTCATTGTGTGCTGAAAGTCGCCCGATTTCCCAATATAGAAGCCATTGTTAGGGCGTCATAAACATCTCAGCTGCACAGCGCGCCTTGCCCTAACAGAAACTATAGAGCACGCACTTTATTGTTGTTGTTGATTCGTATTTTAGATGGGTATTAAAAAAAAGCCAAACTCGGTTGCCAGTGCACCTTGGCAGCCTTATGCAATTATTTATGTTATTATAGCGTATAATTATTCGGCCAATTCTATAGCAATGTTGTTAATTTCAGGAGACACAAAACACAGATATTAAAGTCGTATACGACTTTTCAAGGGTTATGTCCAGTAATGCATTTGTAACACCAGCTTATACTTTCAAACGATGGAAAAGTCTAAATATCGTTGTTTAAGGGAAAAAAATCACAAAACACCCCGGATGTAGTTTACACCAGGAAAGAGATCATGCAGTGGTGGACGATGGGAAGAAAGCGTGAGTTGATCGAGACAGGTGCAATGGTTGTCATACTGTAACTCATCACTGTTCACAGTTTACAGTCAACCTTGCCTTTAAAGCCAATTCAAAGTTATCAGAGTGACTTTCGACTATAAAAACCACAAAAGCATTTATATCATTGTCATATCAATCCCTGGGTATATACGGCAATGATTTTGTTTTAAACACACTCTCAGAGTGCCACACAAATACCACATTTTAATGCAGTCGTAAAAGGTTTTTTTTTGCTCGACTAGGTCATTTTTGTAAAGTAGGAATATATTATGACTGCTGAAAAAAAAAAGATAAACATGATATTTCTATTGCGATTAATATGCTATATGCAACTTAAAATCTTGATTTTTGTCTTCGTCGACTGTAGATTTATCTCTGGAAAGCTACGCGAGTCTGTCATCGCAACTCGTTCAACGTTTCACCGACGATCCCTCCACGAAGACAAGGCTTGTGTATGGTAAGTATTACATGGAGGAAAATCGCAGATAATTTCCAAGAACTTTGACTTGTCTCAAGTTTGCTGGGGTCGATGTGCAAGTTACACGATTATTTTTTTAAAAGACCACTCTGGAAATTAAGACAACCAGCTCTCAAATCGTCTAAAAATGTGCTCTTTATTCTTAACAAATACCAAGAATAAAGTGTACGGTTCATCTTAAAACCGGCTGTCTATAAACGAAAACATCGGTGTTATAATATTTTTTAACAATGGCATTATAACATGTCACTGTCTGGTTTGAAAGCAAGGGGTAGCACATGGTACCCAAGCAAACGACCCGCATCACTGTCAAATATACAATCTCATGACACACACAATGCCAGATTAGATGCAGTGTCATAATCACAATGGTGTGTGTGTGTGTGGGGGGGGGGGGGTCAAACTTCACTTTCACTTGAAAAGCTCAGAGAATAAAGATATACTGATGCTGTAAATGCCTTTCTCCTCTTGTGAGATGATATTCATGATATGACTGCCTCAACCCTTAACATTACAAGGGAGACGACATCATTGTAAAAATTCGATTTCCTTTCTATATCACTCTTACACACATCAGACAATCTAATTTTCCCAGAGATGATTATTCATTCATTAGATTGTGCCCTTTTTTGAGGGGAGGGAGAGGGGAGTTGCGATAGCGTTTTTTGATTATGATTGATACATCGACATAATCTTGTAAACGCAAAGGTAGCAGTGCAGTATAGTTCACACGACAGGAGAATACGCCAGCGAGTATTGTGTGATGTAATTTTGACAAGAGTTCGCATGTAAAATATGAGACTACACTATCATTTAAGATTTTATGTGCATTTTTATAATCATATAAGACACATTTGTCTTCAATCAGTCTTATTCTGAAGACTTCACTCTCTTTATTTCTTTGGCCTTCACTAAGGAGACGGATCACCAAGCACTTTTTGGGACAATCCAAACTGGAAGACTTGGTTTAGAAATCGCTATCAAGGACCGCAATACGTCACTGCTGACGTCATGAGAGCTATACAGCCTGATGCAAAGCTGTTAGTAATTCTTCGTGAACCTGTGTCAAGGTAAAGGGACTAATTACTCCTCCCTCTCCTCCTCAAAACGTCGCTTCTCTTTTTTTTTTTTGGGGGGGGGGGGGCGTCATTCAAAGGAAATATTACCGACATAAAGCTGTGTTTGTTACTCTGTCTGTTTCTTGTTGTTTGTCTGTTTGTATTTATGTTTGATTATTCTTGTCGGATCGCTATGATTATTCTTCAAGCTTTCTTATCGTTTTATCATTGTTTTCTTTCATCTATTAAACCGTATTCTAAAAGTGATCATTGTTTACTTTATGAGTGTCATTATGATGGCAATTTATAGGTAGGTCGTAGTTAGGGAAGTATTAATCAATGATGCTTTCTCTTGTACAGAATTAGAGAAACAATAATTCACAAAAATAATCATTTTTCAAACCTCAGACAACAAATCGAATTGTTCCCCAACTAACCAAAGTTAATAAAATCTGAAAATCATACAGTTTTTAAATGTAGGATGTTTCTGTAATTCGTCGTGTTGAATTCACCACAAAACTCCAGCGAATTTTGATACATTCAATTTATCGTATTGTACATCTATACAAATAGATCCTAGATGTTGCCCGACAAGTACAAACTATTCTCGTTTCCCCAAATCTTGGAATGTGAAGAGCGTGTTTCCTCTGTTAGCAGTCAAACGCATTGTTTGACATTAAACTATTAAAATGAGTATATGAATATAAGAACGACCCAAGTCCAATTTTTGGCCAAATTCAGTTTGACATGGGAAATTGTAGATTGTGCATGGACTCATCTTGTGTGTAATGATAAGTCCTAATTACCCAGAACGACCCAAGTCCATATGAATCAAAGAACGACCCAAGTCCATCACACAAAATGGCGTCTCCACAATAATGTTAACGTTAATTGTCATAATAAATATGTTCTAATTTGTATATACAATGTTGCCTTCCCATCACAGTTAAATAGAATATTATTGGACAAACAAAAAAGATATGAAGTTGTTTTTAGTTTACTTGAAATGGTCTTCCATGGACTTGGGTCGTTCTTATATTCATATACTCAAATATTATATCGTTTTTCATTCGAAATGATCAACAGGTAACTGCAGTTATATTCTATTATATTCTTAACACTATGATTGTTAATCTTTTTCATTGTGAGATATGCGTCTGATACAGTGCACTCCCGTTACAAAGGCGTAGAAATTCTGGTTTCAAAGTTATCATTTATGCTTTACTTTTGGGCCATCACACTAAACGAAAGAAAAAAGACGGACCCGAGGACTTCAATAATAACCAGAGTGCACACAGAATGACACTGTGGAATATCTCGGAAGTATTCCTATTCTACGATTGTCTAGGAATTTTACAATCAATTTCTTCATTTCTTCAGACTTTACTCCGGCTATCTCTACTTTGAAGATTCCTCCAGAAAGAGTCCAGAGCATTTTCATCAAGAGGTTACCATGGCAATAAGTAAGTTCAACTCATGCAGAGAGAAACTGAGTTACCGCGCATGCGCCTACAGCCCGGACCAGATTCATCATGGCTACTTTGCAGTAAGTCACGTGACAGTATAGGATACAATTACATTGAAATGTTTATATTTTGTGTATACTCCAGTAAAGGTTGGAAATGTTTTACAAAACCGCAATGGGTCGAGGACGATTGGAAATGCAGTGGTGAATGGGGGGGGGGGGGGGGCACCGGGCGCTTCTTTATTTATCTATTTATTTATGTATTTATTTATTTGTTCATTTATTCATTTATCTATCTATCTATCCATCTATCTATCTATCTATCTATCTATTCAATTGACATTTACTTTTCATAAAAGAATGCCTGGATCCGCTCCTGGAAATGTTTAGTTTATACCTTGTAATCAAAAAACAAAACAAAACAAAACAAAACAAAACAAAACAAAACAAAAACAGTAATCTTTATTATGGAGAAAACAGAGCTGAGTATAAAGTGTGGTAAAAAAGAAAAGAAAACCAAAAGATCGAGGAGAGATCTGAGACGGGATGCCATGGAGACAGAAGACGATGAGCGAACAATTACCATGGTGACCCACCTACAATAACATTGCTTTTTGGTACCAGGTAAACAGTTTGAATGCAAAGAGTAAAGCGTCATTTTCCTTTTCTTTTCTTTTTTGATCAATTTAGTAAGCCATGGAGTTTAACAGGGAAGAGTTTAATCTTCTCAAGGATAGTGCACACGCTTTATAACAGAAAATATTTTGAAGAAAGATTTATATCAATAAAATCATCACATTCATTCTGATAACTTCCTTTGTTTTTTTACCAGGTTCATTCTCAAATATCTCAAGTTGATAGATGAATATGTCGGTGTCTGTTGCGAAATTCTTCAAGTGATAATGACTGTGACAGAGAACTAGATGATAGGCTAGTTGTGTGATCTATCTTTGCAGCGAATCCTGATCGGCCTCTACGCCGTCTTCACCCGGGACTGGTTGCGAGCCTTCCCGAGAGAGCAGCTGAGGATTGTTAGGATGGAGGATTGGCAAGTCAACTGTACAGGGATACTGACCGACATCTTCTCCTTTCTTACACTAGGTAAATTTGGATTTACATGCCGTTGTGAAGTTTTAGTCTTGCTAATGTTATAGCACTTATTTTCTGTGTCTTTCTCGCCGTTATTGATCCATTTTCTCAATGATCAAAATAACGTTTTCTACAAATTTGATTGATATCACAAGACATATATTAAATGTGAGCAAAGAGTAGATTCAGCACTTCAGAAAAGCCGTACTTATACTCGCTTGAAGAGGAACGCGTCAAACTTTCCATTATATTCAAAAGAAATAATAATAAAAATGATTATTAAACGGGATTTTTTGTCCTGCGATCTCCTTTTACATACATACTGCAAGATGGTGTAACATAAAGCATGGCTTATTGTTGACACGATAGTTCTCAACTTTCTAAAGAAAATAAATATCTCCTCTCTGCATTTGCTCCTTCTTTACAAGACACAAAATTACTCGTTCTTCCAGGATTCGATTTTCCTTTTGAGTGATGCTCGTTATTTCTTAGGTTCGTTATTCCAAAACACATGAATTATGTGTATCTATTTAGATGTTCGTTTGTCCAAAAAATGAAGTAAGATTCTTACGTTCGTGGCGTCATTCTGAATATTTGTTATTCAAAAGAATGAAAAAAAATAGATATTTAATAGGAAGGTTCGTTTATCCGAAAATGAATAAAGTTCATTGATTGCTGTTTGCCCCCCCCCCCCCCCTCTATGTCATACGGCTCGATAGTCCGAAATGAAATGATATGTGGACAAATATCCAAGCCTATCCCCATGTACTTTATTTTCGGACTGCCGAACTTTCGGCATAAAGAATCTCTGGAATAGAAAAGACTTAAGCGACTTTTTTTTTCAGTGTTTTTCAATGTTTTGTTATGTTTTTCCCTTGCAGGGAATCTAAGCCAGGAGCACACAGCTCAGATCTGTGAAGCCACGCCCCAAAACTCCAACAAGGCAAAGCTGCGGGAGGTAGGGGGCATGTTACCACAGACGGTATCCCTCCTGGAAGACTTTTACCAGCGATCTAACGAAGAGCTCAGCCAGCTACTGGGCAGTGACAAATTTTTGTGGAAAGACACATACTTAGCTCAAGAAATATCACAAAATAAAAGAGATGGATAGATAGGTGAATAGATAGATAGATAGATGGATTGATAGATAGATAGACAGACAGATAGATAGACAGACAGATAGATAGGCAGACAGATAGATAAATAGATATATTGATAGATAGAAAGATAGATAGATAGATGTTTAATAGATAGAAAGATAGATAGATAGATAGATAGATAGATAGGCAGATAGATAGATAGAAAGATAGATAGATTGATAGACAGATTGATAGATAGACAAGGATATTGATAGATAGACAGATAGATTGATAAATGAGTGTAGACAGGTAGATTGATAGATAGATAGAAAGATATATGAATTGATAGACAGATAGATTAATAGATAGACAGAAAGATAGATAGAAAGGTATATAAATTGATGATAGATTGATAGATAGACAGGCAGACTAATAGATAGATTAATAGATGCATGTAGACAGGTATAATAGATTGATAGATAGACAAAGAAATAGATAATGATATAGACGGTTAGGTATAGACAGAGATCACATGCACGAGAAGGCAGACTGAAAGGGGAAAAACACAATAATTATCTGAGAGTCTACGTGTTGGTATCTGCCTTTAAAAAGATGGAGAAGAGTGACAGAAAAAAAAAGAGGAATTGATGTAAATGTTGCAATAATTATCACGCTGAATTTCAAAGTCATGCAATGTTAATGTGAAGAAATAAGCACAGAAAAGTATCACCGTTGTTTACAACATGATTATACCTTGTGTAATATTAGCAATGTACCTGCAGGCGAAAGAGATATGTTTTGCCAAAATAAATTAGCGCGATAAATAAAAGCACACGCATCAGAAGTTATGAACATTTCAAGTGGGTATGAGACTTGAGCGTATATGATTGAAATAACATTCCCATGAAATTAATCTATAAAGAGTTTGAATATAAGCTACTAAAGCTACCAAACAACGTTCACTGGAAACCCATGGCGCCTAATTAAGGAATATGAAGTTCTTTAACCTAAATAAAATTACATACTTCTTTGATGAAATTGTTGCAGCAACTTTTTACAGTGACTGCGTTTTAGAGAAGGACACAATTTTAACATTAAACAGTTTCCTTACAATTTTCATCTTCTTGTTTCATTCTTAGGATAGAAGAAATCGTGTGTGACTAATAGTATTATGTAAAGGTTTTAAAAATAAAAATTAACATGGGGGATGGAGAGAACAATCATTAGAGCTTCAAAAACTGTTTTGACCTTATATGAAATACTCTGCATAAAGACTGGTTGGTTGGTTGGACACAATGGTTGGTCACAATGCAATCACGTGACTAATGTGGCTAGGATCAAAATCGTTAGAGCTAGAGTGACATCACGTGAAATAATAAGATTCCAGGATTTTACTGGCTGCTGACAAGCTGCCCTTGAATGAAATGAAATATATTCATGCACAACATGATATAACACAATGTTACCATGTCTTTTGCTGCGGATAGACTTGGCAATGATGACTTTTATTTTACCTTCGATGATGTTGCGATTCATGTTAATGAAAATAGAACAAAACTTGCCTCTCATGTACATTTTCTTGAGGTTAAAAAGAGTGACTGTTTGTCGTGAGAGGAACACATTGGTGTCATCTGCAACAAAATGTCAAAGAGTATCGTGATTTTAAACAGCCTATGGTCATACAACAGATCTTTGTTGTCATTATTGCATATCACACCCTTATTTTGCCACTTTGAATTACCTATTTTAGCATGGGGGAAATCTAGTAAATGTAATGTGCAGAGACTGCCATCTAAATTACAAAAGCGAGCTATTAAAATAGTCTTGCATTCACCGTACTTAGGGTGCCTTCTTTGCCGATATTTTGTCTATTTTAAGTGTGTATGATATAAATGTATTACAGAATGCCGTATTGTGTATCATGTTCTTATGCTATAATGATATTTCATCCGCATCCTTGCTATATAGGTTATTTCAAATAAAACAAAGATAATCATAATTATGGCACAAGAAATTGTAGAAAATTTTATTCACCGCTGATTCGAACATCCTACTGCAAAAAGTTTATTTTTTCAAGGCCCTCAAATCTGAAATTTTACACTGATGTGAAATGTAAGAAGACGGTAAAACTTTTTATGAAAACTTTCACGCGTATTTCCAACGGAAGGTATTCTCGAAGTAATCAGTATCATTCAGAATTGATAAGAAATTAGCATTAAAGGGGTATGTTTTTAAAAATGGCATCTTGTAGAAGCTGGTGTATGTTTTGTCTTTGTATTGTGTGTGTATAATATGTGTGTGTGTGTGCGTGCGAGTGCCGACTTTTTTATCAGTTATAGTTTATAAAAAGAAGAGACAAAACTCTGTGTCTACTTCCAGGGGTTGATTTTTTATCAGGCCCATTGCCTTCTCATTAACCCCTTCATCTGAAAACTTTGGGCGTGTGTTTGGTTGTTTGCTTGTTTTGTCACATTTGACATCATACTTGTTATACTATTGTCATATCTTTATGTATTCATATCTTATTAAGTGAAAATATATGAAATGAAATGTAATGAATGAAATGAAATGAAATGAAATGAAATCTTTCTACACGCGCCGAGCGCTACGGGACTTGGGGGAAAATATACCTCCCACGGAGATGTCATGTGTTACATTGCACCTCTCAAACAAACGTATTGTGGATGATATTTGAGTCATGTTTGTATGATCCTAAATTTGTCCGATTATACTGTTTGATTTCTTATTGAAAGAGAAATTAACAGGCATTATACTTTTCTACCCAGTGATTATTGTTATAATAGATTATTAGGATAAAGATATTGAAAGAGAATAATTACAATCAACTAAATGTACATTTTGAGTATCTGCGGAAAAATTCAACATTCATCTAACAATCACGAAATAATTATGTTTTCCCAGATGTGCCCTTGTATTTCAAAGGAGTTTCTGTTGAGTTTGCTCCTGATAAATTCATACGAACATGTGTGTGCGCGCATGCGTGATTTCGTTTGTATTAATTTTGTTTCACTGTAATAGGAGATGAATTACATAGAGTTCCGTAGATTTTGAATTTTCAATACCCACCAAAATCGACTGGATCAAATTTCGTGTTAGAGGTCAATCATCCAAACTTTGAATAAAAGCGAATTAATCGAGTTATTTCGAAAGGCCGACTCATTCCACTTTTCTCTGCTTGTAATGGCAAATCAATATTTCTTTTTTTTTCTTATGACAAGAATCAAAATGTCTAGATGAATATGCACAAATTTACTTTTACCCCCTTTCTTTTGTGTTTTCTACATAGTTATGCTTATAGACAAAGTTTGCAAGTTAATTCCGTGCTTTAAAAAGAAATAACTTTTGACATGAAATTATAGCTGTATAGTGTTACGAAAGAACAAAACGGTGTTCACACAGATGTATTACTTTTTGTCGCAACCGATTGAAAAATTTAGTCTCAATATCTATAAATAGTGCTGTAATTGTAGCACAAAACAAATTGCAAATTAACAAATAAAACACACACATAGACTCCCACATACACACGTTCAGTCCTTCATGTACCTAAATGTATCAACATCCATTCATTCTTCTGGACCACACACCGAACCTTGTTTAATATTACCTCTGCTTCCACACTATATTTCTCTCAATTCATTAATTCAGAGAATATTCTCTGCCGTCAAATTACAAAGTCTGAACACACTACCAATAAACACATCCTTAGAAATGCAGCAGTTGGCATTGCCCATGAATTGTTACGTATTTAAAGTAAGCCTACTTCAACGTTTAAACTCACACGGCTTCCAACATACACAATGTGCACATCATCACACATACGTATATCACACATACATACAAACGCACAAACGTCTCGATGTCACGTCCGTCACTCACCCTCCTTCGTATTACTCCTCAAACCATAGCTCTTTTGTTTGATTTATTGATAAAGTCAACTTACAGGAACCTATTATTGTATCCAAGCATAGGGATGGTACAGTATTGGTCGAGATGAAAATTGAGCTGTTTACTTTTTGTGAGATACCAAGAAAACACTTATGAAATAGTACAGAGCATACCATTTTAAGAGGAATTCAAAGTTTATTTGATGAAAATCGGGTTTGGAATGACTGAAACATCCAAAAACAAAGTAAAACTAAACGATCGTAATGAAATGTGGGTCCCACACTTGATTACAATCGCTCTGTTTCGGATATCTCAGCTATTCAAAACCAAATTTCATCAAATAAATGTTGAATTTATCATGGAATTACATGCTCCTTCATATTTCATGAGAGGTTTCTCATTATCTAACAAAAAAAGTAAAAAATGTTATAAACCTGAAGTTATGTCTCAACCAAAACTATACGATCCCTTTAACGGTTTAAGACTGGTGTGTAATTCGTCACTGTAATTTCGATTCCAAATTCTTTTCTTTGCTGGAAAATATAGAAAAGTAAAACAACAACTTACAATAAACAGTTTAAATAATGAAAAGAGACAAGTGTTAAAAAGATGTGATTTTCAATCTTCAAGAAATGTCTTTACTGTTTGAAATACGTTTACAATGACAATTCTATACTACTGCATTGAGGCTAAATAATAATCATGCAATCCTTACATCGCCCACTTCTTAAGTGATCATACTTTGATCTAATGCTTTCATTACAGAGCAAAGAAATGTCCTGTCTAAAACCAGGAAAAAAAATGTGGAGGTTTCAACTGTCGTTATTCCAATGAATAAACGTCTCTCCTTACTGTATATAGTTGTCCTTCATTACCGAGCCTGATTAAAAGGAAAACGTCAGAAAATGTTAAAAAAAAATACATGGAAGATCTCACGTACATATTTTTTTTTTTCTCTACATCCAGTCGACATCACTTACGTATTCACATTAAAAAAAAGAAAAAAAAATGTGAGAAATATTTTGTTTTCTGTTCATTATCTTGACAACCTTTCTGCTTTTAGATCTCGCATGCTGATGTGGAAGTATCATTTTCTTTTCGTGCAATTTGCTGAGGTGGAGTTGAGACTAATATGAAGGAAAAAATAAATGTTTAAATAAATGTGAATTTCGATTGAAATTAGGATCTAAGAGTCTATGAACTGGCACTCCTCTACTGTCACATCCGTCAGTGGGCTGACTGTCTTTGTCGAAAGAAATGCAACCGTGAATATTCGACCACGATTCCAGTTTATCTCTGTCTATAGGAAAAGTAAACAAAGAAAGGACAGAAACAATTTGACTATATTAGATCATAAGACAGATACATTTGAAAATAGGAAAATATCTTTATCTTTTCTAGTGTTCAAATATACAGTTAAAACCTCAGGAGGTTATAGGTTTTTATATTTATTTGTAATAATAACAACAGCACGATCGGGAGTCGCATTGAAATATACAACTCATTTCTTCATGGTTATTTTAGCGAGAAATATAGTATTGTTATTCTACATCATGATAGAACCTGGTTACGTAGTTCATGGTGGAAACGCATTTTTCTTATTCACCATGCAGTCGAGCCACTATGAGCCAGTATCAAATAAAGATTTCTTATTCTAAAGGCATGTCGCCTCAAGCTTTCTTTTGCAATTACTTCGATACATCTAATGATTGGCAATGAAGGACATTTAAACAAGACTAAATACTAAAACTAGACGAAGAAAACGGAGATGCCAACGATGAATAGGAATGAAAAGAGAAGCAGAGGAATTGGAATAAGAAGATGGAGACAAAGAGGTTAAAGGTTAACATAACTTGAAGAAAAAAAAACTTGAAGAGGAAATAAAAAAGGGGGAGTGTCGGTATAAACAAAATGATATTATTGCGAGGAAGAAGATGATGTACATTGTCGTAGAAAAGGAAGAAGAAGAGAGATATACCTCTTCAGAAGATTATGATTTTTCTTCTTGTCATCACCGTGATCGTAGAGGTCATCATCGACATGAAGAATGCCGTGACGACCAGGACGTACGTAGTCGAGGACCTTTGGAGAACACCAGGACCAGAACCTGGATGGCAAGACCAAAATCATGACCGTATATGACAGAACACAATGAAGGGACTTTCGAAAGCAAACGACTAAAGATCATAATCTAGACGTATATGATATACTTCCTCTATACAGTCATGTCCTGATACTTTATAAATAGCAGACGCAAGTTATATCATGTGCTTTGAATTTCGCATGATGCAGTCATATATGATAGTATCTGCATGCGTGTACTCACGTTACTTTGTTATCGTGACGTTTGTCGATGAAAAAACAACAACATAAAACACAACACAGCCCCATGATGATAGCGTTTCTATATCTTACATAGAAGAAAAAATCTCTCAATTTATCATTGATCCCTTCTATATACCAATGAGTCAATGTGCACGAATTTCTCACACAAACCACATGGGCAGATAACTATAGTGCTTATGTTTGTCTGTGTTTTTTTTTGTGTGTGTGGATAATTCATGTGCATGTGTGTATTATTTTGTATTTGTATATCTGTGTTGTACAGATGCAACAGATGTATTGTAAGTACATCGCGAGGCAATCACCATTGATTGTCAATAATAGTATTTAACTTGTAATGTGTGTGCAGGGTTGAGTTTCGAAAGATATTTTTATCTGATTTTGCTTGTATGAACCTGCATTTGAATATTTTTCATAATTATTCTCATTTGTACACTGACCACCTTAGTATACTTTGGTACTGCTGATCAGTCTTTTTGTATAGCAATACATGAATAAATGAACGAATGAATAAATAAATAAATGAATAAATAAATAAGTAAATAAATAAAATAAATAAATAAATAAATACATACATACATACATACATAAATAAGTAAATGACTTGATAGATAATGAATACATAAATAGATAGATAAAAATTTGTGGCACCTATAAAATAGAGATTATCTTTTATCACATCTTTAGTTGTAACTCACTCTCGTCAAAACACTTCCGGTTCTAGAAATTCTTTTCGAATCAAAATGGAATGTTAATCAAGCAACATTTTCTTGTTTCCCTTAACTTGAAATCGGTATATCATTTTGTTTGATAAAAAAAAAAAATTCAACCGTATTGAATTTAATATCCGAATTGACACCTAACAATGTAAACGTTACATTAGAATTCAGAGCGTACTTGAGGTAGCGATGTTAATGACATCACATTGATCTGGGTGGATGCCCTTTGAATGTAAGATATTAACATTGGAATCTAATCCCGCATTTAAAAGACAAAAGTACGCAGAGTTTTGGAGAAAATAATGTTTTATTTTGTAGGTAAAACACTGCGTATCCTTTGAGAGATACTACAGAATGTCATCAAGTTTGTATAGATCATTGTCTTTCCGCTAAGAGATAGTTCCAACTGAACTCCTACCAAAAATCTACTAGTTTCCCTATGTGGAGCATGCCTTGGATAAAGGCCCTACTATGATATGACCAAAAAAAAAAAAAAAAAAAAAAGCAAGAGGAAATGGATTAGATCACACGATCATTCCTAAAGTTTGAGGGAAATTAGACAATCCATGAATAAATCTTGGTGCAGCCATCGCTCGATGAGATTTTAAATACAACAGTTTGTATAAGTTGTATTTATGTATTGAAAGCGATATAATAAAAAAGTTAATAGAAAAAAAAACATACATATTTATCTATTTTCTAGCATAATGAAAAAGCAATAGACCTACCTCTTTCAGCAAGCAAGATTAAGAAAATAACCCTTAAATCACCATTAAATCTGTTAGAAAACGAGGAAAAGTATTCTTTTTCATAAAACAGTGAAAAATTTGTGGAATTATCTTCATATATGTTTTATGATATTATTTTCCTCGTAAGTGTGACGTCAGGAGTTGTATATTCTTCTATTCCAGCCATGACTGTACCAAAACTTTATAATTTCATATTTTTTTTTCAGTAGAACGTGCGTTTTTCCTCAAATTTTACTGATGCATTTAATTACAGTAAAAGTATAATATCGTGCATTTGCACAACCCGAAACTAGCGCTAAAACTAAAAGCACGCGAATATTTTGGCTTGTCATATTATGTTCCTGTAGTTGATGTAGTAATTCAGCGGAATTAAAAAAAAAAAACAACAAACTTGCGAAACTCTCATACTCCGCCGAGCGAGAAATACCAGTCTCGCGAAAATGTCCACCTTTACGCTAATATTGTTGCAATATCTCCCAATCCATATAATGGTTTACATTCCCAATAAACTAAACGCGTCTATTGCAATGGGTCGAAAAGCCGATGGTAATTCGCTTCTTAAATAGGTTCGTATTGAAATTTTAGGCTCATTATAGAGATGCAAAGAAAGATGAAGAAAATGGAACTTTGAAGTCTGCATGCAAATGACATCATTCCATGAGCGGTAGAAATGTAAAAAAAAAAAAAAATCAATTCAGCGGTGTCGGAAAAAGTTATAGACTGTCAAAAGAAAACATTCACGACATTTTGTATACTCGCACTACCCGAAGAAAATCTACTTTTGACACGAATACTTCTGTGTACGTATTGTGAACAAGTATTTATCTATCAATATACTTTGTTATATATGTAATCCAGGATGGCCCCTTCACTGTTTTCCAGAGGGAGGGCCTTGTAAATAAACACATACAAAATAATAATCATAACAAATAAAATAAACATACCTATATATATCCGACAGTATAATAGAACAGTTGTTAAAAGTGAGAAAATGAGGAATAAAACTAAAAGCAGGCTGAAAGTGACAGTTTGAACCAGGATTGAAGAAAAACAAACAAACAATGGACTCTCCCTCCCATGATAATGTGTGGATAACATGTCAAAATAGGCTTGCCCGTGAAATATTACAAACCAAACAAAATAAATGTTCTGTTTAATGATCTACCAATTCAAAAAGTGTTATCTATAGAAAAAAAAAGTCACTTAACCCTACAAAGCCCAAACTGGACATTATTGATAAAATAGGCCCTATGCACATTGCAGTGGGATAACAATCCGTTGAAGGCACAAACACGCCAAAAAGCATACCGTACATAATAGGCCTAGGCATTATTATACACCAATAATTGACTCTGTCCTATCGGTCATGCACTGTAGCTGAGGAGGATAATACTATGTAGATAGTTAATGAACATATCGCAAAGTGGGAAACTTTTTGTTTTGTTTTGTTGTTGTTGCTTTTTTTTTTTGCAAATCCTGCGTGGACCCTTGACCACCCCCCCCCCCCCGAAGCCGCAGCAGACCCTGCATGTTTTGAATTGATTGTAAGCGCTTTGGGCCTTGTGGGAAAAGCGCACTATAAATAATAGTAATAGTAATAGTAGTAGTAATAGTAGCACTTAAATAGATTACTCTACTTGCCTTTTTTTTTCTCCTTTATTCTCTCCATTGTCGTCTTCTTTTGCTTTGATCTCACTGTGGATTCTAACTATTATTGTATTCGAGTTACCTATACTCGATGAAAGCATTCAATGATATAATTATAATTGTTGTTGTTGTTGTTGTTGTTGTTGTTGTTTCAATTTATGCTACGTAGTTTGTTCTTCCGAAAAGGGTATTCCCCATAATACAGCTCTATGCTCTATGTGCAACGATGCGGACTGCTTTGGTCTTGCTGCGTGTTTCACGCGTTATTCTCGCCCCTTTGGGCGAGTCGATCACGTTGGCACTTCGTGCAAAAACATCGCATCAAGATGGCCGTGAATGGGATGATAATCAAGGCGGACGATGTAGTAATTCCTCGACTTGACCGCTTGCTGGAGCTTGACCCCTACCTCTCCGGCCACCAGCGAGAGCTAAAGAGAAGGTATGTAGGAGAATGACCACAATTTAACCAGTCAACCTTGTTTTCTGCAAACCTAGCCCTAGCTCGCTCGCCATGCATGTTCCCATCTCGTGTTGCGCAAGATCCCAGGCCAGCCAGGGGCGGGCGGCGGGCAGAGCAGGGCAGTCCACGGCTAGCTGCAATCGCCTGGGCTCTGCTGCCTTGTCATGCCTGTAGCTCGTGATCTAGCGTCGAGCTTTGCCTTTGAGATGCACGGTCCATTACATTTCAGGTACATCGGTCACACAGGTCTAATGTCGAGATCTAAGGCAGCAAAAATAAATATTAACATTAAACAGATATTTGCAGTGTAAAAGTTTAGCTAGTAGTTACTAGTAGTATAATGATCATCGTGCCTGGAGAATAGACCAAAGTGCAGTGCAGTGTTCAATTCACGTCACTGCACTCTCTCGCTGAGCCTGAGGGATGACAGTGACACTGCCACTGGTTAGTAAGTAGATGTATCTACTACTATTCATTAGGTCTAGCAGACAGACGGGGGGGGGGGGGGGGGGGGGGGGGGAGGGAGCTGTTTTTAAGTTGAAAAGGACTTCAGAAGGACTGGTTGCACTAGTAATTAGTTCTTATGACATTAGACAGAAAGATCCGTCTGTCCGGAGGACTCTTTTATATTTTGCCATTAACGCTGTCCTCGATCCGTGAAGACAGACGCAGTCTCCGCGGAACATTCCCCGACGGACAGATACAGACCGATCTTTCGGTCAATTATGACATATGCTATCCACTGGCCAAAGCGTGATATCGGATATCGGTCCCCTCTTGTTCTGCGTGTGCGTCTCTCAACTAGACTATGTCAAAGTCTATAAAGAAGTCCCCGGGTATTTTTGCGTATTAAAATTATGAATTAAATGAATGGTTCTTGGCCCTGAATTGAGTGGAGACCTATTTCACGATAATGCAGCTATCTAGACCTCTAGTACTTTATCAGAATCTCAATAATTCAGCACAAGAAGTGATCACCAGTTGTGCTTAAGTCCTTCTTAATCTTAACTTTAAAAACGTGCAGCTTCTTCTTCAAATCAAGTTAGGCCTAGATTCTATACTTATCAATGTTCCATCTGGAACCAAACGAGGAGTCCAGTTTCTGCTTAACACGAATAATCCCTTTGTTATACACTCCCCTGGGAACTGCATGGGTGGCAGATCAGTTCACTTTGTGTCATGTGCATGCTAGATTGTGTACCATATGGTACAACTCTTGCCTAGCTAGGGAAAATTAATTGTCTAATGTGCCCTATTGAACTATTTTAGCTTTGATAGGGATAGCTGTGACTGAAATGGTGGCGACTGAGCTACGCCTACTCCGTTTTAGTACCACTGATGAGGAAAAATAATGTAAATAACATAATAGCATCTGAGTTGTAAAAAACAAACAAAAAAACATTCATGATCTTGTCTTTGTTGTGACAGGTATGGATGTTTTGAGCAAATCTTGAAATCGATTGAGACCAACGAGGGCGGGCTTGATGCTTTCACCAAAGCCTACCAGACTTACGGCATCCACAGGACAGCTGACGGGGGCGTTGTGTGCAAGGAATGGGTTCCTGGGGCTGAGGCTGTCTACTTGAAAGGGGACTTCAGTGAGTAACCTGCTTTGTTTACCTGGAGCTGAGGTTCACATTTAGGGTTCTAGGGCCGGACAATTACCCCCTGAACAATTACCCCAGACCCTTCCCACGATCCTGACACTAATCCTGATCCTGTTGAACCTAATCTCGGCTGCAAAGCCAACCCCCCTTCCCCCTTTTGGAGGGGGGGGGGGGGGGATTGGAATAGAGGAAAATCTGGGATCTTGATATGGATTCAGTGTTTGCTGGTATTTCATGTCTATCACAAAGATGTATGTATTTTGTAAGATATCTCTTGATACAGCTCATGTGAATGAAGGTCTTCTATTCATAGACATGTAATGTGTGTGTTTAGAATTCTGATGGCAGTTGAAGTGTAAGAAAGTCACAAATTCTAATTATTTTTCTTTATTTTTATTTCATCTATAGATGGCTGGAATCCAACCCAAAATCCTTTGCAGAACTCTGGCTTTGGAAAATGGGAAATTACTTTGCCTCCAAAAGAAGATGGAAGTTCACCGGTTCCACATAACTCTGTCATCAAAGTAAGTAATCTGTTTAATTTCGTTACAGGAGTGTCCTTTGCTAAAATGACTTTGTTTGTTTGGTTTCTGCTTTACAAGCTCTCTTGCTCCTATTTCCAATGTTCTCAAAATATTATAAAAATATGAGCTACTCATGTGATGTTAATGACTGATCATTTGTTATACAGCAGAAGTAAACTTCAGTTTTCTTGTCTTCAAAATATTTTAGAAAGTTTTGTTCATGTACAGCAAGATTCTGAAATTCCTTAACCCTATTCTAACTGGGCTATCTGAGACCAAGTTTTTACTGAGGGGGGGTCAATTTGATCCCCCCTTCAGATCTCGGCCGCCGATAGCGCAATCGCCGCGAAATTTTGCCTGAAGATAGAGCTGGATGTCAACTGCAAGATTACATGGTCATACGATAGAAAAATATTGCCTTTCTATTTTTAATAAATTAATTGTGCAAATTTGTGCATGAAATCACATTTTCACCTATAACTCCATTAAAAAGACTGGAGGATTGCTAAATTTTTGTGTCAGAATTCCTCAAGACACATCAAACAATTTTTGTGTAAAAAAATAGCACAATCAAAATCAATTTCTTTTGTTTTCTATTGTTTTGTTAATTTCTTATGTATTTTATTGTTTTTTCGACCTTTTGTTTTCTATTGTTTTTTTGCCAAAATTTGTTGCAAGCACTTTTTCAGGCTTATCTACACTAGAATTGATTAATTTCAATGGTTAAAAGTTGAAATAATCTTATTTATATCAATTTAACCAAAAAAGACAATTTGCATTGGATTTGCACACGATATCATGAATTTGAGCTGTTTTGGGGTTGACATGCATACCCCTATGCAAAACATTACGTAACTTCAGAACGGTATACCCGGACGTCGCAAATTTGGTCTCAAAAATATGTGGGAGACTTCAATTTAAAAAGTCGTGAAATGACGCGGCAAAACCTTTGCGCGTTGCGAAATCGTGGCGCGAAACGTCGAGGGGGGGGTCAATTTGACCCCCCCCCCCAGTTAGAATAGGGTTAAATCCTCAAGTATGACCCCCCCCCCCATTTCATAATAAGTTGTGGGTCAAGTGAAATTTTACTTGACTAACATAAAAAAAATTATGACTCTCTGTGACAGACAGTCATCGGGTAAATTCTACAAATTAAATCTTGCAATTGTTTTTAATAACAGTGGTTGTTTAGTCAGCAGCCATGTTCAATGTAAAAAGTACTAATATATTAATAACAGATAGATTTTCTTTCCTGTGCAGTGCCTTGCGTTGTGCTTGTTTTCTCCCTAATATCATTGACTCAATTTGTGTAATTTGTCCAAAACATGTCTGATTGTTTGTTGTTTTTGTTTGTCTCGCTCCCTGTCCATGTAGCTTGGTATCAAGACCAAGTCTGGTGAAATGGTAGACCGGGTCCTACCCTGGGCCAGGTACACAGTCCAGGACCCACAGACCACTTTGTTCCAGAGTGTGTTTTGGGACCCACCCAAGGAGGCTATTTACCAGCCCAAAAATCCCAAACCTCAATGGGACGGTCAGCTTGGTCTGAGGATCTATGAGGCTCACGTTGGAATCTCTTCGTGGGAAGGCAAGGTAGCATCTTATGACCACTTCACTGATAACGTCTTACCCAGGATCAAGGGACAAGGTGAGCCTAGACTAGACCCTGACGGGGGGACCTATAAACATCAATATGTTTGTGTGATTGATTTTCCACGTGGAGTGGCTCAAAAACATATTTGCAGGTTGTTGAATTTGCTCTTTGCAATTGTCAAACTCATTCACAATGCAGAGACTCCAACTCTCCCGTTTTCGACGGGAGATCTCCCGCCGAAAGCCCAGTTTTGCAAAATCTCCCGTTCCCCCGCTTGAGATTTGATTTCTCCCGCCCTGGCTCTGTGTCTCCCGGTGGAAAGGATTTCTTACTTATTGCTATCGTATGTTGGAAAGATAAGCCTTAGATAGCACCAGAGAGCATCTAGAACCCTAGGAACTTCGCGCTTCGCACACATCAACTTGGAGTCTCCCGTTTGCTAGGGGTTTCGGGCGGGAGAATCTCCAGATCAGAAGGTGCTTGGGGTTGGAGTCTGTGACAATGTGCAGAGAAAACTGTGAAAATATTCTTGTGAGTTTTAGAATTTGCACTAGCAAGAAAATTAATGTACTGCAAACAATTCTGCATTTACAGCATCAGTAGGCCTTGGTAGGGGGACCTCTCAGAGGGTTTCCCCAGGCCACGTCACACCATTCCCATTTCATAAAACTTATTTTCACTGACAACTGCCACATTTCTGTGACAAATATGCTCTTAGACAATCAGATGCAGGGTTTTCAATAGCTTATAACAACAATGTGAGGGGCCCACATTCTACAAGCTTTATCTTTTTAATGGGTCCCTCCATTTTTCGAATTTTGCATACTGTTTAGTTATTTCTAATCACTTGAGTTTTATGATAGTGTATAATTATTGTAAGGTGGTACAATCATTGTACATTCTTTTCATGTTAGTTTACGCACCTTATTTTCTGTTACCAAAAAAGTGATGTTTATATTTTTTGTCGAAAAATGAAATAAAACATTGAATTGAATTGAATTGAATGACAAATTGTCACTGAAGACAAGTTTTATGAAATGGGCCTCAGGTTGGGCTTTGCAGGGATAGTCTGGAGAAGTAAATCTGTTTTTACAACTGACCATTCACACTATTATCTGAGCTGTGGGGACACTCAGGGTTTGCGGCTAGCCCTACTGTTTGAAACCAGAGGTTATAGTGGGGCAGATATGTGAAAAAAATGCTCACATCTGGCGGAAAGTATGAAATTTTGCATACAGGGGTATTTTGAGGCGCTGATTTCAAAAATTGCCAGATCCAATAGATCTGATCACGGGGTCGGCCGCCATTTTGAATTCCAAAATGGCCGCCGTCAAAGATCCCTATCTTCAGTTCTGAATGACATTAGCCATTGGAATTTGATATATAAAAGCATGAAGATATGATGACTTCAATAACAGACTTATTTGATATGTCTGACAAGCTGCACGGCAGCCAATTTGAATTTAATAAATATTTGCCATGTTGGACGTTGAAAATCTCCATCTCGGGTTTGTAAATTAGGCTACCTGATTGAGCGTGCGTTTGTAACTGATAGAGTGCACGCTGATGTATTTACATTGTGACGTCAGTGAAAGGTGCATTATGCTTCCTTTTTGCTGCACTTTTTGACATGCCCGTGAATGTTAGTCGTGATGTTTGTCTTCGTAGCCACATTGGAATTCAAAATAGCAGGCATTGCGTTTGTCAGACACATCACATCAGTTAATAGTTTAACTCAGTATGTTAAAATACTTGTTTACACCTAATTTCAGAGTCACTCACCACTTAGAAATCGAGATAGAGATTTTGAATATTTCGTCGAGGCGGCCATATTGGAATTCAAAATGGCGGCCATTCGATGTTTGTCAGACACTCCGAATCAATCTGTCATCAAATTCAATGTGTCAAAACGCTCATGTGTACCAAATTTTGGTGCAAAAGGTCATTCAGAACTGAAGATAGGGATCTTTGAATTTGTTTTGTGATGGCGGCCATATTGGAATTCAAAATGGCGGCCGACCCCGTGGTCAAATCTCTTGGATCCGGCAATATTTGAAATCAGCGCCCCAAAATACCTCTACATGCAAAATTTCATACTTTCCGCCGGATGTGAGCATTTCGACCAATTTTTGTTACATATCTGCCCTACTATTATGTGTATGCGTACCTTTGGTGGATCCAGGTGGACACTATCAATACGAGCCCAAGGTCACCCCCTCCAAATTTTGTTCCAGGACCCAACACGTCTGCAAGGATACCAGGAAAAATCCAGGGCCCCATTTCATAAAACTTGTTATCAGTGACAAGTTGTCATAGTCATCTGATTGGCTAGGAGCAAATTTGTCACAGAAATGTGGCAGTTATCACTCATAACAAGTTTTATGAAACGGGACCCTGATGTGTGTCCACACTAGGACTTTGGAGGTCGATGTGGATAGCACTGGTAGGAAGTTAGGTGGCTAGTCCAGATTTACTGATGAAATTCATTTGTACAGATGGTCTGGAGTCAGTCCTTTCATTTGGTTTTGATGTAAACACCAGTCATTATGAGAATATCCCAATTCAAGTTTCTTTGAAGCGTGTCCATGTTGTCTCTTTGAAAATTCCCAGTCTCCTTCCACATTTAATTTGCTTGTACGAAAAATATTACAGAACTATTCTGTGTGGGAGGTTAGTTTTCATGTTGTAAGCAACGTAGTCAATTATCTATATGAGATCAACGATTGTAACAAATTCACCAACATTTCTTTTACTTACTAGATTGCTTGTTTGTTTGTCTGTCTGTCTCTCATCTCATGTCAGGCTACAATGCTGTACAGTTGATGGCTGTCATGGAACATGCATTCTATGCCAGCTTTGGTTACCAGGTTACCAGTTTCTTTGCATCTTCAAGGTAAATATACTCCTCTCTCTCTCTCTCTCTCTCTCTCTCTCTCTCTCTCTCTCGCCTGTCTACCGCATTTACACACTGAGGCAAGTGGCTGACAACCCTTATTCACTGTTTATTTCACAAGGTTTCTATTTTAGTGAATTTCGAAAATTGGCTGCTGCTCGGAAATTTAAAAATCTATGAAAATATCAAGTCTGATCCCAAGGTGAATACCTGCATGTGTACATTTCTCCATTCAGTCCTATATGCCATGATTGCGAATCTAAGCACTCGCAAAATTGTTTGGAAGTCATGAAAAATTAGACTCGTTAAATATATGGCGTATACAGTAATGTATTCGATTAATTAACTGTTCTGCAGACAATATGTTTTAATGGTTCTGTGGTACTTTCAAAATTAGTACAACTTTGTAAAATGTAACTGGTAAACCCAAGACCTGTCTATTTCGCAAATTCAGAAATAAGTATACTGTTGTAAAAGAGTTTGTGTGAGATGTCATGTCAGTAACTGTTTCTGGTTTGTGATGGATGTCACGTCTTTCATTATTTTGAAGAGATTTTCAGGTGTTCATGATCTCTACTGTAAAGCTCTCAACAATATTTCAGTCATTCTGTTCTTGTCCTTTCATGAATGTGAGTCAAGTCTCCTACCGATTTGCACCATGAGGGATCTTCTAGTCAACTTTTTAGAGCAATTTATTCATTCCTCTTTGGTATCTTGTTTTCTTACAGTCGCTATGGCAACCCAGAGGCTCTAAAGCGATTGGTGGACACAGCTCATGGTATGGGCATCTACGTCTTCCTGGATATGGTTCACAGCCATGCGGCTAAAAACGTGTTGGATGGTTTGAATCAGTTTGATGGCACGGAGAGCTGTTACTTCCATTCTGGAACCCGGGGAACTCATCTACTGTGGGATAGCAGGCTCTTTGACTACAACAAGTAAGATCCATTGTCTTTATACCTGTAGTAAATAAATGTGACCTGCCGCGACAAAAGTATCCAAAAGTTGCTGACGGCTGAGCAGAGAAAATCAAGTTTGTAGTCAAGTCATCAAAATCGGTCAAAACCATCTGATTTCTGTTTTTGGCAAAATGTTGTAGTCTAATGATTTGTCTATCATCTGCTGAAATTTCGAAGCTAAATGATCAAAGGAAAGGCAGAGAATTAGCATTTTTCTGGGCCATGTTTTTCCAATTTTTCAACGAAACAGAAATGTGTGCGAAGATTTGGATGACCGCAGATAGACTCTGCCCATAGCAATGAGGGAGTGATCTTATTGGTCAGTGCGTGGCATCCTGGTTACTGATTGGTCATGCATAGACCACTTGCGCTACGCTTGAATAAACATCACAGAGGTTGCTATGTTCAGATCTTCTATTGCCAAGAAGTGAAATTGTCTTACCTCTCCATGGTTATGATTGAGTCAGAGAGAAAACTTTGAAGACAGTTTTTTCGAAATGCTGATTTCCTAAACCACTCGACATGGTCTTATAAAATCATCAATATCTCCGCAGACAAGTACTTTTATGAGTCATGTTATATATGAAATTAAAGCAGAAGAGTAGGGGAATAATGTCATGTCATTTTCAGAAAGTCAACCTCCCCTCGACTTTCAGAACCTTTTATTGTAGTGGGTCACAAATTGATAACTAAGAACACGGTACGTGAGGGATAAGAACCATGACTGGCTATGGGGTGGAAACTTGATGGTCTGGTGGATATGATGCATGTCTAGCAATCAGGAGGTCACTGGTTCAAATCCCCAAGTGAATACTGTTTATGCCAAATATATTTCGAGGTTGTCATTTTTGCAAATTTTGTGACTTGGGTGCTATTTGCAAATGAAGACATGCAAAAAATATTGACTCTGACATTGATGTGAATGTGACTCGCACAGAAACAACACTCTGTGCAGTACTGTGCTCCATGATCCCAAATTAAACTACTCACAAAATCGTCAAGAAGTCCATATTGGCAAAAAATTAGACTCAGTAGTTATGTATATGTCGTATAGAGTATATTAGCCCATGATTTTTATCATGGCTAGTATCAGTGCTCTAAATACTGAAAGATTGGTGTTTATTTACGTCGATGACAAGCAATTTGTTAATCAGTTGCAATGACAAAAATTTTACGTTCTGGATTGTTTTGTTCTCTTTTTCCTCTTTCTCTGATACTACTCTGATGGGAATTATGTCACTCTGAAAAGTTTACTTCAGTTTGATTTGTTTTTAATTTTAGTTTCCTCCCAAGAAATCCATCTTTCAGTATGATACTGAGCTTTTCTAGAATCTCTTCCTAACCCATTGAGCACAAGCTGATTTTGCCATAACATGTATTTCCCATAGATACCTGCCCAAGTATACTCGTGACTTGTCTTCAGAGGGGTAATTATTGTAAAACCAAAAACATTTTCGTCATAAAACTTCTGAAAATTATAAATGATGGGCTTCTTTGCGGCATGAAACTTTTATTCGCGAATTGGCACTGGCATTCACTGCATTGTGTAGACAAAACTTTTTCATGCATTTTACTTTTGCAAACCTCATCTCCTCATTGCTAAATGTGCAAAAGTTTTGTGCATGGGAAAATTTTCTGGTTTTACAGTATTTTTCCTGTTTATGCTGCGTTTACACCATGTTCCCGGTAACCACAGCAGCCCCGTCTCAGGTCACCGTTGACAAAACGGGATGGATATGAAACAATGCGATGAGACAGGATAGGCAAATGTGCCAGGCCGTGATTGCCTGGGATGCCGTGTCAGATTTTTAAACTGGCAAAAAAATTGCAACGGCAGTCCCGGTGCTAATAAGGAATCTTGTATGCCACGATTAAACAGGGTGAACGCCACAGAACACAATATCACGTAATAGACCGTAACAAAACTTGGATGTGGCCCGTAGCGGGAAGCAACAGAAAATATTGATAGTCTAGCCTGACCAGACGCCATGAGAACAGCGTCTGATACTGATATGTTCAGCGGGGTGAGGACTGGGACAAACAAGACTAGAATGTGAAGGGAGGAAAACAGTTGAATGTCTCATAATACCCACAGAGCACTACGCTTCGGGCAAATGGAGCTGCCGTGGCTGGCGGGAACATGATGTTAACGTAGCTTTACTGTTTGATTTTTCCTGCAGCTGGGAGGTACTACGCTTTCTCTTGTCCAACCTAAGATGGTGGGTGGAAGAGTTTGGCTTCGATGGATTCAGGTTTGATGGAGTGAGCTCTATGATCTACCATCACCATGGCGTAGGTCAGTTTGTCTGGATTCATTCATTAGGGTTGACCTGTCTGTTTGTTTCAACTGCATCTCAAAATTCCACCATGTTGATCATCTTGTTTTTTTGACCAAAAGGGCAGGAACTTCTTCCGCCTACCATAAGTCTACCTATTTATATATTTGTCAATCAGTCTTTCAGTCAGTCAATCAATCAATCAATCAATCAATTAATCAATGTGAATATCTATCTTTCTACCTATTTATCAATTCATCCATCTATAGTCTGTTTACACATCAATCTACTGTATACATTTCTCTGTCAATCAATCTATCTATCCATTAATCTATGCATCTACCTGGTGGTGTCAATCTATTTGTCTTGCTATCTATCTATCTATCTATCTACATGTATCTATCTATCTATCTATCTATCTATCTATCTATCTATTTATCTATCTATCTATCAATCAATCTATCTATCTATCTATCTATCCATCTATCTATCTATATCAATCTATCTATCTCATTGTTTCATCAATGTTTCCTGTAGGTACTGGTTTTAGTGGAGACTACAGTGATTATTTTGGGCTGGCAGTAGACACCGAAGCCCTCACCTACCTGACTCTAGCCAATCACATGCTACACTCTTTCTACCCAGGCATTGTCACTATAGCAGAGGTAAGTAGACGTTAACCCTTTGGGGACAGGCTGCTTTCTCTATAACATGCATTTCCCATAGACAGCTGTCTGAGTATACTTGGGACAAGTCTTCAACAGGTTAAAGTGGTCCTGTGCTTAGTGGGTTTGGCTTGCTCATCCTAGATTCAAATTCTGCTCTTACATTTAAATATATTGCAGGCTTTGCCTTGAAAATATTTGCCTACTGGTTAAAGTCTTTATGTTCACACGTCCGACTCAGTCAACGGCGTGCCAACTTAACATATTCTGCTCAAATGCTCAAACCCGCCCAAACCTTGTATATACCGATGGTATAATACTCTGCATACATTTGAGCCAAAGACAATCATTCCTGTCAAGCTGTATGGCTTGGAGACTGCCTCCAATAACTCTGAGCTCAGTGGAGATATAAACCAAATGCTCATCTGAAATATTTACTCTCTGTAAAGCTGATACTGCTATCAGAAGCACCGGTTACTATCAACCTGTTTGATTTAGGTCTTGTTTGGTAAAGTAATGTCTATTTTAACCATAACTGGAGGGCCATGTAAGTTTTGATTCATGCATGGACATAGGAATGCACCTGCCTCATTGAAACCCACACAAGCATCTCTTCCTCCTTTAATATTTTGGAGGTCCCTCAAGTTAGACACTATGGCTGATTTTGGTTACAGTGTTGGAAAAGTGGGGGCATTTCATGAAGCATTTGTCACATAGATTATATGTACATATATATATTTTTCTTTCTCGCAAACTATTATAAGCTACTGAAATCCTTGAATCTGATTGGCCGAGAGCAAATTTGTCAGGGAAAAAAAAGGGGAAAAAAAAGAAAAAAAGAAATGACAAGAGGTTTGCGAAATTGCCCGTAAATTGATGTATAGGAAAGGTCAATGCACTCTCACCCTGAGGTCTGTCTGTGTCTGTGTGTAGGAAGTGTCTGGGATGCCCGCCCTCTGTAGGCCAGTGGAAGAAGGAGGAAATGGATTTGACTTCAGGCTTGGTATGGCTATTCCTGACAAGTGGATCAAGGTTTGTCAAGACTGCCCTCTACTGGTGACCATGTGCATATAATAATGATAATAATAATAATAATAATGATAATATAATAACAATTTCTTATGTAGCGCATTTCAGACTTGAAAAGAATTTCAGTGTGCCTTAGAAACAAACAAATTATACCACAATACAAAATATAACAACAAAAATTACTATTTAACAAACACAATATATTACTCTACAACAACTATTTCTTAACCCGTTGAGGACGGTTTGATTTTGCTACAACACGCATTTCCCATAGACACCTGCCCGAGTATACTTGGGACTCGTCCTCAACGGGTTAAACATACATGAAAAGTGCGGCAATTATCAAATCATAGGCACTTTTACTGAGATAACGAGTCGTTTATTTGTGTAGATAAGTTTTTGTTTGATATTGTTGTAAGAGACCAGAGGACAATTCTTTTTGGTCTACACTGTATGCATTGAATGTTAGAAAGAAAAAGGCTCAAATTCCCGAAAATTATTTCTCCCCCTTTCTCAAGGTAAAAATATGACAAAGCAACCAAGGACCTTCAAAGAGAATTTTTATTGTGAAATCATGTGTAAAACCAGAAATAAGTACTGACAAAATTGCAAGTGAGTTTTTGAGAGGACTAAATTCGCAAAATTTGATCCAGTTCAGTGATTTTATCATGGACAAGACTGACTGTAATTTTGATGAAGAGAAAACATGCTCACTGAGCATCTAGTCAAGATAAAATAACAGACTTTCTCAAATTTTCAAATCTTATTCTTAAATCAATGATTATATATGATGACAAAGCTCTATTTAAGCTCATAATTACATTCAACACGGTAGGTCATTGAGTGTTATCACATTCCATTCAACACGGTAGGTCATTGAGTGTTATCACATTCCATTCAACACGGTAGGTCATTGAGTGCTATCACATTCCATTCAACACAGTAGGTCATTGAGTGTTATCACATTCCATTCAACACAGTAGGTCATTGAGTGTTATCACATTCCATTCAACACGGTAGGTCATTGAGTGTTATCACATTCCATTCAACATGGTAGGTCATTGAGTGTTATCACATTCCATTCAACATGGTAGGTCATTGAGTGTTATCACATTCCATTCAACAGGGTAAGTCATTGAGTGTTATCACATCTTTCCTCTCATTCTTGCTGCTCGTGTAGTTACTCAAGGAGTACAAAGATGAAGACTGGAACATAGGAAACATCGTCTGGACCCTCATCAACCGTCGCCATAGCGAGAGGACGATAGCCTATGCCGAGAGTCATGACCAAGCTTTAGTTGGAGATAAGACCATCGCTTTCTGGCTAATGGACAAAGAGATGTATACCAACATGTCGGTTCTCACAACACAGACTGACATTATCGATAGAGGCCTTGCTCTACACAAATGTATTCGACTCATCACTCATGCCCTAGGAGGGGAGGCATGGCTAAACTTTATGGGTGAGTTGACTTACTGTAAAAGTAGATAGTTTCATGCAACTAATTTCTGGCACTCGGCCGAGTAAGAAAAGTTTAGTGTGTTGCCAATTCCGTGGAACTAAGACATCAGCATCCGGAACACGAGGCAAGCAAAAATATTGGCATGCTTTTATTTTTGCGCTAGTTCTGGTTGCACGAAATGGGCAAAAATTTCAACTTTTACAGTAATATTGATATGTTTATTTTAATATTTCTTCAGTTTTATAAAAAAAAAAAGGAACAGGGTAGTCATGTTCAGGGCCCAAGGGCCTACGTACTTTTCAAGTGATCCCTGTTACAAATAGCACATATTGCGAGTAAAAATCATATAAAACAACAGCAACAAAAGAGAATACTGGGTATGTCTGATGAAAACCTCCAGTAATATTTTTTGCTTCACACTTCATGCAGTGGGCTACACAGTGAGGGGCAAAATTAACTTGCTCAAAGGAAAACTGACTTTACTTTTAGATAATGCTGGTAAATAAGATTGTGCATATCTTCTTCCTCCATGTCATACTATAGTTATATCATAATCCTTTTTTAATGATTTATTAACAGCTGTTGCATCATCTTTCTTCTGTGATATGATCATTTGATCCTGTTATAGTATGAATAATGAGCTTGAAGCTACAAGGTGTATGCATTGAATATTGATCTATTGGAGACTAGTCACAAGTACACTAAAGCGCGACGCACACTACACGACTCACAACTATACGACCTTCGGACCATGAGACCCAGTCGTACGACCTGCCAACGCACACTATACGATCAGACCTTACAGGTAGGCTTACGACTGTTCTGTCTTCAGTACATTTTACCAATGAGTATTAAAGCGCACGCAGTGCGGATGCGCACTGCATGCGCTTGCATTTTACTGTATCTTGATTGGCTGAAATGACTGGTCGAAGAAATTCAACATGTCAAATTTCTACGACTGGAAACTGGTAAGACTGTGACGTCACACTTCCAGTCTTAAGGTCGTACGACCGGTCATATAGTGTGCAGTGGGCTTTAGTCAGGTACCTATTGGAAATGGGTGTCCTAATAAAATCAGCTCGTCCTCCATGATATAAGTTCAGACCACTGTCCTTCAACACGCTGGCTCAAAGTCACCAAGCTGGTTTAAACTTAGATCACAGTCTAAAATAGTGTGAAATAGGTGTACAGGCTACCTTTGACATGCGTGTATCAACACATGCTTGTTACTGGACGTCTATTGGCATGCGCAATCTGTCAGCCACATTTACACAGAAAAGATTTGCACAGACCATGATCTAAATCAAAACTACCTTTATGAATTTGGGCCCTAATGTTTCTGTGATGTAGAAGACTGTTTTCATGCAGATTGTATCTCTGATATCTAGGGAATGAGTTTGGTCACCCTGAGTGGCTGGACTTTCCTCGACCAGGAAACAACAACAGCTACCACTACGCCAGGAGACAGTGGCATCTTGCTGATGATAATCTCTTGAGGTATCGATTCCTCAACAACTTTGACCGAGCCATGAACAGTCTGGATGACAAGTTCCACTGGTTGTCAAGTCCTCAGGTGAGTCTCGAACTCGGACCTCTACAGCTTTTTCTGTTTCTACCTTTATTCCTTTTGTGCTTGAGGCTTTTACAATGTATATAAAGCAGGGATTGTCTTTATGATTACCTCTTGTCTTGATATGGTGGCATTGATAGTGACAGAGACTCCAACTCTCCCACTTTCGACGGGAGATCTCCCGCCGAAAGCCCATTTTTGCAGAATCTCCCGTTCTCCCGCTTGAGATTTAATTTCTCCCGCTTGAAATCATTTCTTACTTAGTTTCATTGTATGTTGCAAAATAAGCCTTAGATAGCGCAAGAGAGCATCTAAAGCCCTAGACCGCAAGGTACTTGATGCTCGTAATGTGCGCTTCACGCACATCAAGTTGGAGTCTCCCGTTTGCTAGGGGTTTCAGGCGGGAGAATCTCAAGATCTGAAGGTGCTTTGGGTTGGAGTCTCTTCAGTGATGATGATTGACCATTGATGGATTATTACTTCATTGTCCTCAATGGAAATTGCTCAAGCATTCGATATTACAAGGAAATAATCAGCAGATACGGTTGTATGTTACAAGTACGCCAAAGACTTACGTATCACAAGATGCAACTGCAACTGAAACATACTGGCAAGTACAAATTCTTTGAGAGTTTTTTTTTTTTTGTCATGAGCACTTCAGCAGAAATAATCCTGTCCAAGAAAACATTGTTAGTATTGTTACCCACGCCGATGAAAATCGGCAGGGGGTTATGTAAAGGGTTCCGTATGTTTGTTTGTTTGTTTGTTTGTTTGTTTGTTTGTGTACAAGATAACAAGAGAACGGGTTAACAGATTTGCACGAAATGTTCAGGGGATGTTTGGATAATGGCAGGAAAGAATCGATTAGATTTTGGTGATAATCGGTTGACCCTTGCAAATTCTGTGTGACCTTGAAGTTTTGACCCCATGATATAGTGACCACTCCGAAAATTTCCCGTTTCTCACTTTGCGATTTTCCGCTACCATACGAACACATAAACTCCCAAACGATCCAACTTCGCTGCTCAAATGTTCGTAAGAATTCCGAAATTTACGTTTAGGCCTATTTGAGGGACTATGTCCTTCTAGATTTATGAAAGTTTGTTCTCCGTCGTCACAAACTGGCCCGTATTTTGATGATTTTTCAAATTAACATTGATTGTTTTTTTCGTTGGAGGAGCATTTGCTCGGTCGCAGTCACACTGCACGATATGCGCGCTCAATGTCAATGCGTGTGCAAGGCCGCTGAAAATGCATCGCGCTCTACCCTGTTGGTGCAAAATAGCATCGGGGACGTTGCGGCGCTCGTTGGTGACCGAATACTGGTGCAGTAGACATTTGCATTTAACCCTTGCATTGAATAATTCCCGTAGACACTAATCATAGGGGTAATTGCCTAGGGGGTACGTAAATTTTGTTTTTCTTTTGCGCTTTTGTGGATACCATCAAAGTCGTACACTCATACGACCTTTGATATCAACACACTCTCGGCTTGCAATAAGCAAAATATCCCGCAAGAAAACGGCGTATTTCTCGATTTTTAGCGCTTTTTCGGCGACCCGTCACGTAGGCAATACTCTTAAAACTGGACTTAATTCGCGCGCGCTTGGAAAAGTTCCGAATCTGCACTTTTGACGGTGGAATTTGGGATTTTCGATGGATTTTTGGAGGAGACTAAAGGACTTTCCTGTGGTGAATGAGTGTTACCGTATGTGAAATGATGTGATTTGCGTGTGATGTGACTGTAGAACCAAAGATCATCGTACACTGAAGTGTACGATCTTTGGTAGAACGCACTGGCTGGTGATAAAGGACACTGGCAATTAAGTGACCGAATTCTGGTAGATGACCGAATGCACAGTATGTTTACCCCGACTTTGTACAAGGCGTGGGTCTGCCGCCTTTGACGGCCCCTCTCTAGTTATTATTATTATTTTCATTAATGTTATTATTATTATTACTGTTATTATTACATGTATCATCATTATTATCATTACTATCAGTATTATCATCACTGGGCCCTCCATGATAATTATCATCCATGCACTGTAAATCATTGATGTATTCGCGGCATAAATTTTTTGAATTGGAGCCAATGGCTTTCTTTGCGGCATGAAATTTTCAGGACCTGCCTCTGCATTCAATGCATATAGTGTAAACAAGAACTTTCGCATGCATTTCGATTTCGCGAAACTTTGCGCTCGCGAAATTCACAAAATTAAAATCCACGCGAACATTCCTCGTTTTACAGTAAATCAGTGATATGTGTTGTGTGTTTCTACCCAGGCCTACATCAGCTGTAAACACGAGGATGACAAGATGGTAGTCTTTGAGAGAGCCAGACTTCTCTTCCTCTTCAACTTCCATCACACCAAGAGTTTCCCTGACTACCGAGTGGGCGTGGGTTTGCCTGGAAAGTATCCTTTGTCACCTCTGTAATCGTAGAGATCTCTGTAACCTTTTTGACTGCTTTGACCTCTGTGACCTTTGAGACATTTTTGACCTTGAGAAAATTGTGACACATGTGACCCTTGTGATTTTTGAGACCTTGAGACAATTGAGATCTCTGTGACCTTTGTACTTTGTAACCTTGAGACTTTATGACCTCTGACCTTTCAGATGTTTCTGACCCTTGTGACCTTTTAGACCTTTAGACCATTGAGACATCTGTGACCTTTGTGACCTTCAGACCTTTGTGACATAATTATGTGACCTTTGATACATTTTTGCCCTTTAACCCGTTGAGGACGGACTGATTTTGCTACAACACACATTTCCCATAGACACCTGCCCGAGTATACTTGGGACTCGTCCTCAACGGGTTAAGACCTTGAGACCATTGAGACCTCTGTGACCTCTGTGACCTTGAGACTTCGTGACCTCTAACCTTTCAGATGTTTCTGATCCTTGTGACCTCTGAGGCCTTCAGACCATTAAACCATCTTTGACTTTTGTGACCTTGAGATTTTTGTGACATAATTATGTGACCTTTCATGAGACATTTGTGACCTTTGTGACCTGAGGACCCTAGTGACCTTTGTAACCTGAGGACCCTAGTGACCTTTGAGACCTATTTGACCTCTCTTTGACCTTTGTGACCTTGAGATCCAGGACTTCCGTTACCTTGAGACCTTCTATGACCTCTGTGACCTTTCAGACATTTCTGGCCTCTCTGACCTTTCTGACCTTTGAGACCTCTTTGACCTCTTTGACCTTCATGACCTTGGTGACAGCTGTAATATTCATGGTTTAGCAGCACTAACCAAAATATAGGAATGCAATAAATGATTGAACTTTAGATGGGATTGATTTTTTAAATTTCTCCAGCTGTGTTTATTGGTGATTCAGTAATGAATGTCCATAATAATTGAATCTCCATGCTAGAATAGAAGCTCAGCTGCATTGGAACTTCATATGAAATTAGCATTGAACTTTTGTTCACAATACAAGATATTTACCTTTAGAATTTGCAGCCGTCAATGCTCCAGCTTCATCAGCAGAATGACCAGTATTCCCCTGATGAATCCTGCAGCATTTACAGCTGAAAATTCCAGATGTATATCATTTTCATTGAGATCAAAAGTAGAGCCCTAATCTCAATATCTCCATGCTGTTTTAAATGGATTTTGATTGGAAGAGTAAAATCGTGCACACTGTATAGTAAAAGAGGCATTACATTTTTGGACAAAAAAAAAAAAAATGAAGAGAAATTCACTTTGTGAAGTTACACTGGATTCATGGAAGATTTAAGATTAATTAAGATTGCCTAGATGATTGAGACCAAGGCTGTGAGAGCAGTTCTATATAAACAATGCTGGTCTCCATCAATTCAACAACTTAAATTTTTCACCATGATAAAGGCACTAATGTTCAGTCACTTCAACTCTGGAACGATCAAATATAAAGTAAGTTCTTCTTGAGTGTATATCACAGAAGAGAATTACGTGTAAATTTGTATGCATGTAGAAAGGAGACCAAGTTGAAGGTCATGACATCAACACTTTGTCTCATTAACATATGACTGAAAGGGATATCATTAGCATGGGAAAACTGTTGAAGTCCTTGAACAATCTGTTTGATTGCTAGATTAAAATGAGACTTTCAGTGTACTGTTCATTTCATATTACAGTGCTTAGAAATGCTAAAGTACATTCAGATTATTTTTCACCTAAATATTGATGAATTACAGTTCTGATGAGAGGGAAAAAGAACTGAAAAAAAAAATGATGGACTTCAATTTCAGTAGATCCCTGATGCCTAACTTTCTTTGTTTTTCTCACAAAATATTCTTGTTACTGACTTACTCTTTATAGGGGTTTGTAGTATTAGAGCCATTAAAAATGATATCTTTGGATGGAAAGGAAGTTTCATTCCTTCAACAATCATCACCAGATACAAACTAGTCTTGAATTCAGACTCTGAGGAATTTGGGGGCCACAATAGACTGGACCAATCAACGGATTATTTCACCTCAGACCAAGGCTTTGCCAACAGGGAGCATTCACTTCAGGTAAGGTTCAACTTAGACTCAAGTGTTCTGTGTAAAGTCTGTACAGGTTCTAAGAATGAGCGACTCCCAAATAATGATAGCTTGAAGCCAGCCTGTAGTTTCCTCTAGCAAATGTTTCATTTGACTGTACATTGTAGGTAGCCATGATACTGCAGCTCCCTTCCTATCATGACTTTAGTCTTGGACACCAGAGAAGAACAGAATCATGATATTTTGTTAATTAATCTGAAATGGGCAATCCATCTATTTTGTAATCTTTCTGTAATTCATGCATGATTTATGTAGTGTTTTGTTTAATTTTTTTTATGTGAAACAGAGAATAAATAAACAAGTGTTACTGTATTATACAGGTTATATTTAATTTTATTTATCAGTTTTTGCAACTTTTTCATGTACATAATTTCACAGCGAAATTGCAAACAAATATGTGGGATGTATTGGCTGGTAATGTGAAATATATATTAATATAATTGCAATCACTGAATACACAATTCAAGAAAGTGAAATCGGTATGCCAGATCCACGATAATTGAGGGCTTTATATGCTAATAATATCCTGGGATTATTTAAGTGAATATTTTTGCAAGTCTACAAAAAACAGTGGAATATCATAATGACAAAGCAAATTGACAATTGCAGAGTTCTGATGGTAAGATATTCTTGTGCTGGTCTGAAATGAGATTACACCCTTGTCAACCCACAGGTGTACATCCCAAGCCGTGTAGCCCTTGTCTTGGCACTGGAAGAAGACATCGTCAAGTTAGGAGTGTGAGATGTCTGCTGCCCTCTAGTGTTGTAGGTCAGATAGTAGCAGGCTGCTCTGCAGTGGATGGAATTGTCTACAGGCAACCCTGGTAATCACAATATTTATTGACAACAACACAATGATTTTTGTTGCTGAAATCTTCTCAGTCCGATTCTGTTGAGTGCAGATCATGAAAGTGGAAGAAATGCATGGAACAATTCTCAAGATTGTCACAATATGTTTACTGTGTTACTATATTGCAGCTTAATTCACTGTCCATAATATTTGCAGTCATCCATAGACTTTGTACTGTAGTCATCAAGTTGTTACAGTGAGTTAGATATGATTTAAATCAACATTGTGTTTTCAGTTATATTGGTTGTGAACCAGACATGATCCAAAAATCTTGAGAACTCTCATTTTATCTCGAATGACCAAGTTTAATTCAGGAACATATAAAGAAAACTCATCTTGAGTGTATTATCTATTAATAACTTCATATTACCACTTTGTGCACAATGTAATAAGAGTAGGCATTGTGATTGTTTTGTTTTTGTCTATTTTTTTGTGCATAAAAAGTTACGCACAGCTGTTCTCTTGACACAAATGTCCCATAAGCTCTGTGTGCGCAATGTAGTAAGAATAAGTGGGAATTTCAGAGGATATAATTTATGGGAGAAATATTTGTGAACTGTTCCATGCACAAACATAAAGTAACTTATAAATGTGACCGGCGACAACGGTTTCAGGCAAAAGTCGGGAATTTTGAAAATTTATTTTTTCATTGAATCACATTGCCCATTTTCTAAGCTTTACATTGATATAAAACACTTGTAGTATCCGGTACAGTAAGTGGTCATACAAAGCGAAATATAATGCATTTTTTGATTTGTTAGCCTGACAAAATTGCGAGAAAACGGGCTTTGAAGATTCAACTCATGCTCGAAGACCATGCCCAGTGGCGATGCGAGGTGAGAATCACCCATCCGTACAATGGTGCCAATGGAGATTAAGCTCCACCTCTAGCAACCACAGCGGCTTCTGATTGGCTCACTGAGAGAGTCAAATTTCCCGGGCACCTTCCTCGGAGCTCAGCGTATTGAGCCGAATGCCCAATGCGTTTCGCTCGGGTTTGTTTACCAGTACGTCTTTTAAAATGGTCTGGTTACGTGAGTATGGTGCACGTATTACTCAATGGCATCCACACGCTATGCCTGTGTGTATACGTCACTGGAGAGGGTGGCACATTCGTATCCACATCTTTACAAATCACGTTTTCATAGCGGTTGATTTGTCTTGTATATTTCATCATTGGGACCCTTTCTAAGGCAGAAAGATGAAAAGGGTCATGCTTCCTGTTGTTGTTGTTTTTTTGAGCCATGCATGTGTTGCATTGGGCTGTAAACAAGCAAGCAAACAAGCAAACAAACAAACACGACATTTATGACCACTCCTTCTCTCTCTTCTGCTGTCTTTTTGAGTCAACCTGCTGTAATATTTACTACAAGCACAATTTACAAATCAGTTTCCGATTGTATGTTGCACGATTTGTGTGGTGATTTGCCACTCTGATACGCTTAAATAACCCATGTTCCCTATCGTATCTATTTTCACGTAAATGTTAGTGCTTCCTAGTTTTGCTATCACTTTTTGTTTCACTTGGTTGCGGTAGAAAAGCTCGTATAGAAAGCCCAACGAAGAGCATACTCTAAAGACTGAGTGTACTGGTATTTATTGTAGCAACAACAATGGAATATGCATGCGTAGACAAAACATTTCCGACTCGCTGCGAGGCGTATCTCCGAAAGCCGAACTATGTAAATGTGTGCAACGCACTATCCAATCACACGCGAGATGCCGCGCCGTAGCAACACTGGGCATAGTGGCACGGCGTTCGAAAGAAGATCGAAACTGAAGAGTGCGATCCGACATAGGGTGTCTAAAATTCCATTTTCGGTAGGAAAAACTTAGTATTATGCTGTGAAATTTAGTGTAGATGTAGAAAACATATCAAAGATGCAATTTCTGCAAAAACCCAAAATCGACAAAAATAATGGTCAAAATCTTTGTACCCTGCCTAGGAGGGAATTTGCTCTTGCGACTTTTGCCTGAAACCGTTGTCGCGGGTCACAAATACTCTATACCTCTGCTGTAGAGCTTCAGAGAGAGACATAATATATGCTTCAGTAGATTAATCATTTGTTTGACCATTTCTAGATGTTTCATCTGAATAAAATGATGTGAGACATGTTATCAAAGTAAATTATTTCTGTCTAGCCATAGAAGGAGTATGGAATGTTGCACGATGAGTTTAGATACCGTGTATTATGTAACAGGCCATATGGAAGGCTGAACTGTAGTATGTGAAATTCAGCTCACTTCCGCACCATGATGATATGATGTGATCAGACACATCTTGCTTTTTTTTTCTGCTTAATATTTCATGTGTTAACTGTGAAATATAGATGTGACCCGCTACAACAAAAGGATCCTAAAGTCGCTGACGGGCGAGCCAAGTATGGCCGAGAAAAATGCTATTTTCAGGCCTTTCCTTTGATCATTAATTACCTTCAAAATTTCGGCAGATGATAGAAGATTAGACTACAAAATTATGTTAAAAACAGAAATCCGAACGTTTTGACAGATTTTGGTAATCTGACTTCAAACTCGATTTTCTAGACTCACCCGTCAGTGACTTTAGGATCCTTTTGTTGTAGCGGGTCACATATAAATCAGCTTTGTGTGTTTGGAAGTTGTTACAGAGCAAACCTTTTGCTAAACCCATTGAATACGAGTCCTGAGTACTTCTTTGGCAAGTGTCTATGGGAAATGTCCTCACTGGGTTAACCCATTGGACGAGTCCCGAGTATACTCGGGCAGTTGTCTATGGGAAATGAGTGTTGTAGCAAAATCAGTCCATCCTCAAGGGGTTAATAATTATGTTTAACTGCTAATCTTTGTGGTTGTTCAGGAAGGTGGTGTTTTTACCTACCACATTCAAAGCCAAGTTTGCTGAAGGAATTATAATCTTCTTCTCTTTACGACTCTGAATTTTATTTTATTTCTCTCTGTAAAAACCAGAGAGATTATTCTCCTCTCCACCACTAGAGGGCAAACTATACAATGGCGTCCAAGATTTCATGGGGGCTGCCATCTTACTCGCTTAGTAATGGTGGACTTCGCATGCTCAAGTAATGTTTATACAGCGCGTATTTGAAATTTTGAACTTTTACGCAAGTACACACTTCTAGATTTGGCTGCTCCTCGGTTGCTGGTTTGCTAGCGTGTAGCACAAAGGGTGAGCCGACAGTACCACCTCGTTGTCTTCCAGTGCTCTCTGTGCGCATACTTTGCACTCTTGCACCTACTCATTTTAAGTTCTTTGGTAAAAGCCTAGACGGAACTGATGAAATTCATTAAATATTTAAAACAGCTGAATAAAGTTCCAGATACTCTGTTCAAATATAGTGTCTTGTACAATGGGTTGCCAAGTTGAGTATCAGTTTTGTTCTAAGTGATTTTAGAATTGTGGCTTTTGAATTTTGAATAATGGTGTTGTATCAGACCAAAATGATGCTCAAATGAAAAAAAAAAAAAATGAGAAAAGCTTTTCTTCTTCCTTACGAAATACTAGCAATAAATGATAAATATTATGATGACATGACACAGACTTAAACCACAGAAATATGATTTCTAAAACTAGATAGGTCAAAGCATATTAACACCATCATAGTACACTATGTTTGCACTTGTCTCTTTCCTGACTATTCACCCACTCCCAGCTACCAAAAATGAAGTGATATTAATCAATCACCCTTCATCTTTTCTATAGCAAAACAAGAAAGAAAAAGGGGCTTTGCCTTGAAACAGATGCATTGAATTATTCTTTTCTTTTTTTCTCCTGGAAAGAATGTGATCCCTTGTACAAAATCAAATACTATTGTGTGCATTCATAAAAGATGATGTTTACTGACTGCATTGAAAAAAAAGACAGTGGTGTTCTTGCAGGGAGACTACCATGTGTTGATTTTGTCCCCTACAGTGAGGAAGTTATGGGTACAGGTCGGTATTAACTCTTTATTTTGTGCTTTTTTTTTTCACTCTGTAAGATTTTTTTCTTCATTTCACTGTATAACTGGGTCATTAAAATGAGATCAAAATCTATATTTTGTATTACGTTCAGATACTGAAATATTATTTCTTATGAAGGGAGAATAATTCCCTTTTTAATATGGTGTTCACTATGCCACATCTATCATGGAATTCAAATTTAGAATACTATCGACTTTGACAAATTTGTTTTGTTACTTTGATATGGAATAGCTTCCTTGTAAATTGTATACGACATCTCATAATGAATGAGAATCAATCTTTCTGAATGTTTTAAACAATAATATTGAGATGAAATAAAGTTTAGTTGATAGTGGAACTATCCCCTGGTTTGAATCTTTTATCTAATCAAGTGGAAGCACTGCTGTAGGAGTTTCTGAGAAGCTGTTCTTTCTCTCCCTTTCATCTTGTCACTCTGTGTTCCCTCTTCCTGTAGCTACCAAAACAAACTCTTTTTCTATCTCTCCAGCTTCAAGATTATGTTACTATCCCTCTCGCTATCAAGATTGTTAGTTATTGACAGATAGCTCACTATCTTTATAGCTGCGTTTGTACAAGAATACTTACTCTCTAGCTGCAAAATGTTTTGATAATTTTACTACTTCTTAAGCTACAAGATATTTTATGACACGTCTGTAGCTACAAGATGTTTGACTATCTTACTGTATCTATAAGATTAATTTCAATACTACCCATCTAGCTACAAGATGGTCTTAACTCTGTTGTAACCCACATGATACCACAACACAAAGGTAATCCTTTCTTGATTCAAGATGTGTTGCTATTTTTCCCTTGCAGCTATGAGATATTTTACTAGGTCTCTCGAACTAAATAATATTTTACTATTTCTGTCTCTAGCTTCATGATGTTTTTCAATCTCACTCTAGCTACAATGTAGCTACAAGATCTTTTACTCTCTCTCTCTAGCCAAAAAATATTTCTCCCTCATGAGCTACTCTAGGTTTTCTTCCCTCACTGTGTTCATCCTTTCTTTATGATTCCTGTTTGATAGGACTTTCTAATGATAGAGATTATAGAAGATAAAACAGTACTTTATTCACCACCAGTATAAAATTTGTTAGACGGATCTCTCCCCCCCCCCCCCCCCCCCCGAAAAAAAAAAACAGGCTTTATCACAATCAATTGTCAGTGGTGCTTTTGCAAAATGACTTTGGTCCAAGATTTTTAACTGTTCAGTTTGCTACAATTCCTGTGAATGCAGCCTACTTGGTATCAAGATTTGAAGTCTATTATTAAAAACATTCTCTCTTTTTGTATAACTATTGTTCTTGCTTGGTCAGGTGTACTGGTACGTGTATATCTATTGTCAAGCAAGGGTGTGTGAAGTTTTGGTTCATTAGTGCAGAATTAGAGGAGTACAGTAGTAATGACAACAAAAGCTAGGACAGTAGTGGATCCAGAGGAGGCACCCCCGGTGCGCCCCATCTTCAATTTTTGTTAAAACAAAAGAAGTAAAAAGAAAAAATGGAGGAGGCGAGTGTGCTCCCCTTTAATATTGTACGGGCACCTCCCCTTTTTGGAATTCCTGGATCTGCCCCTGTGGGAGGATATTCACGTATCATTGGCAAGAGTTGTATTCTCTATGGTCAGCCTGGATGGTGAGAGCTTGGTCGGGATCATAAAATTCTGCGTGCATGTACAGTTGAACCTCTCGTATCCGGACATGTCGGGACCGGGGCTCATCCGGATAAGGGATTTGGCCGGATACTGGAGACTCAATACTTTATACATGTACTATACACATGTACTGATGTAGCCCATTGTAGTACCACATGTAGTAATGTGTATACTGCAACCTTTTCATTGTTACATTTGGGGATGTTTGGGGATGTTAAAATGTCTGAAGGTAAGCAATTTGGAAGGAAATTTGATGAGATGTAAGTTACTCATGTTGGAAGTAATATGTAATTCATGTGTGTTTGTGTAGGAGTTCACAAGTTGGGAATCCCCCTTTCCTCCCGTAATTATTAAAAAAAAAATCACAGCGAGATTGCGTCCGTATAATAGAGAGATCCGGATAAAGGGAGGCCGGATAAGAGAGGTTCAACTGTACTTTAATGCCAAGTCTTATAGGACGTATGCCAAGTACATCCACCTATGAAGAAGCTGCCAAGTAGTGTATACACAAACATGTTAACAGCTATGTTCATCAGTTGCTGTTTGACACACATAACTGAAGAAATGCCAAAATTGATTTTCTGGTTTACAAACATGTTGTTTGCTATGTTCAAGCATACCAGCATAAATGCTTTTATGTTTATTAATCATAACTGTGTTAGCATAAGAAGAGTGTGGTATGGTGCCAGTTGAATTGATATGACTTCATTCTTGAAGTCTGTGTATACAAAACTTGTTTATAGGTTGCTGCCAAATTGATTGAGACACATAAAGCATTATTACAATGGAGTGCCATAGCCGTCCCCCAGATATAGCGTGTTATTGTGTGCTGTGCGCTTCTACTGATCCGTGCATTCACATTCTACACCACCATTCACTGTGCAGTGGGTTTGGCCATTGTATATAGAGCTGATAGACAAGGTGTGTATCAGAGTCAACTCTTGAAGAAATACCAGGCAGATGTTTAACGAGCATTTTGTCTCCTTGACATTGTAAGCCAAGCAGTAGAGGAATCACTCTGTTTGTATGATGTTGTAGGTGTTTAACGGGTAGAGAACAGTTTGTATTTTATCTCCTGCAAATTAAAAAACCTTTGAGTAAGGACACGTTTGATTAATGATGCTGAAGAAGATGCATTGTTATATTTTTAGAACCAAGAGAATGATTAAAGTTGTGTTGAAAGAGGATGAAATAAACTTTTTGAGCAAAGTAATCTGTTTTGCTCTTGCAAACGTACATCAATGTATTGTTGCCGGAAGGTTTTGTTATTGAGTAGGTGATGGTATGCTGTGGAGGTACTATGCTCTGTGACGTCATTAACATTCCGAGTCAACGCAGAGTCACGTTTGATTGGTTCTGTTAATGTGATGCCGTTATAATGGTTCTAATGCCCGTATATTGAATGTAACAAAGTGCATCGCCGCCAGAGTGGAGAAATGTATTGTCATTTGATACGTCACAAAAGAGGGTGCGTTGTCCGGGTTGTTACCTACCTTCTGTTTCATTCAAATTGAGATATCCAGTCCACTATGTTTGTTATCTTACAAAATGGGGACCAAAGAAATCATTTGGCACCCTATTATATTATTTACAGAGGTTCCGAGCAGGGCGGTGAGACGAAAACTCCCAGTTATAAGCAAGCTGTGCAATAGAAAGACTTCATCTTTTATACCAAAACAGAAAGAAAAGTCAATAATCTACACAGTGGCGGGTCTAGGGTGAGCGAGTACCGGGTGCGTGCCCCATTTATTTATTTGTGTGTTTTTTTGTTTTGTTTTTTGGGCAAAAAAAAAAACAAAACTCGCACATGCACAAAGAAATAAAAAGAAAAAAAAAGGGGTGCGTGCGCCTCCCTTTAATTTTGAAAAGGTGCCCCCTCTTTACGGGATTCCTGGATCCGCCCATGCTACAAAGTGAAAGAACTTAATGTACATGATGTAGCAGAGTTTTGGGATGCAGAACAGAATGCAAACAATACGTGTCGACAAGAGAACCTCATGTCTGTGTTGAAAATCACCAGTCTTGCATGATTTGATATTCAAACGCTGCATATCATTTCAGGTTCAGTGTAGTGTACACGCACCCCACAATTCCTCTACAATTAGAATAATGACGTGGAATCGAATTTTACTCATTTGAGTGATTTCAAAGTTCACATCATCCGGTTTTGCATTATTTCCAATACCCATGAAATTTCAATTGAAATGGGTTAACCATCTGTGAGAAAAAATTCAAAGGTGGTGGTGGGGGGGGGGGGGGGGGGAAAGTTATCAACTGCAGGCGAATATATTCACGTGATGAATACAAGAGGTTATTCTAGTTGTTATTCAGACTTATTATTCAGTGTCTTGTGGATTTTGTAGTGACCGTGGTGTGTTTATTCCGTCCGCATGAGATGTCCTATTCCCCCAAACATATGAGAAACCCTCAATCACGTGAAGGTTATATTAACAGGTCAAGGATACTTTTTTCTATGGAAGTCATCGAGTGGATTTGGATTGTGCGGATCCAGTTCCCATATTGTGTATCCCTGTCCCTTGGAATATGGATGAAATACACTGTATAACTATAGATATAGAATAAAGTTAAGCATGCGGTCTTCATGGTATTTTCCTTAAATTTCGTCCCCGTTTTCCCCTTCCTCCTTCCCCCTCCGACTCGTCTTTCCCTTCCCTGTCCTGTGTTATCTATCATCTATCTCAAGGGAATGAGAAGCGTGCTCGGCTGTCGCCGTTCTCAAGGAAATGTTCTCACATTCCCTTGAGAACGGCGAGAACATGCTTTCCGAACGTCGGAACTGGGTAGGCCCTTTTCAAGTCCAAACACATACCCTATAACAGTACGTGGTGCACCGTGAGGCCTTCCACCACCCAACGTTCTGCTGTCACACGGAAACCTTCAAAGATTTCATCTACACGTATTTCTGAGTTATGCGAGGGTCACATTGATATCGGTACTCCTCCCCTCATATTTGCTGTAGTGGTTTTGCCTGTATGTTCTTCACTTCTAAGATTGTTGTAAGGATCAAACAACAACATGCAAAAATATGCCTTAATACCGACACGGGCAAAGAACAATTTACAAGATGAGATTACCAAAAATTCAAAAAGTAACATCAAAACAAAAGTCCATTCTATCTTGACTGTTGTTGGTGACGCTTTTCTCTTCTTGATTTATTGACCTCCTTCCTCTGATGATCAATTTTCATGGTAACATCATGTGTGAATTTCTTGTAGCTTGTAGCTTGTAACAACACTATAACAACTTGTCACTGATAACAAGTTTTATGGCACGGGCCCCCAGGAGACATTACATTTTAGGTCCAGAAAGTCTGAGGGAAGACACATTGGCGATGGCATTCTTGACATCAACTGGTAGCTAATATCCCTGAAAGCATCATTCTTATAACTGTTTGTAAACCACTAGTTTATTTCGTAACATTTTTAGTTTTCCTTTTTATCTCCTGTATATATACGCCAGCTGTATCAGTTTGATTATTTTCTTCAGCCGGTAACATAAAAGAAGCCAAGAGGAGAGTAGATACACAGAAAAAAAAAAACACGTGAATGACTGTACGAAAGAAAAAATGAATATGAATTAATGAGGGAATGAATGAATGAACGAACGAATGAATGAATGATTGTATGAAAAAAAAAATACTGAATATGAGTGTGTATAAACGAATGACTATGAAAGAATGAATGAATAAATGAATGAATGAATGAATGTATGTATGAAAAAATACTGAATATGAATGAATATGAATGTGTAAACAAATGACTGAAAGAATGAAGGAATAAATAAATGAATGAACGAATGAATGAATAGAAGAATGAATGAATGATTGTATGAAAGAATACATGAATGAATGAATGAATGAATGAATCAAAATGAGTACATATGTAACTAGACTTGGAATTTGTCAAGACTGACAAATTAGGTGATCCGATTTGTTTTAATCGATGATTCGAGTCCTGATCGCAATAGGCATGACCATATAGGTTTCATCTGTGTTTAGAGACATTGGCCGTGTGATGTTTGGATTCCCATTTAGAAAAGAGAGTCAGGTCTGCCATCTTTGGTACCAAATTCGGTATACACTATAACGAAGATACAGAATGAAGTATATTTGACCATTGACCCAACTTTGCGCAGCCAAGATGGCATCTGAGCAAAAAGTGGTTATTTTGTGAAATGATTCTTGTAACATGGTCTTTGCGTGTGGAAAATACGGGAAAGATAGGACATGTATTCACCAAGATACAGGTTGAAACATTTATGACCTTTGACCCTAATTTACATACCCAAGATGGTGTCTGATCAAGTAGTTGTTATTTTATGAAATAAAGTACGTGACATGACCTAAACATGTGCAAAATATGGGCGTGATAGGGGCTGGTTTTTTTAACTTATTGCAAAGAAAGTGGCATAAAGAAAGAAATATCTCAATACATCGAAGATAAGTATAATTTCAACCAAGTTTTTTGACGTGATATCGGCGCCGTATGAAAAAATGGAGGGTATAGTCGCGATAGCCCAAAGTCTGAGCTACAACATATTAAAATCTGGGAGAAATTCACGAAAGAGTAAGTGAGCTAGTGTTCGATAAAGACCGTCATGTCAATTTTCATTTCCAGAAAAATTCCCTCCCGTAGAGATAACACGTAAACTGGTTAAATTTGACAAGGTTACATTATATCTATTTTCACGAGGTGAAGACATCATCCGATTAAAACTTTGATTGAACAAAACTTAAAGAGTATTACATTGGCTACAACATACTGAAATCTGGAAGAAATTCACCGAAGGGTAATTGAGCTAGTCGTCGATAAAGACAATCATGTCAATTTTCACATCTAGACAAATTCCCTCCCATAGAGATAACACGTCATAATGAAGATAAAGAAAGAAGTACATATGACCTTTGACCCTACTTTGCACAGACAAGATGGCGTCTGAGCAAAAAGTAGTTACTTTGTGAAATGATTCTTGTAACATGGTCTTTAAGTATGCAAAATATGGGAAAGATAAGACATGTATTCACCAAGATACAGGATGAAACATTTTTGACCTTTGACCCTAATTTACATACCCAAGAAGGTACCCGATCAAGTAGTTGTTATTTTATGAAATAATGTACGTGACATAAACTAAACATGTGCAAAATATTGGGCTGATAGAGCTTGTTTTTCTTGAGTTATTGCAAAGAAAGTTGCAGAAAGAAAGGAATATGAAAATACATGGAAGATAAGCTTTAATTTCAACCAAGTTTTTGGGCATGATGCCGACTCCGTATGAAAAAACAAAGGGCACATTTACGATAGCCCAAAGTCTCAGCTACAACATACTAAAATATGGGAGAAATTCACCGAAGCATAAGTGAGCTAGTGCTCGATAAAGATAGTCATGTCAGTTTTCATTTCCAGAAAAACTGCACTCCCATAGAGATAACACGTAAACTGGTCAAATTTAACAATGTTACTTTTAATCCCTTTTTACGAGGTGATGCCGTCATCCAATCAAATTGTTGTTATTATATATCTGAAAGACCATTTAATAAGCTACAACATATTGAAATTTGGACGAAAATCAACTAAAGAATAAGTGAGATATGCTTGAATGAACTTGAAATTTGATGACGTCATTTTGAAAATTTACTTTTTTAAATTTATTAAGAAATTTGATATATTTTAATCATTTTTCCAGCATTGCCAACCCATGAAATGACATGTACAACTCATCAGCTTTCAGAATATGTAAAAAAGATGGGGGGTCACCGTCCATCCTGACGAGTAAAATTGGATTTAAAATTGGCAGTTTTTTGGCATTGTTGCACTGTATATCGCCATTGACGCGCGCGCGGAATTTCAACTTTGACGGACCCATATGACGTCATCTTGAGTCGGATTGACTTGAAACTTGGTAGAAATATTCCTTGACATTTCACACATCCGATCAAAGTGAAAAAACGGGAAATTTTCATTGCATATGAGCTGTGCGTGCGTATATGTGCGCGCGCGTACGCGTCCGTCCGATTTTTTCAATTTTTCAAAAAATGCTCCAAATGGTCTGAAACGTATGCAAAAAAAATTTGAGCTTGATTGGAGCATACAAATATTTCAACGCGCGCGTACGCGCACGTCTTTACGATGCGAGGAATTTTGAAAATATGGGTAGAATTCCCTTGAATTGAAATTTATGTGACGTAAATTTCATTGAGAAATTCCACTCCATTAATGAGATATGATTGAAAATGTGTTTTCATATAATGACGTCATAGTGACGTCACGGTCGACTGATCACTACGATTTTACTTGACATGTCGTCTTTGGGACATGATACACATATGGTATAAGTTTGACATTCATAGGCAATGCACTTTCTGAGCTCATCTCTACACAACTTTTGCGGAGAAATAAAGAAGAAGAAGAAGAAGAAGAAGACTAGAGATTGTAATTTGTCATCACTGACAAATTAAGGTGATCCGATTTTTTTTAATCAATGATTCGAGTCCTGATCGCAATAGGCATGACAATACAAGTTTCATCTGTGTTTAGAGACATTGGCCGTGTGAGGTTTGGATTCTCATTTAGAAAAGGGAGTCATATCTGCCATCTTTGGTACCAATTCTGTATACACTGAATAACGAAGATACAGCAACGAATACATATGACCTTTGACCCACCTTTACACTCCCAAGATGGCATCTGAGGAAAAAGTGGTTATTTTGTGAAATGATTCTTGCGACATCGTCTATATTCGTGTGCAAAATATGGCAAAGATAGGACAGGTATTCACCAAGATGCAAAATGCAAAGTCTTAGGTACAACATAAAATCTGGGAGAAATTCACCGAAGGGTAAGTGAGAGCTAGTGCTCGATAAAGAAAAGCATGTCAATTTTCACATTAAAAAAAATCCCTCCCATAGAGATAACACGTCATAACGAAAATACAGAAAGAAGTACATATGACCTTTGACCTCACTTTGCACACCCAAGATGGCGTCTGAGCAAAAAGTGGTTATTTTGTGAAATGATCCTTGTTACATGGTCTTTGTGTGTGCAAAATATGGGAAAGATAGGACATGTATTCACCAAGATACAGGATGAAACATTTATGACCTTTGACCCTAATTTACACACCCAAGATGGTGTCTGATCAAGTAGTTGTTATTTTATGAAATAATGTACGTGACATGAACTAAACATGTGCAAAATATGGGATTGATAGCCATTGTTGTTGTTCATCTATTGCACAGAAAGTAGTAGAAAGAAAGAAAAATAAAGAAAATGATTCGAGTCCTGATCGTAATAGGCATGACAATACAAGTTTCATCTGTGTTTAGAGACATTGGCCGTGTGAGGTTTGGATTCTCATTTAGAAAAGGGAGTCATATCTGCCATCTTTGGTACCAATTCTGTATACACTGAATAACGAAGATACAGCAACGAATACATATGACCTTTGACCCACCTTTACACTCCCAAGATGGCATCTGAGGAAAGAGTGGTTATTTTGTGAAATGATTCTTGCGACATCGTCTATATTCGTGTGCAAAATATGGCAACGATAGGACAGGTATTCACCAAGATGCAAAATGCAAAGTCTTAGGTACAACATAAAATCTGGGAGAAATTCACCGAAGGGTAAGTGAGAGCTAGTGGTCGATAAAGAAAAGCATGTCGATTTTCACATTAAAAAAAAATCCCTCCCATAGAGATAACACGTCATAACGAAAATACAGAAAGAAGTACATATGACCTTTGACCTCACTTTGCACACCCAAGATGGCGTCTGAGCAAAAAGTGGTTATTTTGTGAAATGATCCTTGTTACATGGTCTTTGTGTGTGCAAAATATGGGAAAGATAGGACATGTATTCACCAAGATACAGGATGAAACATTTATGACCTTTGACCCTAATTTACATACCCAAGATGGTGTCTGATCAAGTAGTTGTTATTTTATGAAATAATGTACGTGACATGAACTAAACATGTGCAAAATATGGGATTGATAGCCATTGTTGTTGTTCATCTATTGCACAGAAAGTAGTAGAAAGAAAGAAAAATAAAGAAAAAAATATGTTATTTTATAGAAATTTGAAGGAGAAGCATAAAAAAATCAGAAAAAGATAAAGTTAGGAAGGGAGATTAAGACTAACTAAAGAAAAAGAAGAAAAAAAGTGTTTAAAAAAATGAAAAAAAAATATTGGCAGGGGTGAGCCTCGAACCAGGGACCTTAGGATTACGAGTCGGATGCGCTATGCAATGACCTATTTCATGCTCCATAGGCCCTGTGTATTAAGGAAAAATGACGCTGCATCGAAGCCACGTGCCATTTTCAACCAAGTTTTTCGACGTGATGCCGACGTCGTATGAAAAAATGAAGGGCACATTTACGATAGCCCAAAGTCTCAGCTACAACATACTAAAATCTGGGAAAAATTCACCGAAGCAAAAGTGAGCTAGTGGTCGAAAAAGAGAGTCATGTCAATTTTCACTGCCAGAAAAACTGCTCTCCCATAGAGATAACACGTAAACTGGTCAAATTCTACAAGGATACATTCAATCCATTTTTACGAGGCGATGACGTCATCCAATCAAAATGTTGTTTTTACATTAATGAAAGAACATTTCATAAGCTACAACATACTGAAATATGGGAGAAAATTGGCAGTGGATAAGTGAGATACGCTCGAGTAAACTTGTAATTTGATGACGTCATTTTGAAAATTTACTTTTTTTACTTTATTAAGAAATTTGATATCTTTTAATCATTTTGCCAGCATCGCCAACCCATGAAATAACATTTCCAACTCATCAGCTTTCAGAATATGTAAAGAAAATGGGGGGTCACCGTCCATTCTGACGAGTAAAATCGGATTTAAAATTGGCGTTTTTTTGGCATCGTTGCACTGTATATCGCCATTGACGCGCGCGCGGAATTTCATCTTTGACGGGCCCGTATGAGGTCATATTGAGTCGGATTGACTTGAAACTTGGTAGAAATATTCCTTGACATTTTAGGTATCCGATAAATGTAAAAAAACGGGAAATTTCTATTGCATATGAGCTGTGTGTGCGAATATGTGCGCGCGCGTACGCGTCCGTCCAATTTTTTCAATTTTTCAAAAAATGCTCCAAATGGTCTGAAACGTGTGCAAAAAAAATTTGAGCTCGATTTAAGCATACAAATATTTCGACGTGCGCGTACGCGCACGTTTTAAGAGAAAATATGAATTTTGAGAATATGAGTGAAATTTGCATAACTTGAAATGAATGTGACGTAAATTTCATTGAAAAATTCCATTCCATTAATGAGATATGAATGAAAATGTGTTTTCATATAATGACGTCATAGTGACGTCACGGTTGACTGATCACAATGATACATTAGATTTGTCGTCTTTGGGACATGATACATATATGGTATGAGTTTGGAATTGATACTCTGAGAACTTTTTGAGTAAGTAGATACACAACTTTTGTCCAGAAATAAGAAGAAGAACCAACAAAGAATCCGTACAGATACAGAAGGTGATCCGAGAGGATACTCGGATCACCTAACTAGAGATTGTAATTTGTCATTACTGACAAATTAAGGTGATCCGATTTTTTTTTTCATCAATGATTCGAGTCCTGATCGCAATAGGCATGACCATACAGGTTTCGTCTGTTGCTAAAAACGTTGGCCGTGTGATGTTTTAATTCTCGTTTAGAAAAGGGAGTCACATCTGCCATCTTTGGTACCAAATTCCGTATACACTAGATAACGAAGATACAACAACAAATACATACTAGAGATTGTAATTTGTCATCACTGACAAATTAAGGTGATCCGATTTTTTTTATCAATGATTCGAGTCCTGATCGCAATAGGCATGACCATACAAGTTTCATCTGTGTTTAGAGACATTGGCCGTGTGATGTTTGCATTCTCATTTAGCAAAGGGAGTCGTATCTGCCATGTTAGGTACCAAATTCTGTATACACTATAACGAAGAAACAGCAACAAGTACATATGACCGTTGACCCACCTTTGCACTCCTAAGATTGCATCTGATGAAATAGTGGTTATTTTGTGAAATGATTCTCGCGACATCGTCTATACGTGTGAAAAATATGGGAAAGATAGGACAGGTATTCACTAAGATACAAGATGAAACATTTATGACCTTTGACCCTAATTTACATACCCAAGATGTTGTCCGATCTAGTAGTTGTTATTTTACGAAATAATGTACGAGCCATGAACTAAACATGTGCAAAATATGGGGGTGAAAGGGCGTGTTTTTCTTGAGTTATTGCAAAGAAAGTTGCAGAAAGAAAGAAATATCTCAATACATAGAAGATAAGCTTTAATTTCAACCAAGTTTTTTTATCGTAATTCCGACATCGTATGAAAAAACGAATGGCACATAACGATAGCGCAAAGTCTCAGCTACAACATATTAAAATCTGGGAGAACTTCACCGAAGGGTAAGTGAGCTAGTGCTCGATAAAGACAATCATGTCAATTTTCACATTTAAAAAAATTCCCTCCCATAGAGATAACACGTCATAACGAAGATACAAAAAGAAGTACATATGACCTTTGACCTCAATTTGCACAGACAAGATGGCATCTGAGTAAAAAGTGGTTATTTTGTGTAATGATTCTTGTAACATGGTCTTTGCGTGTGCAAAATATGGGAAAGATAGGACATGTATTCACTAAGATACAGGGTGAAACACTTATGACCTTTGACCCTAATTTACATACCCAAGATGGTGTCCGATCAAGTAGTTGTTATTTCATGAAATAATTCACGTGACATGAACTAAACATGTGCAAAATATGGAAGTGATAGAGGCCGTTTTTCTTGAGTTATTGCAAAGAAAGTTGCAGAAAGAAAGAAATATCTCAATACATCGAAGATAAGCCTGAATTTCAACCCAATTTTTTGACGTGATTCTGACATCGTATGAAAAAACAAAGGGCACACTTACGGTAGCGTAAAGTATCAGCTACAACATATTAAAATCTGGGAGAAATTTACCGAAGCTTAAGTGAGCTAATGCTCGATAAAGATAGTAATGTCAATTTTCATTTCCAGAAAAACTGCACTCCCATAGAGATAACACGTAAACTGGTCAAATTTGACAAGATTACTTTCAATCCATTTTTACGAGGTGATACCGTTATCCAATCAAAATTTTGTTATTTTATGTTTGAAAGAACATTAAATAAGCTACATCATACTGAAATCTGGGTGAAAATTGACAAAGGACTAGTGAGATACCCTCGAATGAACTTGAAATTTGATGACGTCATTTTGAAAATTTACCTTTTTTACTTTATTAAGAAATTTGATATCTTTTAATCATTTTGTCAGCATTGCCACCCCATGAAATGACATGTACAACTCATCAGCTTTCAAAATATGTACAGAAAATGGGGGGTCACCGTCCATCCTGACGAGTAAAATCGGATTTAAAATTGGCGTTTTTTTGGCATAGTTGCACTGTATATCGCCATTGACGCGCGCGCGGAATTTCAACTTTGACGGGCCCGTATGACGTCATATTGAGTCGGATTGACTTGAAACTTGGTAGAAATATTCTTTGACATTTCAGACAGCCGATAAGTGTGAAAAAACGGGAAATTTCTATTGCATATGAGCTGTGCGTGCGTATATGTGCGCGCGCGTACGCGTCCGTCCAATTTTTTCAATTTTTCAAAAAATGCTCCAAATGATCTGAAACGTGTGCAAAAAAAATTTGAGCTCGATTGGAGCATGTTAACATTTTAACGCGCGCGTACGCGCACGGTTTGAGTGTAAACTGAAATGTGAGTAAATGTGTAGAATACGCTTGATTTGAACTATATGTGACGTAAATTTCATGGAAAAATTCCTTTCCATTAATGAGATAATAATGAAAATGTGTTTTCATATAATGACGTCATAGTGACGTCACGGTCCATTGATCACAATGATTTTACAAAATCTGTCGTCTTTGTGACATGATACATATATGGTATAATTTTGAAATTGATAGGCAGAGGACTTTCTGAGTTAATCTCTGCACAACTTTTGTCCAGAAATAAAGAATCAGTACAGATACAATAGGTGATCCGAAGGATACTCGGATCACCTAACTAGAGATTGTAATTTGTCATCACTGACAAATTAAGGTGATCCGATTTTTTTTAATCAATGATTCGAGTCCTGATCGCAATAGGCATGACAATACAAGTTTCATCTGTGTTTAGAGACATTGGCCGTGTGAGGTTTGGATTCTCATTTAGAAAAGGGAGTCATATCTGCCATCTTTGGTACCAATTCTGTATACACTGAATAACGAAGATACAGCAACGAATACATATGACCTTTGACCCACCTTTACACTCCCAAGATGGCATCTGAGGAAAAAGTGGTTATTTTGTGAAATGATTCTTGCGACATCGTCTATATTCGTGTGCAAAATATGGCAAAGATAGGACAGGTATTCACCAAGATGCAAAATGCAAAGTCTTAGGTACAACATAAAATCTGGGAGAAATTCACCGAAGGGTAAGTGAGAGCTAGTGCTCGATAAAGAAAAGCATGTCAATTTTCACATTAAAAAAAATCCCTCCCATAGAGATAACACGTCATAACGAAAATACAGAAAGAAGTACATATGACCTTTGACCTCACTTTGCACACCCAAGATGGCGTCTGAGCAAAAAGTGGTTATTTTGTGAAATGATCCTTGTTACATGGTCTTTGTGTGTGCAAAATATGGGAAAGATAGGACATGTATTCACCAAGATACAGGATGAAACATTTATGACCTTTGACCCTAATTTACACACCCAAGATGGTGTCTGATCAAGTAGTTGTTATTTTATGAAATAATGTACGTGACATGAACTAAACATGTGCAAAATATGGGATTGATAGCCATTGTTGTTGTTCATCTATTGCACAGAAAGTAGTAGAAAGAAAGAAAAATAAAGAAAATGATTCGAGTCCTGATCGTAATAGGCATGACAATACAAGTTTCATCTGTGTTTAGAGACATTGGCCGTGTGAGGTTTGGATTCTCATTTAGAAAAGGGAGTCATATCTGCCATCTTTGGTACCAATTCTGTATACACTGAATAACGAAGATACAGCAACGAATACATATGACCTTTGACCCACCTTTACACTCCCAAGATGGCATCTGAGGAAAGAGTGGTTATTTTGTGAAATGATTCTTGCGACATCGTCTATATTCGTGTGCAAAATATGGCAACGATAGGACAGGTATTCACCAAGATGCAAAATGCAAAGTCTTAGGTACAACATAAAATCTGGGAGAAATTCACCGAAGGGTAAGTGAGAGCTAGTGGTCGATAAAGAAAAGCATGTCGATTTTCACATTAAAAAAAAAATCCCTCCCATAGAGATAACACGTCATAACGAAAATACAGAAAGAAGTACATATGACCTTTGACCTCACTTTGCACACCCAAGATGGCGTCTGAGCAAAAAGTGGTTATTTTGTGAAATGATCCTTGTTACATGGTCTTTGTGTGTGCAAAATATGGGAAAGATAGGACATGTATTCACCAAGATACAGGATGAAACATTTATGACCTTTGACCCTAATTTACATACCCAAGATGGTGTCTGATCAAGTAGTTGTTATTTTATGAAATAATGTACGTGACATGAACTAAACATGTGCAAAATATGGGATTGATAGCCATTGTTGTTGTTCATCTATTGCACAGAAAGTAGTAGAAAGAAAGAAAAATAAAGAAAAAAATATGTTATTTTATAGAAATTTGAAGGAGAAGCATAAAAAAATCAGAAAAAGATAAAGTTAGGAAGGGAGATTAAGACTAACTAAAGAAAAAGAAGAAAAAAAGTGTTTAAAAAAATGAAAAAAAAATATTGGCAGGGGTGAGCCTCGAACCAGGGACCTTAGGATTACGAGTCGGATGCGCTATGCAATGACCTATTTCATGCTCCATAGGCCCTGTGTATTAAGGAAAAATGACGCTGCATCGAAGCCACGTGCCATTTTCAACCAAGTTTTTCGACGTGATGCCGACGTCGTATGAAAAAATGAAGGGCACACTTACGATAGCCCAAAGTCTCAGCTACAACATACTAAAATCTGGGAAAAATTCACCGAAGCAAAAGTGAGCTAGTGGTCGAAAAAGAGAGTCATGTCAATTTTCACTGCCAGAAAAACTGCTCTCCCATAGAGATAACACGTAAACTGGTCAAATTCTACAAGGATACATTCAATCCATTTTTACGAGGCGATGACGTCATCCAATCAAAATGTTGTTTTTACATTAATGAAAGAACATTTCATAAGCTACAACATACTGAAATATGGGAGAAAATTGGCAGTGGATAAGTGAGATACGCTCGAGTAAACTTGTAATTTGATGACGTCATTTTGAAAATTTACTTTTTTTACTTTATTAAGAAATTTGATATCTTTTAATCATTTTGCCAGCATCGCCAACCCATGAAATAACATTTCCAACTCATCAGCTTTCAGAATATGTAAAGAAAATGGGGGGTCACCGTCCATTCTGACGAGTAAAATCGGATTTAAAATTGGCGTTTTTTTGGCATCGTTGCACTGTATATCGCCATTGACGCGCGCGCGGAATTTCATCTTTGACGGGCCCGTATGAGGTCATATTGAGTCGGATTGACTTGAAACTTGGTAGAAATATTCCTTGACATTTTAGGTATCCGATAAATGTAAAAAAACGGGAAATTTCTATTGCATATGAGCTGTGTGTGCGAATATGTGCGCGCGCGTACGCGTCCGTCCAATTTTTTCAATTTTTCAAAAAATGCTCCAAATGGTCTGAAACGTGTGCAAAAAAAATTTGAGCTCGATTTAAGCATACAAATATTTCGACGTGCGCGTACGCGCACGTTTTAAGAGAAAATATGAATTTTGAGAATATGAGTGAAATTTGCATAACTTGAAATGAATGTGACGTAAATTTCATTGAAAAATTCCATTCCATTAATGAGATATGAATGAAAATGTGTTTTCATATAATGACGTCATAGTGACGTCACGGTTGACTGATCACAATGATACATTAGATTTGTCGTCTTTGGGACATGATACATATATGGTATGAGTTTGGAATTGATACTCTGAGAACTTTTTGAGTAAGTAGATACACAACTTTTGTCCAGAAATAAGAAGAAGAACCAACTAGAGATTGTAATTTGTCATCACTGACAAATTAAGGTGATCCGATTTTTTTTAATCAATGATTCGAGTCCTGATCGCAATAGGCATGACAATACAAGTTTCATCTGTGTTTAGAGACATTGGCCGTGTGAGGTTTGGATTCTCATTTAGAAAAGGGAGTCATATCTGCCATCTTTGGTACCAATTCTGTATACACTGAATAACGAAGATACAGCAACGAATACATATGACCTTTGACCCACCTTTACACTCCCAAGATGGCATCTGAGGAAAAAGTGGTTATTTTGTGAAATGATTCTTGCGACATCGTCTATATTCGTGTGCAAAATATGGCAAAGATAGGACAGGTATTCACCAAGATGCAAAATGCAAAGTCTTAGGTACAACATAAAATCTGGGAGAAATTCACCGAAGGGTAAGTGAGAGCTAGTGCTCGATAAAGAAAAGCATGTCGATTTTCACATTAAAAAAAATCCCTCCCATAGAGATAACACGTCATAACGAAAATACAGAAAGAAGTACATATGACCTTTGACCTCACTTTGCACACCCAAGATGGCGTCTGAGCAAAAAGTGGTTATTTTGTGAAATGATCCTTGTTACATGGTCTTTGTGTGTGCAAAATATGGGAAAGATAGGACATGTATTCACCAAGATACAGGATGAAACATTTATGACCTTTGACCCTAATTTACATACCCAAGATGGTGTCTGATCAAGTAGTTGTTATTTTATGAAATAATGTACGTGACATGAACTAAACATGTGCAAAATATGGGATTGATAGCCATTGTTGTTGTTCATCTATTGCACAGAAAGTAGTAGAAAGAAAGAAAAATAAAGAAAATGATTCGAGTCCTGATCGTAATAGGCATGACAATACAAGTTTCATCTGTGTTTAGAGACATTGGCCGTGTGAGGTTTGGATTCTCATTTAGAAAAGGGAGTCATATCTGCCATCTTTGGTACCAATTCTGTATACACTGAATAACGAAGATACAGCAACGAATACATATGACCTTTGACCCACCTTTACACTCCCAAGATGGCATCTGAGGAAAGAGTGGTTATTTTGTGAAATGATTCTTGCGACATCGTCTATATTCGTGTGCAAAATATGGCAACGATAGGACAGGTATTCACCAAGATGCAAAATGCAAAGTCTTAGGTACAACATAAAATCTGGGAGAAATTCACCGAAGGGTAAGTGAGAGCTAGTGGTCGATAAAGAAAAGCATGTCGATTTTCACATTAAAAAAAATCCCTCCCATAGAGATAACACGTCATAACGAAAATACAGAAAGAAGTACATATGACCTTTGACCTCACTTTGCACACCCAAGATGGCGTCTGAGCAAAAAGTGGTTATTTTGTGAAATGATCCTTGTTACATGGTCTTTGTGTGTGCAAAATATGGGAAAGATAGGACATGTATTCACCAAGATACAGGATGAAATATTTATGACCTTTGACCCTAATTTACATACCCAAGATGGTGTCTGATCAAGTAGTTGTTATTTTATGAAATAATGTACGTGACATGAACTAAACATGTGCAAAATATGGGATTGATAGCCATTGTTGTTGTTCATCTATTGCACAGAAAGTAGTAGAAAGAAAGAAAAATAAAGAAAAAAATATGTTATTTTATAGAAATTTGAAGGAGAAGCATAAAAAAATCAGAAAAAGATAAAGTTAGGAAGGGAGATTAAGACTAACTAAAGAAAAAGAAGAAAAAAAGTGTTTAAAAAAATGAAAAAAAAATATTGGCAGGGGTGAGCCTCGAACCAGGGACCTTAGGATTACGAGTCGGATGCGCTATGCAATGACCTATTTCATGCTCCATAGGCCCTGTGTATTAAGGAAAAATGACGCTGCATCGAAGCCACGTGCCATTTTCAACCAAGTTTTTCGACGTGATGCCGACGTCGTATGAAAAAATGAAGGGCACACTTACGATAGCCCAAAGTCTCAGCTACAACATACTAAAATCTGGGAAAAATTCACCGAAGCAAAAGTGAGCTAGTGGTCGAAAAAGAGAGTCATGTCAATTTTCACTGCCAGAAAAACTGCTCTCCCATAGAGATAACACGTAAACTGGTCAAATTCTACAAGGATACATTCAATCCATTTTTACGAGGCGATGACGTCATCCAATCAAAATGTTGTTTTTACATTAATGAAAGAACATTTCATAAGCTACAACATACTGAAATATGGGAGAAAATTGGCAGTGGATAAGTGAGATACGCTCGAGTAAACTTGTAATTTGATGACGTCATTTTGAAAATTTACTTTTTTTACTTTATTAAGAAATTTGATATCTTTTAATCATTTTGCCAGCATCGCCAACCCATGAAATAACATTTCCAACTCATCAGCTTTCAGAATATGTAAAGAAAATGGGGGGTCACCGTCCATTCTGACGAGTAAAATCGGATTTAAAATTGGCGTTTTTTTGGCATCGTTGCACTGTATATCGCCATTGACGCGCGCGCGGAATTTCATCTTTGACGGGCCCGTATGACGTCATATTGAGTCGGATTGACTTGAAACTTGGTAGAAATATTCCTTGACATTTTAGGTATCCGATAAGTGTAAAAAAACGGGAAATTTCTATTGCATATGAGCTGTGTGTGCGAATATGTGCGCGCGCGTACGCGTCCGTCCAATTTTTTCAATTTTTCAAAAAATGCTCCAAATGGTCTGAAACGTGTGCAAAAAAAATTTGAGCTCGATTTAAGCATACAAATATTTCGACGTGCGCGTACGCGCACGTTTTAAGAGAAAATATGAATTTTGAGAATATGAGTGAAATTTGCATAACTTGAAATGAATGTGACGTAAATTTCATTGAAAAATTCCATTCCATTAATGAGATATGAATGAAAATGTGTTTTCATATAATGACGTCATAGTGACGTCACGGTTGACTGATCACAATGATACATTAGATTTGTCGTCTTTGGGACATGATACATATATGGTATGAGTTTGGAATTGATACTCTGAGAACTTTTTGAGTAAGTAGATACACAACTTTTGTCCAGAAATAAGAAGAAGAACCAACAAAGAATCCGTACAGATACAGAAGGTGATCCGAGAGGATACTCGGATCACCTAACTAGACTTGGAATTTGTGAAGACTGACAAATTAGGTGATCCGATTTTTTTTAATCAATGATTTGAGTCCTGATCGCAATAGGCATGACCATATAGGTTTCATCTGTGTTTAGAGACATTGGACGTGTGATATTTGGATTCTCATTTAGAAAAGAGAGTCAGGTCTGCTATCTTTGTTACCAAATTCGGTATACACTATAACGAAGATACAGAATGAAGTATATTTGACCATTGACCCAACTTTGCACAGCCAAGATGGCATCTGAGCAAAAATTGGTTATTTTGTGAAATGATTCTTGTAACATGTCCTTTGCGTGTGCAAAATATGGGAAAGATAGGACATGTATTCACCAAGATACAGGTTAAAACATTTATGACCGTTGACCCTAATTTACATACCCAAGATGGTGTCTGATCAAGTAGTTGTTATTTTATGAAATAATGTACGTGACATAAACTAAACATGTGCAAAATATGGGGATGATAGGGGCTGTTTTTCTTGAGTTATTGCAAAGAAAGTTGCAGAGAGAAAGAAATATCTCAATACATCGAAGATAAGTTTGATGTCAACCAAGTTTTTTGACGTGATTTCGGCGTCGTATGAAAAAATGGAGAATCAGTGATGATAGCCCAAAGTCTGAGCTACAACATATTAAAATCTGGGAGAAATTTACAGAAGAGTAAGTGAGGTAGTGCTCGATAAAGACCGTCATGTCAATTTTTATTTCCAGAAAAATTCCCTCCCATAGAGATAACACGTAAACTGGTTAAATTTGACAAGGTTACATTATATCCATTTTCACGTGGTGAAGACATCATCCGATTAAAACTTTGATTAACCAAACTTAAAGAGTATTACATTGGCTACAACATACTCAAATCTGGAAGAAATTCACCGAAGGGTAATTGAGCTAGTCGTCGATAAAGACAATCATGTCAATTTTCACATCTAGAAAAATTCCCTCCCATAGAGATAACACGTCATAATGAAGATAAAGAAAGAAGTACATATGACCTTTGACCCTACTTTGCACAGACAAGATGGCGTCTGAGCAAAAAGTGGTTATTTTGTGAAATGATTCTTGTAACATGGTCTTTACGTAAGCAAAATATGGGAAAGATAAGACATGTATTCACCAAGATACAGGATGAAACATTTTTGACCTTTGACCCTAATTTACATACCCAAGAAGGTGCCCGATCAAGTAGTTGTTATTTTATGAAATAATGTACGTGACATAAACTAAACATGTGCAAAATATTGGGCTGATAGAGCTTGTTTTTCTTGAGTTATTGCAAAGAAAGTTGCAGAAAGAAAGGAATATGAAAATACATGGAAGATAAGCTTTAATTTCAACCAAGTTTTTGGGCATGATGCCGACTCCGTATGAAAAAACAAAGGGCACATTAACGATAGCCCAAAGTCTCAGCTACAACATACTAAAATATGGGAGAAATTCACCGAAGCATAAGTGAGCTAGTGCTCGATAAAGATAGTCATGTCAGTTTTCATTTCCAGAAAAACTGCACTCCCATAGAGATAACACGTAAACTGGTCAAATTTAACAATGTTACTTTTAATCCCTTTTTACGAGGTGATGCCGTTATCCAATCAAATTGTTGTTATTATATATCTGAAAGACCATTTAATAAGCTACAACATATTGAAATTTGGACGAAAATCAACTAAAGAATAAGTGAGATATGCTTGAATGAACTTGAAATTTGATGACGTCATTTTGAAAATTTACTTTTTTAACTTTATTAAGAAATTTGATATATTTTAATCATTTTTCCAGCATTGCCAACCCATGAAATGACATGTACAACTCATCAGCTTTCAAAATATGTAAAGAAAATGGGGGGTCACCGTCCATCCTGACGAGTAAAATCGGATTTAAAATTGGCAGTTTTTTGGCATTGTTGCACTGTATATCGCCATTGACGCGCGCGCGGAATTTCAACTTTGACGGACCCGTATGACGTCATTTTGAGTGGGATTGACTTGAAACTTTGTAGAAATATTCCTTGACATTTCAGGCATCCGATCTGTGTAAAAAAAGTGGAAATTTCTATTGCATATGAGCTGTACGTGCGTATATGCGCGCGCGCGCACGCGTCCGTCCAATTTTTTCAATTTTTCAAAAAATGCTCCAAATGGTCTGAAACGTGTGCAAAAAAAATTTGAGCTCGATTTGAGCATACAAATATTTCAACGCGCGCGTACGCGCACGTTTTAAGAGAAAATATGAATTTTGAGAATATGAATAGAATGTGCATAAATTGAAGTGTATGTGACGTAAATTTCATTGAAAAATTCCATTCTATTAATGAGATATGAATGAAAATGTGTTTTCATATAATGACGTCATAGTGACGTCACGGTCGACTGATCACAATTATACATTAGATTTGTCGTCTTTGGGACATGATACATATATGGTATGAGTTTAAAATTGATACTCTGAGAACTTTTTGAGTAAGTAGATACACAACTTTTGTCCAGAAATAAGAAGAACCAACAAAGAATCCGTACAGATACAGAAGGTGATCCGAGAGGATACTCGGATCACCTAACAAAGAATCCGTACAGATACAGAAGGTGATCCGAGAGGATACTCGGATCACCTAACTAGACTTGGAATTTGTCAAGACTGACAAATTAGGTGATCCGATTTGTTTTAATCGATGATTCGAGTCCTGATCGCAATAGGCATGACCATATAGGTTTCATCTGTGTTTAGAGACATTGGCCGTGTGATGTTTGGATTCCCATTTAGAAAAGAGAGTCAGGTCTGCCATCTTTGGTACCAAATTCGGTATACACTATAACGAAGATACAGAATGAAGTATATTTGACCATTGACCCAACTTTGCGCAGCCAAGATGGCATCTGAGCAAAAAGTGGTTATTTTGTGAAATGATTCTTGTAACATGGTCTTTGCGTGTGGAAAATACGGGAAAGATAGGACATGTATTCACCAAGATACAGGTTGAAACATTTATGACCTTTGACCCTAATTTACATACCCAAGATGGTGTCTGATCAAGTAGTTGTTATTTTATGAAATAAAGTACGTGACATGACCTAAACATGTGCAAAATATGGGCGTGATAGGGGCTGGTTTTTTTAACTTATTGCAAAGAAAGTGGCATAAAGAAAGAAATATCTCAATACATCGAAGATAAGTATAATTTCAACCAAGTTTTTTGACGTGATATCGGCGCCGTATGAAAAAATGGAGGGTATAGTCGCGATAGCCCAAAGTCTGAGCTACAACATATTAAAATCTGGGAGAAATTCACGAAAGAGTAAGTGAGCTAGTGTTCGATAAAGACCGTCATGTCAATTTTCATTTCCAGAAAAATTCCCTCCCGTAGAGATAACACGTAAACTGGTTAAATTTGACAAGGTTACATTATATCTATTTTCACGAGGTGAAGACATCATCCGATTAAAACTTTGATTGAACAAAACTTAAAGAGTATTACATTGGCTACAACATACTGAAATCTGGAAGAAATTCACCGAAGGGTAATTGAGCTAGTCGTCGATAAAGACAATCATGTCAATTTTCACATCTAGACAAATTCCCTCCCATAGAGATAACACGTCATAATGAAGATAAAGAAAGAAGTACATATGACCTTTGACCCTACTTTGCACAGACAAGATGGCGTCTGAGCAAAAAGTAGTTACTTTGTGAAATGATTCTTGTAACATGGTCTTTAAGTATGCAAAATATGGGAAAGATAAGACATGTATTCACCAAGATACAGGATGAAACATTTTTGACCTTTGACCCTAATTTACATACCCAAGAAGGTACCCGATCAAGTAGTTGTTATTTTATGAAATAATGTACGTGACATAAACTAAACATGTGCAAAATATTGGGCTGATAGAGCTTGTTTTTCTTGAGTTATTGCAAAGAAAGTTGCAGAAAGAAAGGAATATGAAAATACATGGAAGATAAGCTTTAATTTCAACCAAGTTTTTGGGCATGATGCCGACTCCGTATGAAAAAACAAAGGGCACATTTACGATAGCCCAAAGTCTCAGCTACAACATACTAAAATATGGGAGAAATTCACCGAAGCATAAGTGAGCTAGTGCTCGATAAAGATAGTCATGTCAGTTTTCATTTCCAGAAAAACTGCACTCCCATAGAGATAACACGTAAACTGGTCAAATTTAACAATGTTACTTTTAATCCCTTTTTACGAGGTGATGCCGTCATCCAATCAAATTGTTGTTATTATATATCTGAAAGACCATTTAATAAGCTACAACATATTGAAATTTGGACGAAAATCAACTAAAGAATAAGTGAGATATGCTTGAATGAACTTGAAATTTGATGACGTCATTTTGAAAATTTACTTTTTTAACTTTATTAAGAAATTTGATATATTTTAATCATTTTTCCAGCATTGCCAACCCATGAAATGACATGTACAACTCATCAGCTTTCAGAATATGTAAAAAAAATGGGGGGTCACCGTCCATCCTGACGAGTAAAATTGGATTTAAAATTGGCAGTTTTTTGGCATTGTTGCACTGTATATCGCCATTGACGCGCGCGCGGAATTTCAACTTTGACGGACCCGTATGACGTCATCTTGAGTCGGATTGACTTGAAACTTGGTAGAAATATTCCTTGACATTTCACACATCCGATCAAAGTGAAAAAACGGGAAATTTTCATTGCATATGAGCTGTGCGTGCGTATATGTGCGCGCGCGTACGCGTCCGTCCGATTTTTTCAATTTTTCAAAAAATGCTCCAAATGGTCTGAAACGTATGCAAAAAAATTTGAGCTTGATTGGAGCATACAAATATTTCAACGCGCGCGTACGCGCACGTCTTTACGATGCGAGGAATTTTGAAAATATGGGTAGAATTCCCTTGAATTGAAATTTATGTGACGTAAATTTCATTGAGAAATTCCACTCCATTAATGAGATATGATTGAAAATGTGTTTTCATATAATGACGTCATAGTGACGTCACGGTCGACTGATCACTACGATTTTACTTGACATGTCGTCTTTGGGACATGATACACATATGGTATAAGTTTGACATTCATAGGCAATGCACTTTCTGAGCTCATCTCTACACAACTTTTGCGGAGAAATAAAGAAGAAGAAGAAGAAGACTAGAACCGGAATTTGTCAACACTGACAAATTAGGTGATCCCATCTCTTCGAAAATCAGTGATTTGAGTCCTGATCCCAATAGGCATGATCATACCGGTTTCATTTGTGTCGAGGAGACATTGGCCGTGTGATGTTTGGATTCTCATTTAGAAAAGGAAGTCAGACTTGCCATCTTTGGTACCGAATTCCGTATTCACTAACGAAGATACAGAATGGAGTATATTTGACCTTTGACCCCACTTTGCACACCCAAGATGGCATCTGAGCAAAAAGTGATTATTTAGTGAAGTGATTATTGTAACATGCCCTTTGCGTGTGCAAAATATGGGAAAGACAGGACATGTATTTACCAAGATACAGGATGAACAATTTGTGACCTTTGACCCTAATTTAACTACCTAAGATGGTGTCCGATCAAGTAGTTGTTATTTTATGAAATAATGTACGTGACATGAACTAAACATGTGCAAAATATTGGGGTGATAAATGCTGTTTTTCTTGAGTTATTGCAAAGAAAGCTTCAGAAAAAAGAAATATCATAAAACATCGAAGATAAGCTTTAAATTCCACCAAGTTTTTTGACATGATGCCGACGTCGTATGAAGAAACGAATTGCACAATCACGATAGCCCAAAGTCTCAGCTACAACATATTAAAATCTGGGAGAAATTCACTGAAGGGTAAGTGAGCTAGTGCTCGATAAAGACAACCATGTCAATTTTCACATCTAGAAAAATTCCCTCCCCTAGAGATAACACGTCATAACGAAGATAGAGAAAAAAAGTACATATGACCTTTGACCCCACTTTGCACAGACAAGATGGCATCTGAGCAAAAAGTGGTTATTTTGTGAAATGATTCTTGTAACATGGTCTTTGCGTGTGCAAAATATGGGAAAGATAGGACATGTATTCACCAAGATACAAGATAAAACATGTATGACCTTTGACCCTAATTTATATACCCAAGATGGCGTCTGATCAAGTAGTTGTCATTTTATGAAATAATGTACGTGACATGAACTAAACATGTGCAAAATATTGGGCTGATAGAGCTTGTTTTTCTTGAGGTATTGCAAAGAAAGTTGCAAAAAGAAAGGAATATCTCAATACATCGAAGATAAGCTTTAATTTCAACCAAGTTTTTGGACGTGATCCCGACATGACATGAAAAAATGGAGGGCACATAACGATAGCCCAAAGTCTCAGCTACAACATATTAAAATCTGGGAGAAATTCACCGAAGCATAAGGGAGCTAGTGTTCGATAAAGATATTCATGTCAATTTTCATTTCCAGAAAAACTGCATTCCCATAGAGATAACACGTAAAATGGTCAAATTTGACAAGATTACTTTTAATCCATTTCTACGAGGTGATGCCGTCATCCAATCAAAATGTTGTTATTACATTAATGTAAGAGTATTTAATAAGCTACATCATACTGAAATCTGGGTGAAAATTGGCAAAGGATTAGTGTGATACGCTCGAGTGAACTTGAAACTTGATGACGTCATTTTGAAAATTTACCTTTTTTATTTCATTAAGAAATTTAATATCTTTTAATCATTTTTTTCGGCATCGCCAACCCATGAAATGACATGTACAACTCATCAGCTTTCATAATATAAAAAGAAAATGGGGGGTCACCGTCCATCCTGACGAGTAATATCGGATTTAAAATTGGTGGTTTTTTGGCATTGTTGCACTGTATATCGCCATTGACGCGCGCGCGGAATTTCAACTTTGACGGGCCCGTATGACGTCATATTGAATTGGATTGACTTGAAACTTGGTAGAAATATTCCTTGACATTTCAGGCATCCGATAAATGTAAAAAAACGGGAAATTTCTATTGCATATGAGCTGTGCGTGCGTATATGTGCGCACGCGTACGCGTCCGTCCAATTTTTTTAATTTTTAAAAAAATGCTCCAAATGGTCTGAAACGTGTGCAAAAAAAATTTGAGCTCGATTTGAGCATACAAATATTTCAACGCGCGCGTACGCGCGCGTTTTAAGAGAAAATATGAATTTTGAGAATATGAGTACAATGCGCATAACTTGAAATATATGTGACGTAAATTTCATTGATAAACTCCATTCCATTGATGAGATATGATTGAGAATGTGTTTTCATATAATGACGTCATAGTGACGTCACGGTCGACTGATCACTATGATTTTATTAGACCCGTCGTCTTTGGGACATGATACATATATGGTATAAGTTTGAAATTGATAGGAAGAATACTTTCTGACCTAATCGATACACAAAATTTGTCCAGAAATAAAGAAAGAAGAAGAAGAAGAAGAAGAACCACCAACAAAGAATCCGTACAGATACAGAAGGTGATCCGAGAGGATACTCGGATCACCTAAAGAACAAAGAATCAGTACAGATACAGAAGGTGATCCGAGAGGATTCTCGGATCACCTAATTAGATACATAAATACATAGATGTGGAGATAAATCAATTGATGACTAACTATTAACGATTAGATGATTAGATGATCGAACAAACCAAAATAGGGACATTGGTCTTGTCATAAGAGACACGGCATACAGTCACATTCATAAAATTCAGACCCGCATTTTGCTGAGAAGGGGAAGTCACATTTTCAACTTGATCGGTCGTGGCATGACAGGATAGGAGGCTCCGCGGGTATCCCTTGATTCTTTGTTGAATCATAGACAACCAACAGACCCCAGCGTAATCCCCAGCCCCCCACCTCCCCCTCCACACACACACACACACACACACACACACACACACACACACACAAGCACACCCCAACTCAGGTGGTTCAAAATTAATTCTGTACCACATAATATGCGTTCTCGATCTTCGGGGAAAGGGATATTTCAAACTTGAGGGTTTCACTTGGGGAGATCCCGGACAATCGTTGGAATAGGGGGTCTTTTCGTGTTTTTCTCTGCAAATTACCAATTCTCGCTATCGCCAATGACGTAAAAAGTACCCGGATGTGGCTTTCTCGTCAAGATTTAGTTCACTTGGTAGCAAGGGCACTTCCGGCGCGGGGCATAATTTGCACAACGCTAGCGTGCGCGTACGTGTACCTTACCTATAGCGCAGCGCCGACCACGGATAGAATTAGTACTAGTACAGTAGGCCGCTGTACTGCCCGAGCCAGCGAGTGGCCAGGCCTGTCATGCATACTCGTACACTGTAGTCCCCGCCGCCGGCGGCCGGCCTTTCTTGCTAGCATGCACCATGCCACTCACTGCACGCGCGCAGCGCATAAGCTAACACATACCGGTACGGCGTACATCACAGATCAGTCATCTCTGCATACGCTGAAAATATGCTGGAAAATATTCACCCACCTGGATATACAGTATATCGTCATGGAATGCCCATCTTTTTTCTTTATTTGTTCTCTGTCGAAATGTCGCGAACACAATCGGAAACGAACAGTGATCTCGAACTTATCCTGTCTCCAAAGCAATTTCTTCCAAGTAAGTACACGTACGTACAATGTACGTAGGCACTGTACTAGGTCTACTACTAGTACCTAGTGCTACTACCACTACTAGTAAGTCGCGCGTGCACGTACTGCGCTGTGGAGTCACCCGCAAACTTCACCCACGCTGCCACGTCACGTCTCACATGCCAGTAAGGGTCCTATTTCTGCAGATTTTTTTCATTTATTGTCGTGCGAACAACACATGGCAGCTTCGCAGCAACAACCAATAGTTGTAGTAACAGCAATTTCTTAAGAATGGAGAAATTTCAAATCATATTAAAGCTGTAATTCAAGTCGAGAAAACCGGAAGTACACGTAGAATACAGTCGGTTGTGTGTGTAAATCGCATTAGTCACGTATCACGCGCGTACGAACGGAAGTGATTTTGCTACCGGACTATCCCATAATGCACCGTAAATGACGCTTAAATCAACATCCGGGTACTTTTTACGTCATTGGCGATAGCGAGAATTAGGAATAGTTTTCAAAATAAATCCATCCATTACAATCCTGAAATAGGGTCCCGAATAGGGTTAGTTTTACCCCCCCCCCCCCCACGAAAAATGCTGGAATACAAGTGCGGCTTTTTAGTGTTTGCCCTGATTTTCCCCGAAAGTGCTTATACTAGTGCAGTGCACTCCCGCTGTAACGATCACGGTTACATCGCAATTCTGGTTACAACGAAATAAAAATCCAAGTCGCAAAATTATCGGCTCTATATTTTTTTTCATTGTTTATTTGTTCGGTATAACGATATGTCGATATTGTAGTAACGGAAGAAAACTGCCAGTCCCGAGGACTTCGTTATAACGAGAGTCCACTTTATGATTATTACTGTACATGATTTGCTGCAAAGCAAGCCGAGCTGGTCTAGAATCTGTAGAACATTTCGCCACATGCACCGCACAATGTACTTCATTCTACCCAGCCTGCCAGCTTCTCTTCCAAAAACCTTTCATAGGGAGGTAATTTTCTTGGCTCCGTCTTCGCATTATAAGCGCCCTTGATGGGGGATAAAAATCTTATCCCATTTCCATCTTTATAACGATTCTCTAAGAATCGGGAACAAGCCTAAAGTGTATGCGTTGACGATCTGAGTGGAGGTAGGGGAAGGGGACCATGTTTTGGGTTTTATTTCTAAAAAATTAGTTACGCAAAACTGCAAAGTGGACCCATTTTGCATGGGTACAATATGACTGTTTCTTTGTAAGTGGGCAAGATCTGATGCACAACTCTCTGCAACTCCCGTTTTAAAAGCAGACATGCAAGGCATTGACAAAATTTGAGGACCTATTCTACGATAACTTTATTACCCATTGTGTGACTGGTATCATTGGTTGAAAAGTGTATCACTCTGATCGAGGAGCTTCAAACTTTTCTCCTTGCTCTGATCATAAGGCATAATACATTGTATTGTATACCACCAGTCCTGAATACCACCTGTATTCAACCAAAGTCATGGTTTGGGTGCAGGGTCGCTCTCCACACACCCCTGGCTGACCCCATTATTCCGGATGAATGCTCGAAGATAACTCGGAGGGGCTCCTGTATTGAAGCTTGCCCACAATCACGCTGCCCTTTAGAAAGAAGATGCCGCAATATTCAGTTCTATAGTAGCGAGATAGAATGAAAGAATATGGCCATACATGGACGTCAACAGCGGCTGAAGTGAAGAATAATGAAGGACTGCATGGTATAGGGCTCACACGAGTAAATAATTCCCCATATAGAGACGTCTGTTAAAATTCAAAAATAAAAAATAAAAATCTGTGAAAAAGCTGGGAGAAATGAGGTGTTTCATTTTCAGACTACGAGTTCTTTTCACTAAAAACAATAACAAAAACAAAACATATTTTTCGTACATGCACCGAATATAGTCCTTTCAAATTCCATGAGAAAAACTTTCATCTTCAAAACAGAATGCAATTTATAGAGGAATTCATGCTCGATATCTGCAGCTATTCAGCTTCATGCCAAAATAATAATGAGATTTAGTTGATTTTTTTCTTCATTTAATTTGGTTTCTTTGGTACGAATTTGTGAAGGGGCCTGGAATATTCCATTCTATTTACAGGTGTGAGCCCTGTACTTCCAGTGGCGGGTCCAGAGGAGGGCGCACGGTCCGCCCCCTATATTTATTATTAAAACAAAAGAAATGAAAAGAAAAAAATGAAAAGAAACCCTGAAGTAGCACCAGAACTATTGTTTGCGCCTTCCCTTTCCGTAATTCCTGGATCAGGCCCTGTATATTTGTACAGTGAATAGATATAATGTTTATAGGTACAATCAACCCATTTTTACCACAACACCTATCAAAATGAATGATGGAAAAATACTTTTGACTCACGAATATGTGTGAAAAAAAGAAAACAGTGCATGTTTTTTTTTTTTTTTTTTTGATAATGGTGTCATCGTCTTCTTTTTTCTCTTTGTTTTTAGTCACTGATCGGGTTTTTCTTCCTTTGTGCTCCATAACTCAGGTGACTTTCAGTTCTAAACCTATCAAAACGTGAAGGCCTTGTTTATCATCCTTTTGTAACACCGTTAGGTGCCGCTCTGTTTTTGTTTATTAATTGAGGCAGTACTGTTTGCAATGTGTCTTTTTATACTTTCTTTGTATGTTTATTGTTTGTTTCTTTCTGTCGTTCCTCGTCAGTGGTCGATGACTTTTCCCGTGTGATACGAATAATGATATATTCATTTGTTAGATATCAATAGTTCACCACCAAAGCTCTAGTAATCGCTTTACCAGAAACGTCACCATGGTTGCAGATAAACGAGATCTTGATACAGTACTCTCCGCATAATCGGGCAGGCTCGGGCAGAGCGTTTCTTACCCGATTAAGCGGATACCTGATTAACAGAAGAACACGTCTCATTCACAGTTGACACGTACAATGTGTGTATGTATATTGCATTGAACACTGCACCAAACATCTACACTGTATGCTTGAACACGCATGCTTGCACGGCACATTATACATACTGTACCTTACACTTGCTGAGTCACGAGCAATAATTTACACTCTTTTTACGGACAAATATGTCTTCAGAAAACTCATGTTTAATCACTCCCCAATTAATGATCGGTCTCCTTTGCAAATTAAGCAGAGAATGCGATTACCTGTTACACGTACATTAATTGTATTTTCATGTTTAATGCGATTAGCCGCGGAAAAATTGGCATTCATGGTTTCTTAAAGTGTTTTATCTGCGATAAAATGTGGGTAGGAATTATATTAGAAGAGCATTATTTACCCATTTATGCGGAGAGGCAACCCGATTATCAGGTAAAGTTAATGTGCATTGGAACTGATTTTGACATAACTACCCAATTAAACGGAGTACCCGTTTAAGCGATACCCGATTACGCGGAGAGTACTGTATTTGTGAACCCTTGCCTGCTACTAACCACAAATGTAGGCTTTTACCTTTGTTCGTGTTTTTTTTTTGCCATATCATAGGCAATATATGCACAAAAAAAAAACAAGAACAGGGGGATGTTGTTGACATTGAACCACGCCACGCACGGCTGAGTGGGTGTCAGCAGTCTGTGAAAAGATTTCACAACTTCCCACACATCCACTTGCATACATATCTCACAGTTACGTACCCGCAACAACATACCATAATCACCGGAGCTCCAAGGCGTTCGGCTGTCCTCATCAGTTGGACCTATTTCTAGACGGAGTACAGACGGTATACCGGGGACGATCATGGGTAATGCGGTACAAGGTCAACGAGGACTTCACTACAAAGTCTTCGTCAAGACTGGTAATCGAGTTGGCATGGGAACGGATGCCGACGTCTATCTCGCCTTCTACAACGCGGATGGTCTTCGAACTCGTGACTTCAAACTCGACAAGGCTTTCCGCAACGACTTTGAGATGGGAAAATTAGACGACTTCGATATCTGTATTGACGACAAAAACTTCGGACCCCTCGCCTTCATCGAGATTTGGCTCGATGAACGGGGATTGTTCGACAAGTGGTACTGTGAGTACATCGAAGTCAAGGCTCTGAGTACCAAGGTGGTCCACAAGTTCCCCGTCCATCGGTGGGTACCAGCGGACACAAAACTGCGACTTTGTGAGTTCGACATGGTCCTACCTCAGGAAGATAAGACCTTCTTCCAGAGACAGAGAGAGTTGCAGAGGAAAGACAAACTCTACAATGTCCTTAAGCACCAACAAACTACCTTGTTAATGGTAAATTTGCATAAGTTTGTTGTTATATTATATAGTAAAAGCAGGAAGAACAAATTGGTGCCATCTATCCTCATAAATTCACTTGCCGAATCTCTCTCAAATGAAACGTATTGTTCAGAAATGAAAATTGACAAAGATTCAGCAAATTACTTTTTGTTATCACCAACTTGTTAGATATCATTCTAATGGTGGACTTGACTACTAATGAACGTTCGTTTATCATGTTTACAACTAGAATTTTATCCAAGCGATACCATGTAGTATGCTGTTTTATATCTAAAATGTTTATTTACTTATTTTTCTTAGGCAAATTAGGTCTAAAGTTTATAAGACAATCTGTGCGTATATGTATTCTTAATTTGCAATGGGAAAACAAACAATGAATAAAACCTGTTTTGGTTGATGTCTTGTTTGATTTCAGTGTAGGAATCTACCATCTGATGAATCCTTCTCCAACGATCACATGGTGAGTATCTTCTCTTTCATCTCATCAAATTTTGTCATTAAATTATCATCGAGATTCGGCTACCCAACTCAGACAGTTTCAAAGGCATGTGTTATACAATTGCCCGACCCACAATCTCTTTTTACCTTTACACGATACAATAAATACAGGACATGTCTATTCAAAATGATTATTCTGAACGCACGATGTCTCACATAAATCACAATAATAATAATGCTTTTCATTTGTCACACTAGCTGTTACAATCCTTCATTTTTTTTTAACTGAAGTGTCTTTAAAAGACAGATGACGTTTCCCCAAATGTTCACAATCAAAACTTTTAACACTTTAGTATTCTCGAATTAATTGATGTGCCATTGAATCATAAACATTATCAACATCACGGTCGAATCGATGACCACGAATGTCTCCTGGACTTTATAGCGACAAGGTAAGTACGACCTGTTGGCGACTCGAGCTTTGCTGGTCGCGTCTCCTCGACGTCTCCTGGAGACTTTGACACGTCTCTGTGACGTCTCAATGACGCCTCCTCTTTAATATTGTTGCTGGAAATCTTCGAGACGTCTCCGCAACCTTATGGGGACACTTGGCAGCCTACCGGTGACGATGTGGAGACATCGCAGAGACATTTCCGCGACAGAGAAGACGTTTCGGAGACGTCCCCGCTACGTCCCAAGGACTTACAGGCGAATAAGTTGTCACCTTGTTTTGAGACGTCTCGGACGTCTTCTTGGATTCACCTTCGTTGTGAGAACACAAGCTAAATTTGGCGTTTAAGTCGGAGTCGTATGAGTCAAAGCGACTGTCTTTGGTAGCGGCTGCGGAGACAAAATCTCCCCCACTGAGATGTTACCGAAGCACATTGTAACCCTGTTATGCAGAATGGGCCGTCAGCTGCTTTTACACAGCATTGATGTTTAATACAGAGTTAACCACTTATAAGAAAAAATAAGATGCATAATCTTAATGATAAACTCAACAAATTGATATATTACATTATCACAATTTCTTTCGATCAGACCAATTTTGACGTATTTAAAGAATGCAAGCTTTGATAATCTGTGTGGTTTTCTATCCAGTCCAAACTTCTTCATTAATGATTCATTTTGATCTCCTGTCAGAGACATGTCCTCCACTTCAAGGTAATAATAGAAACCGTAAGATTTTCGCGACGTTTAGAGGAAAAGAAATGTGCGTGTGCACATTTGGTTATAAAAATCGACCTCACGTCGTTTGAGTTGGCGCGGTCGTGTCTGGCTATTAATTTGCGTCCGCTCAAGTCACGACGCAGAGAGCTACTTGAGGCAATGATCATATTATGGGGCGTCATTTCATTTTGTATAGGCAGCGTCCTTGCGTAATCTAAAAACCAATAGCAACACGACGCAGGGAGAGAAGACAACGGCCAACGCAGTTGTCGTCTTAAACGTCAGCGTCGCAAATCTAAAGCTACCTAATTTCACTTCATTTCGAAATTGACTTCCTCACTGATCTATTGTTTGCAGCATGTTATGCATTTGTTTTATACCTCCAGTAAAAGAACCACCACTAAATGAACTATTCAATAGTGCGCGTTGCAGTGAGTGATTTTATTCAAACTCACAAACGTCCGGAATAGTACAAATGGCGGTGGTATGCCATGGTTGGCTTATAAGGTTACGTGTCGTCGATTCATCTTATCGCACAACACGTCATATGCCTACTACATAAGACTGCCACATGCACTAACTAGTGACTGTCAATGCAGTTCCACCTCCCTAGTCCCTGTCATGACTGTCAGGAGACACTACAGTACAGGGCCTATGGGACAGTGTAGTCTTAGCACAGACTCCTGAACAACAAACAAGGTTTTGTGCTTGCAAACAAGAGGTCTGGCAACCCCTTTCCCAACCACATATTTTGTCAGTTTTGTAATATCTTTTAATATGTACACCCATAGGACTTTCTTTAACAGGTTTTAGGCCATGGGCTCCATAGGATAAATTACACCCGCCGAAGGGCCTTTGAATTCATATAAAGTGTATGATGCCATCATTTTACATGCCTTACCTAATTGTTATATATCCGTCCGTGGCTGAATGAACCATACTAGCCACAATGTGTTCGCCTTCGTGCGTCACTGTGTATATAAAGGAGAACACAAAAAGCTATTTTTACCAGCGTCTCGAACATGACAACGAGGCGAACGAGAATTAGATTACGAACTGTCAACCTCTCAGCTATGTGAATTCGAACCAAAGATAAAAATCAAGAACAAGTGGAAATTAGGAAGTCAAATAGAAATGGATGGGAACCCAAGATGAAGAAAACCAAATCCGTAATTACTCCTATATCAGAAATGTTCTATATCTCTGCTTAACTGCTACTATATTTTTGCTATTATTATTTTCTATTTCTCATTGTATAATAATTTCATAGTTTTTCATTATCCCCATTTCTTCTCATTCATTACTTTCTCATTCAAGAGGCCTATATAAATGGAAATTTAACAAAACATACATTACTATGTCTGCATAACGACCCCGCCCTTTCGCGTTTATCTCTTTCTCCCCAAAGTGGTTGTCCCTGTCTTCCATGTCCCCCATGTTGCTAGCCGAGTCCTCTTCTGAGTGGGCAGACAGAAGCTGCTGAGAAGTTGGTGGGTTTCCTTGCCTCCTTCCCTCCCTCTGCCTCTTCCATAGAGCTCTGACTCCTCTTTCCTATCTAGTCCCTTGGTTCTCTTCTGCGCTTTTGTCATATTTTAATTTTCATTATTTTGTTTCCCAAAATCGCTTGACGGCGACCGCTTGATAGGTCGGTGCCTGGGCGGTTGCCGTTCGGACACCGAGCGTATTTACGGACGGAGTGAAAACTGGGCGGTCGCCTTCGAAATTTTAATTCTGCGTTAAAACTTCAGCAATCGACACAGCGATGCCCCAGAAATCAGTGGTGTCCTTTCGGTTCCTGACAAAAATAATTGGTTAACAACTCTCCGACCGGTCATCTCGCGAGCAGGCTGATTTTAGCATTGTGGCCCTATAGCCGTATTGTCGTATAGACCTATTCAGTTTTAAAACACTATGAACTATATCGGACATATACAATATGAAGAGCTTCCAAAATAAGACTCACGAGGTGAAGCAGTGGGTAAGGTGCATTTTTACATGTCAGTGCAAAAATTAACTATTGTTCGGATACTGAAGCCCGCTCCCTCCTCCCCCCCCCCCCCTCCACGCCCCATGTCCCGCCTGAACCGAATATTATGTCTATGATATAGTTATGGTATAGGATTAAATTTGACAGTCGTGTATCAGTGCCGATTCTACATCTTATTTCAGAGTAGAACTGTGACATGACATTCCCTCGAAGTGGTCGAATTGTCGATCCGTCAGAAAGATAATTGACTGTATAACAATACTATTTTTTCATTGCGTCCGTTGTCCTACAATTTACCAGCTGAAAACTAATTGCATTCGAATCTACAAATAATGAAACATCATTCTCTACAATATCGTAATTTTCTTTTCTCTTACATACTGGTGTGAGGACTACAATAACATAATTATACATCATGTTACATACAATCATCTGCACAAAAATTGTCCCCCGTGTCTGAATTTCTGTCTGTCTTGATATCATGATAGATAGTATTACATGAGGCTGCGTTGGCACATAGAAGTATACTATTCGGGTATTCGGGCTCGTTTTTCGAGGGCACGCGAATAGCTTGAATCGAACGATAGGATTTCCTCACACCGGTTCACATAGGACTTAAGGAGGGCACTATTCAAAAGTACCGAATAGCTGCGAAAAGTATAGCAAAGTGGGAATCGAACTTGTTCGATTTTCTTGCAGCGTATACCGTCTCTCGTTTATGAAATAATGACAATTTTGGTCTGGATTTGCCCTTTAGCAGAAATAAGCATGTAGACTGACATTCTGATGCAGTTTAGAAATTGTTAATAAGATTTGCTAGGATGTAGGAGGAAGAAATCCTCACTGCATGGGATGGTGAGTTGACGGTGCGGGTGATGGTGTATTCGGGGCCCGATTAGCGAATACCGAATAGCGAATAGCGAATACCGAATACCGAATACTTCTATGTGAACGCAGCCTTACAAACAGTATACGCACACATCGTGCGCTGCACGGTGATACTTGTAAACCACTCATCTGTTCCATAGCTCAAATGCCATTTGAATGGCTCTAGCGAACCATGGACTATCTATCATGATAGGGCGGTGAGTTGGCTCAGTCGGTAGCGCGTCTGCCTCGCAATCATGCGGCCCGGGTTCGAACCCGAGTCTGGGCTGAGTAATGTTATGTGTAAGCATATCGTCCCCTCCAGCAAGAGGCAAAACACTCTGTCCCTCGGATAGGACATTAAGAAACCATGGTTTAAACCATGGACAAAAACCATGGAGCGCCAAATGTCGCACGGAATATTTCTTTACGTGAAATTGGTCACGAAATTGGTCATTTCGTCGACAAAATGGCCGTTTCGTTAACGAAATTATCATTTCGTGGACGAAATGTTCATTTAGTTACAAAATATTGTCATTTCGTTACAAAACAATCATCGACGAAATGACTGATTTCTTAACGAAATATTCCGTGCGACACTTGGTGCTCCATGGTTTTTGTCCATGGTTTAAACCATGGTTTCATTTGTACCACCTTCGTGAATTCGGGCCAAAGGGAGGTCCCGTGTATGAGCATGGACTGTAGGTCCATGGTATGAGAGAGTAGCAGCTCATGCACGTAAAAGATCCCGCTTCATTCATTCATCGCAAAGAGCAGGGTGTTTAACCCGGTGAAGTGGTCCCACCTCACATCCAACTGGACCCCATGGAAGACCAGCTTAACATAGCTGAATATGGGCTATCCAGCCATCTTCACAGATTGAAAATGAACAAACAAAACAAACAATTACGAAAACATGAACTTTGGTCTGTGCATCACTTCCGACGAACAACAAAGTTTTCATTAGAAAAAAAAAAACACAACCCCAAAACAAAACAAAAGAAGAAGGCAGTCAAACATTCGACTCCCTGTAGTTGGAAGCAACTCTATGCGTCATGAGTCATTGACTGTGCGTATTACTTTGTGCTTTGCTCATTACAAGCCCGGCCTGAGATAATTATTATCTTGAAGTTTTCTGCCAAAGAATCTTCACCAAGATTTATTCTGTCATATTTTCGTTCTGGTTTATTTAGTACGAGATGCAAGACGTGTTCTCTTAACCTAAAAGTCCACAGAAACACAAACAGCATCCATTCACTTTTTGTCATGATGACTACTATATGACAGAGCAGACTGTGCTGCCCTACTTTGGCAAAAGGAAACAACTGACATCGAGTACAAATGCTACAAATGAAGAAAATTTGTTTTTTGGAAGGCCCTTCAACATATAGATTTGTGATGAGAAATAATGTCGGTATTCATGCAAGTCATATGGTGATGCATTTATGACAATTCGAAGAATTCTTATATTCCCAATAATAATAGAAACTCATTATTATGTAACTTGCTTCCTTTTGCCAAAGTATTATAGATTTGTAGCAAACATGAAAAATCTGGCAAAAGGAAGCAAGTGACAATCATATCATAAAGAAAATTAGATTTTTTTATTCAATTAAAGAAGTATGTTTATAGTGACATATTTTGGCGTTCACAGCATGTTTTTATGATATTTAAAGAAGAACACATGTTTTCATGCTTTTCATGAAAATATCGTCATATTCTTTTTAAAACAGTTGTTACCACGGCAACCGTCATGGCTATGAGGTAACCGTGACATTCTGAAATTTTGATTTTTAATCTTACTAAAGAAATATGTTTATACTGATATATTTTGGAAATTTCAGCATGTTTTTATGATGTTTAACGAAGAATACATGTTCTTTTAGAGAAAAAAAGTTCGTTGCCATGGCAACGGCTGAAGACGTCATTTAGAAAAATGGCAACAGGTGGATTCGTGTTCACGTCGATTTCAGGTAAGATGAGTAGATTGTCATTTCCCTCTGCTGTGTTGCATTGATATGCTAGACTTAGACACACAATTGACATAGTTGATCAATGAAGCTCAAACAGCTGAAACAGAGATGGGCATGAAAATTAAATCAAGACCGAAGCTCTCAGGAATGATTTCTCTCACTATCCTAGTGGGACCTGGCGGGTAATGCAGTGAAGGTGATGCTGGCGACCAATACCATTGGTATCACCACGGACAAGTGGGAGTCTCTTAAAGACATAGAATCTATCTACCGGCCTCCTCTCTTGCCTGTACCAGCCGTAAGTAGCATTTTATTCTATTTTCTGCTCACCCCCTCCTCTTCTTCTTCTTTCTCCGTCGTCCCTCTTCCTTTTTCTCCTTCTTCATCTTCTGGCCCTCTTCTTCTTTCTGCTCCTTCTCTGCTTCCTCCTTCTCCTCCTTCTCTTCTTCGTGACAAAAAATATGTTGAGATTATTCCATGTACACTGTAGGTAATTTGCTGAAGAAAAAAAAAACTCAAAGGGGAAAAAGAGAATTACCCAGTTACCCGAATGATACTTTTGATACAGATTTCATTCATTTATGGTCGTGTATTCTTCAGATATTAGAGATACACGTTAATCGTGCAATGTTTGCATGTGATTAATTTTGTAGATTACATTCTTTTCCTTATTTTGCCAACATCGGGAGCTAAGGGATGTACATAAACGTAATCATTATAATTGTAATTAGGTACTATTATGTACCATTGAAACGCAGACAAGGCTGTAAAGTTCATTGTCATTCAGCAGGTAGCAAGTAATACCACGTAAAGTAGAAAATAACGACACTGTATCACGGTGCGTCTAAATAGAACAGAGGCTGTTTCGTCGGGGTCATCCCACTAGACCGACACCCACGAGTCATTACAGCCCACGAGTTCGACATCGAAAACAGGTCCATGAGTCATACAGTTCACGAGTCATACAGCCCACGAGTTCGACACTAGGCAAATAAAGCCCACGAGTTCGACACTAGGTAAAAACAGCCCACGAGTTCGACAGATACAACATGGCGCGTAATGTGTCGGTCTCGTGGGCCTTGTTGGCTTAGTGTCGAACTCATGGGCTGTATGACTCGTGAGCTGTATTACTCGTGGGCTGTATGACTTGTGGGCTGTATGACTCATGGGTGTCGGTCTCGTGACGTGCACCCGTTTCGTCTCCGATAACATTATACTAATCACATAAATAATTATGATATATTTACCAACCAATACTCAGTCCCCACAAAAAAGATATTGATACCTTACTCGCCATCTTCCTTCCCTCAAACTCCCCAGGGGCTGGACAAATGGAAATCTGATGTGGAATTTGGTAACCAGCGGCTCAGTGGCTGTAACCCAACTCAGATTCGACTGTGCACTGAGATTCCCGACAAGTAACAAGACTGCCTCCCTCTGCCATACTAAACTATGATACTCAGATTTCTAACTTGTCTACTTCAATGTTTGGAAAGAGAATTAACCAAAACAATCAATCAAACAAATTAGCAATAAAGCTTTCAAGTCAACCAATGTAAACAAGACAGGTTGCTGGATAGTGCATTCACCTAGCACGAACGTCCTCCCTGTTTATAGTCACACAATTCATTGTCAACATCCGACTTTTTTTTTCCTTTTTGATGCTACACTATGACAATAAGATTGCGCCATTGTTGCTTTTATTTTGTCCATTGAAATATCAAAATAATTTGCCAACAGAGAATAGGAAAGAGTCAAGCTCTATATAACTGCACACTATAGGAAGGTACTCTGCTAGTCTTTTGTCCTAATCCCAATGCCGCGGCTTCGTGTTAACTTCGACAATTATTGTATGTACGATATTTCATTATACGCTGTCTCTGAAACGACCAATCAGATTCTTTGTTTTCTGGCCGGTCCCATTGTACGTCTCATTAATGGAGACACTAGTGTAGCAAGACATTATACATTGATCAAACTGCTATCAATCCCTTGTGAAGATGAGTGTTTCTGATTACAGGCATCGGAACAGAACGTATGGTAACTGTTTACGAAAGGCTTGTTCAGAAGATGTTGCACATAGGTGGATGCTGGCCTGATATATATGAATTGATTTGATATGATATGATATGATATGAAACACAAGAGACATCATCTAACATCCTAATTTTGTTAATTTGAAATTTTGGGGTCTGGAAAGAGCCAAAGTAGCTTGAGCTATTAACCCTTTATGTGCCAAAGAGTCAAATTGTGCTTATATTTCACACACAAATACCTATGGATAGGAGATTGATCTGGCGTGCAAAGGGTTAAACTGATATAATGTATACATGCGTAATAGATTTATAGGGTTGTTTGTATTCATCGTGCCTGTCATAGACATTGTGATGCGAGATATGACGTTTATTGTGTGTTTGTATTGTCATGATTATTTTGGTACAATTTAATGGCATTGGAAACCAAATTTCTACGTCTGACATAGACCAATAAAGATGAATGAATGAATGAATGAACGAATGAATGAATGAATGAATGAACAAAAGACAGTTATGTACAGGATGAGACGTGAAAATGGATTGCTTTGAGAGACTTTTTGAACAATATCAAACTGAGGCCAGTCGTAAAGTCCTTCTTGTCACATGATGTAGTTTTGCAGTCAACGAAAAGGACATCGAGCCGCTCATCGAGAACATGACAATCGACGAAGCCATCGCGTGTAGACGACTCTTTATCGTCAACTACGATTTCTTGAAGGACCTCCCATGTACCGACGGACGGACGGTGAGCACAGCGCCCTCATGTGATTAAAGAGAGAAGGAGAGAGAGAGAGAGAAAAACAACCACATCGCTTATAAGAAAAATCATAAAAGAAAGATTCCATTTGTTGTATTAGTTACTCCATCCTTGACTGGTTTGGTTTCTTTTCCAATCGCAACTCACTGAAATAACCTTTTGGATTGTGAAATCCCACAGAAGCGGTACGCAGAAATAGTAAAGCTTATCTTTTGTCTATTTTTGTTTCGTATTTACCTCGCTTCGTGAGACAAGGGATCAGTTTTATTCTTTCAGTTCCTACCAAGATGATGAACATCTTCCGTACAATTAAGCCATGTGCAGATCGTAACAATGATACACGCCCAAGAACACAAACATAATTTGGTCCAGTGGATGTATACAACAATTGTACAAACTCGAAGAATGGATAATTATGATTATTGTTATGAGAAAGAAGATTCACGTATAGCATACTGTAATGAAAATGATAGACAACTTGTCGACCTATATTGACGTCAATAAGCAACGTATAAAGCTATGATTTAGTAGTAGCCATAATGATAATTATTTTGTTCATAGTAAAAACAACTCAACGCGAAAATTTCATTAAACTTGAATAAGGTAATTGTTGAGCGTATATGTTAACGACGATGTGAGATTCTTTTTACCACGTTCATTAGTGAGATTGTTCCTGGTGAAGAAGACCGCATCAAAACAGAACGAGACAAGACACAGTGAAGTAGGGATGGGGGGAGGTAGGTGTTCCAATGGGGTGATGACGGATCTTAATGACAAGTCGGGGGGGGGGGGGTGTTTCATAAAGATGTTCTTAAAGTTACGAACGACTTAAGAACGAGTGGTGATCAATTCGTCTGCTGAATTATCAAAGTTCTGATTAGTATAGCACATCACAATATGTTCCAGTCATTCGTAAGTCGTTCGTAACCTTAAGAACAGCTTTATGAAACACCCCGGAGGAGTGATTATTACAAAGCAAAAGGGACAACAATTATTTTAAACTCATAAAGAGGTAATGAATATTACGCCAGATTAGTCATGGTAATATCATTGAATGAGTAACACGTTGAGTAATGACTATATAAACCCACATGGGTAATTGTAATAAAGATGAATGAGTAATGATTTTAAAGCTAAATGTGTAATGGTTATAAAGCCCGAGTAATTATAAACGATTGTGACACCTGCCTACCTCATCCACCACTTCCGAATTCAGATTTGTGCCCCAATGGCCCTGTTCTTTGTTGATAAAGACAAGCATCTGATACCTGTAGCGATCCAGCTCTTCCAAGACCCAGCCCCAGACAATCCGGTAAGTTCAACCCAAAGGAGGTACTGTTTCACACACCTCTTTGGTTCCGCGTATAATACTTCGCGCAGTCAGGCAGTGGGAATCCGATGTGGGCAAAATGGATTTTGGTTAAAGGGATAGTACAGTTTTTGTTGAGACCTAATTTCAGGTTTCTAACATTTTTTTGGTGAGATAATGAGAAACATCTTAGGAAATATGAAAGAGCATGTAATTCCACGTGGAAGTCAACATTTATTTGATGAAAATTGATTTTGAAATGGCTGAGATATCCAAAACAGAGCGATTCTAATAAAGTGTGGGACCCACACTTTATTACGATCGCCTTGTTTTACTTTGTTTTTGGATGTTTCAGTCATTTCAAACCCAATTTTCATCAAATAAACTTTGAATTCCTCTTAGAATGGTATGCTCTGTACTATTTTATAATGTTTTCTTAGTATGTCGCAGAAAGTTAAAAGCCCAATTCTTATCTCCACCAATACTGTACTATCCCTTTAACAACGCCTTCTCCTAATGTCCCATATTATAGTTACACCTTGTATACTGTCACAATGAACACCAGTCAGGTACCTAGACACCGATTAGACGATAACGTACCATTCCGTATATACCAGTCTTATTGTTAGATTCATTTTTAATACTCGAAGTTTTACCGCCGTCGTACCTTGATTTTGTCACTGTACTCTCCTTTGGCATGATTTTTACTTGTGTTTATATACCCGGATGCACACGAGGCTATGATTATCGTTGGTTATTATATCATGGATGTTCGGAGAAATATATATAAAAAAAAAGTTCCTCCCGTTTGTGAAGCTTTGACTACCTAGAGACACCTGTAAGATGATAATTTACTATTATTTAGATTCAGGTTACTCGAAGTTTCACCCTCATCTTCCCTTTATTTGGTCACTGCGCTCTCCTCTGGGAAGATTCTTATTTTGTGTTTTAATACCCGAATGTTCACAAGACGTTGGTCATCGTTGGTTATCACATCGTGTATGTTCGGAGAAATACATGAAAAAAAAAAAAGGATCTTCCCGTTTTTGAAGCTTTGACTGCTCATCCGTGTTAACGTGAGGCCTGTCGTCAGCTTTCCGTTACTGAAATTCATAGTTTCAAATTTTGTAATGAATTTCATACGAGTAATATCTGCGACAGTCAAAGTAGTATAGAAGCTGACGATTAGGTTCAAATGATGACCAATGTCAAGGCTCCCGAGTAAATGGTCGATGATACTGATGATGGTGGAAATGATGATGATGGTGATGATGGTGATGATGGTGAAGATGATGATGGTGATGACAATGATGACGATGATGATGATGGTGATGATAATGATAGTCACGTTATATTGATACCAATATTAAATGCAACAGGTGTTTTACCCATCTGATCCGGAGTACACCTGGCTCATGGCCAAGTGCTACTTCAACAACGCCGATGCCTCGGTCCACGAGTCGGCTGTCCATCTGGGCTTTACTCACTTGGTAGGAGAATCTATCGTCATAGCAACGCATCGATGTTTGTCTCCATCCCATCCAGTCTTCCGTCTACTCGCTCCTCACTTCCTTTATCTCCTCGCCATCAACAGGTGTGTGCCATTTGAACGCAAGTACACAAACAACCACACATCAGTCTACCTAATTTGGAATAAAAAGGAATAATGCCTTTTTCAAGGATAAAACATTGTGCAAGCTCGTTGACATCTAACATCTGGACATTCGAAAAAATATGCGTCTGTCAACAATGTACGTGATCAAAAACAGAATGAAAACAAAAATGAATACGAATTATGTTACGTACAATTACTATACAATCCTAATACTATCGAAGGGAATAACCAGAAAGATAAACATTATCTGTCAGCTTTCAGTAAAAAAAAACAGTATGGGCTACAAAAGATTTCCACATTTACTTCGTTTTGTACGTCCTGATGTAATGCAAAAATTATATTTTAAATATTAGATCTCAACAAAAGCTACATGTTGTTTTTTTACACTGCCAGGCTCAAAACGATTCAGTGATGAGTCGTCTCAAATCAATGATTTAGGCTACAAATTTCTTTTTGCAGTTTAAACTTGTACCAACTTGTAAGATGTTAGGAAAATGTTGTAAAACTGATAAAACGTACACGTAACCTTGTCCTCTTTAATATTGCCCTTCAGTCGTGCCGTGAACGTTTTGGTTGCTGAAGGAGGCTGGGTGGATACCACCATGGCCATTGGTCGTATCGGTATGTTCGAAATCATTAAACGAATGTGGCACAATTGGCGACTCGATGTGCAGGGCTCCCTCCTCGCTGACCTTGAGGACAGGGGAGTGGCTGACCCGGAAGTACTTCCTAATTACCACTATCGAGATGACGCAGTGCTGGTTCGCAGAGCTATCTTCGATTACGTCAAGCGCATCGTCGACGGTTACTACGGTTAGTCGCTGGACGATTGACTCTCTAGTCCAGGGAAGAAGGGAGCTAACTTTAATGAAAGTCATTAAATGTGGCGTTCCTCAGGGTAGTATATTAGCACCTTTACTTTTCATCATTTACATTAATGATTTTTGCAGATCATCCGACATACTTTCTACTATACTTTTTGCCGATGATTCACATATTTTTTTCTTTAACCAAAATCCATTTACCCTTGTCCATACTGTCAATTCTGAATTTAAAAAAGTGACCCAATGGATAAGAGCCAATGAATTATCATTAAATCTTCAGAAAACCAAGTATATGTAATTTAGTAAGTCTATAGAAGTTTTAGGCTTAGATATCATCTTTGATGACGCTCATTTAGAACGTGTATCTCACATAAAGTTTCTCGGTATTACAGTGGATGATAAACTTTCGTGGAAGCCTCATATGATTAATATTAGTAAAATAATTTCGCGTAATATTGGTATCATCAATAGACTTAAATTTTAAATCCCGTTGTCTTCTTTATTGACGTTGTATTTTTCATTAATATTACCTTATCTTAATTATGAAATTTTAGCATGGGGTAGTGCCCATCAAACTTTATTAGATAAACTATTGTTATTATAAAAAAGGCACTTCGTATTATTTGTGGCGTTTCACCAAGTTTTCATGCAGATCCATTATTTGTGGAATACAAGATTTTAAAAATCAAAGTTGTGTTTTTCTTTCAGCCGGGTCAGTTTATGTGTACATTTAACACAAATGCACTTCCTAGCATCTTTAATTCCATTTTTCCAAGAAATCAATTTTTCATAGTTATCCCACCAGGCGATCTTATGAGTTTCATTTACCCCTTCTCAGAACCTTATTGGCGCAAAGTACATTTATTTACACTGGCCCTAGATTCTGAAATTCTTTAAGCTGTGATATAAAAAACTCTTTATCTTTGAATTCGTTTAAGCGTATGTTGAAACTGTTTTTTGTTGAATTCATACTAAGATAAAATATTATTTATTATTTAGCTGGTCTCTACAACCAAAGGGTTCATCGTCAATCATTTAATTCGTCAATCATTTGATTCATTATTGTTTTTTTTTTCATTATCTTATTTGTACAAACTTTGCTCAGCTGCTCGAGCTCTGAAGCACCTCAATTCCCTCTTTCGATTCCAATGTTCAGCGTGTTGGCTTTTCCTTTCATGTTTCCTTTTCTTTCTTTCCTTTCTTTCCATTATACTTTTGTGCTTTATTACTTTCAATGGTATACCCTTCTGTCAAGTCATGTAATATTTTGTGTTTCTCCTGTCTTGTTCTGTCCTGTTTTGTTCCATCCTGTCTTTGTAAACAAATATGTTAATATGGATAATTATTTGAGTGGTCCACAATTTACAAGCATGCTTTTCAGTGCACCTCTCAAATGAAATCTTTCTCTCTTTTTTTTTTCTCCAGACATAACTTTGTATTTTACCGGTATGCATGTATAATCTATTAACTATTATCTACCATGTAAAGTCGACTTACATGCCTATGTTATATCTTCCGATTCATTTCGTGTTATGTTTGCCGAAAAAGAGAGAAGGAATGCAATAAATGAAATGAAATGAAATGAAGAACTTACAGAATGAATAAATGAATTCAGAAAAACTAACAAACAGACGAAAAGTTGGGCAACTGTTAAATCTGATTTTCTTGTGTTAATAGAAAATGAAAATAACTCTGAGGCAAAGGCACAACTCATGCAAACTTCCTATCTCATTGATATTGGAACGAATCTTGTATTGACAAGCTTTCCTGTCCGTCATTTCAGGCCAGGACGTGCTGAGTGTACTAGTCCTGCAATTTAACACTAAGGGATATTTCCGGATCTAGCTTGTCGCTTTCCATCTTGTTTTGATTTCTTCCTCACGTATATTCTGTTGGTGTCTGTACTGAACATCAGACTGACTTGCTTCTTTTCCTATACGAGCAAAGTCTTGTGCGAATTGATCGCTCTGTCCTGACATTAAAAATAATGAGAGGCTTAAACGGATGGTACCGTTTCAGTTGACGTGTTATATGGGACTTCAGGTTTCCAACGTTTTTCGAGGATGACTTTTTCAGATGAGGAGAAACCTCTCATGAAATGTGAAAGAGCATTGTAATAATTTAAAGAAATATTCAAAGTTTATTTCATGAAAATTGGTTTTGAAATGACCGAGATATCCAAAAAACAAAGCGATTCTAATAAAAGATGGGACCTGCCTTTAATTAGGAAAGCTTTGTTTTATTTCTTTTATTTTTAATATCTCAGCATTTTCAAAATTGATTTCCATCAAATCATGACTTGAATCCGTTTTAGAAATGCATGCTCTCTTACATATCATAGAGTGTTTCGAAGTATCTCGCAAAAAGTTAAATGTGAATCTTCATGTCAACCAATACTCTACCACCTGAGGTCATTTGAGGTAAATTCTTCCAGCCCATTCCTCGATTTTCTGTACCTTGTTTCGATTCCACAGATTCATCAGCGAAGGTGAAGGAAGACAGGGAGTTGCAGGAGTGGGGAAGGTTTCTGGGAGGGAAACCTAAAAACGAGAAGGAGGCGACGGTTGGTATGCAGGTAGGGTGTGGCTGACTCCTGGTGTTATCTCTCGAATTAATGTAAAGAGACGTTCCCTCTTAGTGTGAATCTCCGATAAGAATTTATTAATATTACCAATTAGGCTGAGTGCATTGTGCTTACAAAGAGGCATAATGGCATTTAGCAGGGTATGGTTCTAAATTGTCTATAATCAGTTATTTCTATAAATACGCTGTAATTTATATTGACATGCATAGAAAACAGTTGCCACTCGGTGGGCCGTACTGTAGAATAAGTCTGTTGGAATTATATACATACGTATCTGATTGCCGAATCATGACTTCCCTGTAACTTTATTATCATGTTTCCCATCGGAAGACTACAGATTAGGGAAGCAAATCTGATCAGAAAAGATTCAAAATTCCTTTCTACAATTAAAGGTCATGCTTACCTTAAAAAAAATGTTCCAGATATCTAATTTGATGCATATGTGTAGGTTAGTTGTATCACAAAACATTCTACCATATATATATATATATATATATATATATATATATATATATAATTTTTTTTTTTTTTTTGCAACAAAGCCTAAAATATAAGGAGATATCACTATATTTTTAATAAACCGTAACTGTATAAGGTTTAGTCTGGAAATATTTTCATCAAAACTATTGTTCACATTTTGTATACTTAACATCAATTACACTTGTTCAGATTTTTACATTGGTTGTTTCTATTTCTAACTCGCATTTTAGAACTAATGCTAGGTTTTTGTTTCATCTGCAAGTGGTATAGGCCTAGAGCAAATATTTTATGTCTTTAATGGAAGTGATTCTGCCACTAAGGAAACTAAACATCTCTTGTCATCTGTCCATCCCAGGGTCTACCCAATGGTGGTCAGTTCCTGACCACTGACGAAGTAGCGGACACCGTCACCAACTTTATCTTCATCTGCAGCGCGGGTCATGCAGCAGCCAACTTTGGACAGTACGACCAGTATGGTTTTCCCCCGAGCTACCCCGCCTGGCTGCATGGCCAGCCGCCTCGCGACAAGGTGTGGTCACTTGATGGGAGGGAAAGTTTGCCTCGTCTTTCAATCTATGTATTTATTCATTCATCTTTTTTTCTTTTTTTTTTGGGGGGGGGGGGTCTCTCGCACATTGTTGTTATTTCTTTGGACTTCACTAAATGTCATTGTATTTGTACATGAATTTGCATCGAATGTTTAGGACCTTCATACATTGATTAATACGTTAAAATAATCCGTATACCTCAGATTGCACGAGTTTAGTCTTACAAGAGCTAGGGCAAAGACATAAAGTCAAGGGAGTTTTGTCATACAACAGGAGGGGATACCAGGTAGATAACCCTTTATATTCAAATGAACATAATCTTTTTTAATTTGTCAGTGATGTGTCGAAATCGTGTTTATGCTTTACATCACGTGTTGGTATCAACCTAGTGCTATCCTCGCTGGACTAGCGAGATTAACAGGTTTATGATATTAACCCTTTGTGTTTTTTTTGTCATGACAGTACTTTTTATAAAACGGAAAACCGCCATTGCGCCACTCGTACATCAGTAGATTTCGATTTCTTATCACCTGCAATCTTACTCTATGACGTCCGATCAAATAAAACCTCAGAATACAGAGTGGCAGGTGTTTATCTGAGAAACTCGTAGTAAACAACCTTCATAGTAGCTAAATCTTGCTCTCTTTTTTTCAATCCCGCTCGGGAATCCCGCCCGGGAATGCCACCCAGACTCCTTTGACGGAGGCCGACATCCTTCAGCAGCTTCCTGATAAAGCCGAGACGCTAAGTGTCATGACTTTCACCAAGCTACTGAGCACACGAGGAACCAACGCTCTGGGTGACTTTGAGATGTGTTATCTCTATGATCCAGTGGGCTGCGCCTCGCTCTACCGGTGAGTAATATGGGTGCACGTCACGCGACCGACACCCACGAGTCATACAACGCATGAGTTATACAGCTCACGAGTCATACAGCCCACGAGTTATACAGCTCACAAGTCATTCAGCGCATGAGTTATAAATACAGCTCACAAGACTTAGTCATACAGCCCACGAGTTATACAGCTCAAGAGTCATACAGCCCACGAGTTATACAAATCACGAGTCATACAGCCAAGAGTTATACAGCTCACGAATTACATGGTCCATTAGTTTGACACTAAGCTGACAAGGTTTTTTTAATCATTTTTATCTATTTCATTGTATTACCTTTACCTATTATCGAACTCATGGGCTTTATTTGCCTAGTGTCGAACGCATGGGTTGTATGACTCGTGAGCTGTATGACTTGTGAGTTGTATAACTCATGCGCTGTACGAGTATGACTCGTGGGTGTCGGTCTAGTGGGATGACCCCAGTAATACCTGGCCGTTGAAGTCGCTTATGCGGGATCGAAATTTGTATACTCTCAGTTATCATGCAACACGATTTCATCCAACTCCGAAGTTTCGTTAGTACGTACTGTCTTTACGTTTTTGGATTAACGACCCCCCCCCCCCTCGTTTGTTTGTTTTGTTTGTTTGTTTGTTTGTTTTTTTTTTTACTTTCGGAAAACTTCTTGGTATAAAGGAATGTGTGTGTTTCGGGGAAAAAAAACGCTCCTTCAGAATAACGAAACAGTTTCTAATTTTTTTTTTTCCGGATTACCACACCTTTCGGTATTACGAACATCCCCCGGTTTAGGTAATCCCTGTTCTTCGCCGAACAAGTGTTTTAATATCCTTAGAACGGTTAGAAAGCCAGAGCAGAGAAGAGAAATGGCAGCACTTGAAGAGTTTGTGTGCAAAAACCGATAAGTCCATTTTTGAAGATTTTGAAGTACGGTCTCTGTCATAAAGTACAAAATAATACCTTTTAAATGATATATTGGTCACTACATATAAAGGTATATTTTTGAAGTTATGGTCAAAAGAAACAAACATTTTCTTATTATTCTCTTTATTTTTCTTGACCTTTAATCGCAAATACATGTATCTCCAGTTGGCAAATATCGACTTATCGGTTTTTGCGAACAAACTCTTCACTTATAAAGTCCTTCTGTAATGTGTTGGATTGTTGGTGAAGCATGGTTTAACGATGGATTTCTCTCGTACCACAGATTCCGAGCCGATCTTGCGAAGATTGGAGAAATGATTGACGAGAGGAACAGGGAGCGAGAGGAGAAATACATTTACCTTCATCCGAGAGAGATCCCTAACGCTATCAGTATCTAAGGATCTACTCACAGAGTGGTTGGCTAAAAACCATATACTCACCCTGGCGTAAACCGTTGCATACGGGAACCTGGTGGCTTGCGTAATTAGCCATGGATATTTCAGAATTTAGTACGGAACGGCTTAATCTATTTTGGCCCACGACGTTGGGTGATTCTCCTTGAATGTCGGATCTACTTTCAACACACCAATCTTCGCTTTATAGAAATACAGTCATTGCAAAGATATATATAATTATATCCTGTACAATACACATGTATATATCTTTTATATATCTTTTTCAACGATATCAGTCTCAAGGATGTACTCACAATACTGGTTTGCTTGGAGTCACATACATCATTGATCCTAATTTTGCACACTTTGGTGTGCAAGCTCTCTTTATCTCGGGTTTGTATTCAACACAGCTATCATCGTAACGGAATTATCTTCGCCTTTAGAGATGACAATTATTGTTATTGTTTTGAAAATTATGTAAAAACAAAACAAAGGGGTTGTTCAACACAAAATAAACAACGACAGGATTTACGTTAAAGAAACAGAGGATCAGCCACAGTATTCTAGTCTCCGGTGTAGGCCCTATGTTATATTATCATATATTTTTTTTCAGCTTTTCAGATCTGTATATAAGTTGGCAAGACATGTACATTATATATAAAAACGTTGATACTAGCACGCAATATACTAACATAGCAGATAACCAATAAAAACAGTAAAACAGCATTAGTTTCATCACAGGTGTACAGGTTTGCTAAGGTAGGCAGCAACCATACAGAAAAGTCATGAAGGCAACTCAAAGCTATGGCTGAGATATCCAAAAAGAAAACAGTCCTTATAAAAGAATGGGACTCATCTATATTAACAAAACCTTTACCATTTTTTCTTTAAGTTATCATACAGTGTACAGAGCCCTCTCTGTTAACGAATAGACAAGGTTGGATCATAGTGTATTTTTTCGGATTCATTTTGTTGTCTTTAACATTGCAGGGAGCTGGGTATGTGTTGGCATGAGCAATCCGAATGCAGTATGTCATGTATAGGCATTGTGAATCGATGGATTAGACCGCCTTTACATCATGTATCATTATCTCCTGTTATTGTGTTTTAAAAACAAAAGCTACAATTTATTTTTGCTATTACATTCAGGGGGAAATATTCAGTAAGTTAGGGTCAATATTACAATAATTGTCGTAGGATTACGGTACGTTGAATTCACATTAGATAGATGTCTTTAATACAAGGTAATATATATTACATTTACTCTTGACTTGACTATTACATTGATTTAGTTAAATAATGTATAAGGAACATTACATTGAGGGTGATGTCATTCAGTTGGGTCGATATTGTAATCATTTGTTTTGTTTTGTTTTGTTTTGTTTTTTAGTTGTGGAGTTTAATGATTTCTATACCTTAAGTTATGGTTATGATACAGGGTAATATTTCTTCACTGTTTTCCTCATAGCTCTCAATGCATTGCTTTTTTGTGTTCGTCCTGAATATCTACTTCATGTGTTTGTATATAGAGATCTATTTTAGATTATGTTTTTACCCTCTGGGAATCAGGATGGTGGATTTGTTACATGTAACCCAATGTCGTTCGCGTTACGATTGTCAAGATACGTACAAGTTATATAGTTTTGCCAACACACATGTGCCATAATGTTCTATGGAATACAGTGCACTTTCGTCATAAGGAACACAGTTTTGACGAAGTTACGGTTACAACGAAGCAACAAATTAGGCCGCAATATTATCCTTTCTATGTTTTTCTAATGTTCATTTCTTCTGTAATAACAAAATTTTAATATAACGAAAGAAAACTGCCGGTCTCGAGGACTTCGTTATAATGGGAGTCTTCTGTGCTGATACTATATAATATAATGTACTGAATAAGCAAGTGATAAGCGAGGGAATAATAGCTATCAACATGGTTTTCCTTCTTTATTAGGGGATGTGCTACTATCGTGTGTTTGGTAAACATTACTGAGCTTGGAATAATGTAAGATTTTGTGTAGATGAAGGTTGCTCTGTTTATTATGTTATAGACTTTGATAATACATACTGCAGACTATTACTCACTGACATTGGAGTTGGAGTAAAAGTCACATGTCTCCTTATTATGATGATATCATTCGAGTAGTGGTAGCAATGTGCTTTGTTATTTCTATTAGTAGACTTATTTACAGACTATAAAAGTGAACTTGACATATATTACACAGTAATCAAGTTGATCCTTGACGGAATTCTCATGCTGTTTCTAGTACAAATAATGCTGGTGATTATCATCATGCATATCTTGTGTCACAAGGGTTTTGACTAACTGCATTTTCAAATAATATTACACACATTTTATTCCAGAATCTTTGCAGTGCTGATACCTCCTTGCTATGTTGTAGCTATTAAAACCATAATGAAAAATGTTGTTATTTGAATTTTAAGGCGTGTGTTATTCAGTTATGAATATTCACGCCTACGTGTCTATCATATTACTCTCTAAAAAAAATCGAGTGAAAATATTCACTCTTAAAAGAGTGAATACAAAAAAGAGTCAATTTCGAGTGAAATTGGAGTGAATTTTGAGTGAAAATGCTCATTTTCACTCATTTTGGAGTGACGTCAGGGATCACTCGAAGATTTTGGAGTGATCCCTGACGTCACTCCAAACTGAGTGAAAATTAACATTTTCACTCAAAATTCACTCCCATTTCACTCGAAATTCACTCTTTTTTGTATTCACTCTTTTAAGAGTGAATATTTTCACTCGATTTTTTTTTAGAGAGTAGTCGTGGCTTCCAGACCCTCTCCCCGTACTTTCGCTATTCAGGATGTTGACGCCCTCAACGTCGAGAACTGATGTAGTTAAATTGGTTTTTGTCCTGCAGAGGCCTTCTTCGCCGCGGAGTCTAGTTGGCAAAGGGTCTGGAAACCATACGTCCCTCCCTCTACGTGACAGTTTTTACAACAAAGATGTCTATGTTCGTTCCAGACAATGTGGACAAGAAATCTTCTCATTCTATAAAATCATGCACTAACAAACATGTTCGCAATTTTGTGGGCAGAAATTAAATGCGGTCTTTAAATTCAAATTTCATATGTTGTATTTATGAAAGCGTGGTGCATTTAATAGCAATCGCACATTGGAGTCTGATTTTGCCACTCATTGACTTCTTTCTTCATGAAGTAAAGACTCAATGTATGACGTCATATGTGTAGGAAACCTTATTAGATTGTGTATCTACCCTCTTGGAATCAAGGAGATGGATTTATGGGTGCACGTCACAAGTCAGACACCCACGAGTCATACAGCTCACGAGTCATACAGCTCACGAGTCATACAGCTCACGAGTCATACAGCTCACGAGTCATACAGCTCACGAGTCATACAGCCCACACAGTCATACAGCTCATGAGTCATACAGCTCATGAGTTCGACACTAAGCTAACAAGGCCCACGAGACCTACACATTAAGCCCCGTGTTGTATCTGTCGAACTCGTGGGGCTGTTTTTACTTCGTGTCGAACTCATGGGCTGTAATGACTCATGAGCTGTATGACTCATGGACCTGTTTTCAATGTCGAACTCGTGGGCTGTATGACTCTTTGGTGTCGGTATGGAATAGTGAGATGACCCCGGATCTATACCTAAGAATTACATTACTATTTTCAACACACGCATAAATTATTCAAGTATTACAGTGTTGTAAATACACGTACACATTACTGAGCTTAGATAAAGGATGTGATAGGATTTGATGATAAACTGCAGAGTGTCTTCAGGATCGAGTTGAAGTAAAAGTCACATATCACGCTATAATCAATTATAATGACATAATTCGAGTATAGAGTGGTGGCTTTGTACTACGTACCTATACTTCTGAATTTGACACACACAATAATCAAGTTGATCATTGACGGAAGTCCCAAGATGTTTCCTAAAATAATGATTTTTTTTTTATTATCATGCATAATTTTTTTTTTTCGTCACAAGGTTTCGACTTATAGTATTTTTGGATGAATATTACACATATTTATTCCAGAGATTGTAATCTGTGCACAATCATTCTATACATGTTTTCTTGAGTTGCTTTTTCAAAGAGTTATGTAATCATCGGGCAGATATTTTATGTATTAAATGTAATTTGCAAGAATGGGTCATGCTTTTGAATTATTTTGCTGTTGTTGTTTTTACATCATGTTTTACTGACAGGCGTCTTGTTTCAGTAGCAAACTGCACAGACCATGTTTGCCAAGAATAAAACATGGTGACCTTCCTAAAATCTTAGTGGAAACATTTTTGTATATAATTTACCTATGTTTTGATATTGATGGTTGCCATGACAACCGTAAACTGACAACCATGTCAGTCAGGATAGATAAAGCGATGTAGGTCTACCATCTCTTCCTGCTTCGCCTCCCCCTTCAAAAACTTCAAAACCCTGGCAGTGATGAAGGATGAACCACGCGTGAGTTTATGTCGTTATGTATTATACAGCGGACTTCCGTTATAACGAAGTCCCGGGACCTACGGTTTTCGTTAGTTATATCGACACTTTGTTGTTACTGAACAAATAAACAATCAAAATACATACAGCAGACGTTGCAGCCTGAATTTTTGCTTCGCGGTTGTAACCGTAATTATGTTATAACCATGTTCGTTATAACGGGAGTGCACGGCATGTATGATACCTTGTAGAATCATATCACTAAAAAAAAGAGGTCATCATCTAATTCTTTTTTCAACAGCTTTCTGACAAGTCTTGGCTAATAACGATCCTGAAGGAATGATTACTATACTAGCAAACTGAACGTTCGTTTCATTTATTTTGCGTTTGCATTAATCTGATAAAATGTATCCGTAGTTCTGTCTATATGGTTGTTTGTCTGATGACGAGTACATGATGTATTTTCCTTTATGACAGAAACATCACCCATGCTATAATCGGACTGAAACCCAATGGCTCGAATTTACGAAGGTGGAACAGTCTTTGTCCATGGTTTAAACCATGGACAAAGATCTTAGTTTTGTATGGGCGCCAAGTGTCGCATGGCCTATTTCGTTACGAAACCAGTCATTTCGTCAACGAAATTACCATTTCGTTAACGAAATGAATGATCACTTCGTTACGAAATACATAATTATGTTCATTTCGTCGACGAAATGACTGGTTTCGTAACGAAATAGGCCATGCGACACTTGGCGCCCCATACAAAAATAGGGTCTTTGTCAAAGGCTTAAACCATGGACAAAGATTGTGCCACCTTCGTGAATTCGGGCCAATGTGTAAAAACAAACATAATTGAAGCGGTATATATAGCTCAAACATAATTATCGCTTGCCTCCTAATAAGAGTGTTTCCGCTACTTGCGTGTAACAAGTTTAAATGCTATCATCTCCGTCAATTTCAACATACCTTGAATAATATTGTTGACTTTTTCATAAATATGAGTAAATAAACTTTAATTGCAAGGAAGTGAATAAAACAACAACAAGAATTTCATTTCCAAAGAACTAAAACAACAACAACTTGCAAACCTTACATTTTTGGAGATCGTCACAAAGAAATGTTAGGTTCGTTTTTCTGAAGGTTCCTTAATGCAAAAATGAAATAAGGTTTTCATTCCCGAAAGTTCGTTAAAACAGGACAAACGGAATTACGAACCGTATTTCATTTTCGGATTAACAAACATTAGGAATAACGAACAGCTTATACACAAACCCATTCAGTCTTAGCTCGATGTTTCCTTCCTTATATGCACAGTTCAAGACGTCGGTGTTACTGGGCTGTGTATGGTGTAAGTGTATTCATCTTCATGTCATATTATCACATACTGTATACGCCGAATATTTCGCGAGGTTTATATTTTCGCGAATTTCGTGAGTAAGGTGCTATTCGCGAAATTAAAGACACGCGAATATATTGACTCTGATCCCGATTGGAATGTGACGTACACGTGTACACTTCTCCGTTCAGTACAGGACTCCACGATCGCGAATTTAACCACTCGCGAAATGGTTGGGAATTGCCGATTCGCGACAATTTAGACTCGCGAAATATATGGCGTAGGCCTATACAGAGATGACCTTTCATACACACACACGCACACACATGCAAATATCGGCAACGATAAAATTTTGGAAAGAAAACATAATATTCTTTCCAGTTTGAAATAGTGACACACTGCATTATTCGAATAAAAATTAGAGAGAATTTAATACACGCATTGACAATTACAAAACCATGTAATGATTTCAGCAGTCTCCATCATGTTGATAGCTGTTACTCAATCCATTTCCTACAATAGACATTTTTTTCTACAGTGAAATCTCCATAACTTTCATTTCTGTATATATTCTATCCATAATCTCATTTTTCAAAATACATCTTTTCCGATATAATATATAAGTTCAACACATATCTACGTAGGTGTACAAGGGCATGATAATGTACTACTTATACACTGGATTCACACCATACAGACATTAATTTGAACACTTAGAAACATACACATACACTGTAATGTAGGCCTAAAGTATTAAGGATGACGCCGGGGGAGGTGGGAGGTGGGGGGGGGGGGGGGGGGGGGGGTGTCTTAAACATGAAATTTTCAATATTTTGTACAAAACAAGAGTTCATTATAAGAAAGTAGTAAATTTATCAAAATGTGTCAAAATGATACTCAAGAACCATTTTCTCTCCTTAAAGGCACGTGGAAGGCTCCTAATGCATTAAAGGATATGTGAAATAGAAACTGAGATCTTGTTCATTTTTTATTCCATTCAAAGGGGAGTGGTCCAATGTGATGTTTTTGACAGGTGGATTTCATTAGAAAATGGGAAGGCCTGAAGAAGAGGGCTACTATATTCAGTGAATTTTGGTCCAAAGTTTCATTTTCTCACACAAATTGCTTTCTGACCTGTTTTATATATATCATACAATAATCATATTGGTCTGTTTCAATAGCAGCAAACTAACATCATATAGCATCTACGACATTTATCTTAAAAAAAAAAAAAAAAAAAATCTGTGGTTCCATCCACCTATCGTTGCTTTAAAAACCTCAGCTTTATACTTACAGACGATAAGAAAACAAGCAAATGACCAGTCGTTCATTGAATCGTCATGTTTTGTTCTCATACGTGATATCTATCAGGGTACAGAAGGTTCCGTGACGTCATAAAACACGCTGCCCGAGGGGCAATAACAAATTCATTTGTTCATTAGAAGTAATGAACAAAATACCTGGATCCTCCTTTCATATTCAACCTACCTACTTACGTCAGATTTTGCCTTGAATACAAAGACATCTAGTTATGGACATAGAGACATACAATGCATATTCAGCATCCTTATTAATTAAGATCCTTTCAAGACTTATTAGATCAAAACACTTTTCTTTCATCCTAATGAGTTTGCATAATCATAATTCTCACAGACGAGCCACTACATCTTGGAAGAGGCCCTTCTGTCTGGTGAATCTCTCATAGAAGTAAATTTCTATAGACTATAAACTTTAATACAGTGCACTCCCGTTACAACGAACACGGTTATAACGAAATTTCGTTATAACGAAGTAAAACTCCTGGTCCCAAAATTAACACCATTAAAGTCTATGGTACAAAATTCGTTTATAACGAACACGGTTATAGCGAAATTTCCGTTACAACGAAGTCTTTTCCGAGCGCCACTGACAAAGAAAAACAAAAGAAATGTGCTCCGTTATAACGAAATGCGAATAGCTTTCGAAAATACGTATAGCGGAACAATCATTTATAGCGTCTCTACACGGGCTTCACATCACTGTGTGTTCTCTCCTTGTGTAAAGCGAAGTTTCTGAGGGGAACTTGCGTATAATATTGTAATACAATAATCCCATCCCATTCACATAGCTTTCCAGTGTATGATGAGTATTCAGCAAGCAGAATATGATATATATCCGTGGTTTCCTTGTTTTCGTTATATATTGTATTTGTTCGGTTATAACGAAATTTCGTTATAACGAAAGAAAACTGCCGGTCCCGAGCATATCGTTATAACGGGAGTGCACTGTACACAATCACTGACACCTGGCTGACGGGTGCCATTGGTGGTTTTCAAATGAAGACTTACCCTGGTGGGCAGCCAGTTAAGACCACCTACCAGTCAAGTAACCATGCTACTGGGTCTTCAAGGCAATTATCTCAGACACTAATACCCCAACTTTGTCACAAAATCAATGAAGAAAACCAGTAATTTCTGTAATACTACATGTACTGTATGTTCATTATCATACAGTGCACTTCTGTTAAAACGGAAGTCTTTTTCTTTTGTTATATCGAAGTTACGGTATAACCAAACAAATGAGCAATGAAAAGACAGAGAGAAAAATAATAAAGTTGCGGCCTGAATTTTTACTTGTTGCAACCGGAATTTCGTTCTAACCGTGCTCGTTATGACGGGAGTGCACTGTATTAAGTTATCATTATAATAAAAATAATAGCTGGTTTTATATAAGCGTATTTCATACTTGTTAGCTGGTGTAAGATCACACCACAGTGGTCTAAGCTATGGCCTTTCCACAAACATGGTTCATTATGACGTCAGCCAATACAACATGATCGAATTCACTGTAGACAAACTCACTAAAGTTGTATCTAGCTATAATGTACATTCCCAAAACTGTTCATCACTATATTCTGTTGTGTTTCAAAGAAAGAAAAGAGGGAGAAAAATTAGGCCCTATACAACAAATAATTTGCCCCAAATTTGCCTCCCAAATTATTATATTCTTTTAACACAAAATTGTGAACCTATACAGAGTTATATAAATGTATGCAAGCAGGTATCTCCATGTCCTGACAAACTAACCCCCCCCCCCAAAAAAAAAAAAAAAAAAAAAAAAACTGAAAAATGGCAAGAGAGGCAAAAAAGTAAGACATTATAAAATCACTGCCTGTGTGACGATGTAGCCAATCTGACTTTGGTGAAACGTAGAAAAACAAAGTTGAATTACGCCATTATGTCTGGAATATAAAATCAAACTGAAATAGCGCCTGGACTTATTTCGAGTTAAACATGCACAAAGTTGATTACTGCAGAGTGTACTACACATACATAGAAATCTCGATAATAAGGAGGATCTAAAAGTCAACACAATTACTTTCATCCGATTTCTCACAGTACTCTCTCAGGGTACAAAGACAATGAAATATAAAGCTCTAGATTTCAGACCAACAGAATAAACCTGTAAGAAGAGGGTTTTGTTACACCTCACTTCCTCAAAATGATGTTCCATTGTATAACATATGACAGGAAGACACAGCCATGAAGGCAAATGAAGTTTAGAAGAGAGAAAGCAATCAATCCTCCAACTCACTAGTATTCTAATCATGAAAATTTAGCAGAAAACCACAATACTTGCTGTGCCATCAACTCATTCCCATGAGATTGCCATATGACTATCATATGACTACCATGTGACTACCATATGACTACCATGTGACTACCATGTGACTCCCATTGACAACCATACGACTACAATGGGAATGGAATGTGACTGACATCAAAATGATTGTGAAAATGATTCAAGCTGAAGAACAGGATCCATATAATGTGTAAGTTTGCTACGATGATCTGTCTACAGAAATAGTTCCTTCATGACTAAATTATCTTTGATGTACTAAAATTATCTTTGATGTATTCTTATACGCTCTCAATAATGTTCTGTTTTTATAATTATGTACAAGTACTAATCTTGGCAGTATTTCATGCTTCTCTTTCCCTCTTTTTTTTTTTTAATTCGAGATTTCTCTCTTAAGACATGATTAACAGATATTCATTCCAAGATTATAAATGATGTAATGACCTGTACACACTGTTACCTAGTCACTCCATGAAGACTGTGCCTACAATACATGGTCACTAGATACAAATTTTGGCAATCGGTGTTTAGCTGCCTCAAACAGGTTGTGGACAAAACACAATTAATGGAAAAAAAAATCAAAACAGACACATGCTTAGATTACAAGAAAAAAAAACATAAACAAAAACTGATATAACAAGATATTGGATGTTGCATGGAAATCTCCATAGTCCTGATTTTTCAGTTGTACAAAATCAATACATCACTGTGTGCTACTGTTACAACAAGATCAGCTGTAAGGACATATCTGCTATAATGAGCTGAATCTTGTAACTTCTCAAGAAAGAAAAAAACAAAGACTAATTCTTGAGCTTAAGTAACTCGACTTGAGAAATGACGTCATCACTCAGCAAGAGTCATCATCCAGAAAAGTCTTACTCTCTGGAACTATTAGATGGGAGATCTCATAATTTGTAAAAACACTTGTCAAAGTGAGTGCTTTCATTATCATGTTAGATACTTATAATTGTCCCATACATACATCAGGGTTGTCAATATTAACTCTTTATGTGCCATGGTGGAAATCCCCCTGTGTGCCACGTTATTCTGAGACACGAAGGTAGTCGTGCTTTGAGAAAGAATTCTGTTTTTCCAATTTGTATAACTTCTACAAATTTCTGTTAAGATGGGCATAATAGTAGGCAAAGCTAAAGAGGAATGCCAAGCTTTGTTTCGATATAGATTGTATGACAACTCTATTTTCATTTTTTCTTTTGAATGACCAGTTGCTACATAACTGTAACGGCATAACTTTTGCACATTAAACCGTGACAGAAACTTAGAATGTATGAGCAAATCTAGTTGGGAACATCGCTTGATAGTCGATCACCACAAAGAATGCAAGCCGTATATGAGAGGAACAAAAGCACGAGAAACGCTTTCATTGTGCCGCGGGATTAGCAGTAATTAGCGATTTATCGATCGGTCTTGGCGGCTTTGTTTGTTGAGCAGAATATGCGAAGTTGGCACGCCGTCGACTGAGTCGGAGGTGCGAACGTGGCACATAAAGAGTTAACTTGAAATTCTTCATTGTACCATGTTATACAGAAGAAAAAAATATATGTATATATTATTGTTCAAGTGTTTCCAGGATGTCTGTTTTTGGTTTAGTTTAGAAGGATGCAGTGAAAACATTTCAGCATGTTGTTGTGACAGGCTGAAACCCCTTGTAGACCACCTTGAGAAAAGTGAGCATATGTTTGTAGAATGCGTTTGATATGAGTGCTCTAGATGTTGATAACAACCATATATCGATTTCAACGAGTGAAATGCAGTGTAGCTTTGGCCCTAACCTCTTTGTTATAATTTGGGTTTCCCATAGCTGATACTGTTCATATTATTACAACCTTTTCATGCTCTTTGGTCAGCCTAGCATCCCGACAGAATAAAACCTCTTTCTGCTTGGGACCACCTAGATTTCCTCGTTTATTGGTAGCCTCGTTCCATCATATCAATAATTTGTATTCACCAAGTCTATTAATTCTTCTTTCAAATATAAGCCAGTTCACAGTTAGCACTAGTCTGCAATGACCTCTCCAACCACAGACTTTGCAAAGCATGGAATAGTCTTCAAGAAGAGCAGTAAAAAACAGCCATGCAGAAAGTGGTAATTTACATGTCAGTGCTGCATGAATGGCTTTTGTTAATGTTGCTGAAAAGAATGCACATTTACCTGTAAATACCAATCTGCACCTGGTTCATTGGAACATAGTTGTCAAGAAGCCCTATCTAGGGTTTGAATACCTCAGTTGCAAATCCATTTCAAGAGAAGGTCTGCAATGGCCTCTATCTGCACATGCTCAGATTTTAACTGTGAACTGGCTTATTCTATGATTTGTACAAAAGAAAAATGAATCTGTATATTACCTTTGTCAAGAAATTGCAGAAATTAATAAATATCAAAATCAAATATCAAACATAATGGATTACATGAAATAATTAAAACTATATGAAAGGAACAGAATCTACAAGGAGACCTCGTTATATCAGGTTTGTTCGCTGTCTCCAACCTCACTCAAACAAGGTTCTACCGTATTTCGTCTTGCTTCTCTCTAAACATCACATCAGGTTTGAATTCACTATGATATTCTGCATGATAAATTATCCTTCAATTTGCATGCTACCAAAAATTAAGCTTTTGCCTCTTACACAGTGTAACCCCATATCAATTAATACATGGCACATACCTTCCCTAGTCAAAAGTTTACGACACTGCCTGTCTTAGGATTTAATGCAGACCTATCAGTGTCCACACACATAATCGTTGTTCCTGGGGTGACAAGACCTGATATCTCAAATTTGGGTGAAATTAATAATAATAATAATAATAATTGTTTTGGATATAAACTCCAAATTTTATTGTCCGAAAATGGAAATTCTTTTTTGCCCAATTGATCGTGGGCCCGGCAGCCACTGAGCAGCGCCAGATCGACGTTGCTCTAACCTTTTCAACTGTTGAATGGCAAACAAGGTAGCAGCAACTCCCATCTTTTAACGTCTTTTGGTATGACGCGGCCGGGGTTCGAACCCACGACCTCCCGATTGTGAGGCAGCCGCTCTACTTACTGAGCCAACACATCGGTTTACTCGGTTTAATCAAATTACTTTGATTAATGATCACATATCCAGTGAAGTGATGTCCTGTCCAAATCCTATCTGTTTTACCTTCCAAATGAAGCCACCACAGCATGTCAAAGGTAAGGCTATCCCATTTGATACAGTGCTTTGGCTGCCATGTTTTTTTGCTCTCCTGAACATTTGACCTTTTGTAGATACACGCTGTACGGGGTCTTGTCACCCCAGATCTCCCTTAGGCACCAAACCAAGTTTTCATTATCTTGAAGCAACAGATATATCCTACATCTTCAATACAGGACTCTAAAAGGTGCAGAATTTGAATTCTGATGGAAGGAATTCTGTAGATCTACTACCTGAGGCATAAAATGACAGAACAAAAAAAAAGAAAAGAAAAAAGAATGCATAACAAAAAGTTAACATACAATGCAGCTGAACTAGCTTACTCCAAGAGAAGCAAAAAATACCTTAACAAAACTCTATTTGGGCAAGAAAATACTTACATACATAACTCAGATAGAAAAGCACTCGATTCTCTTGTATTTGAGAATATCACGTAGGGAACAATTTACAAAGCTGGACAATTTCTCCTTATGACACTGTGGAATCCTTACAATCAATGCATAACTTAACTCATTGCACATCACTAGTGACCTCTGACCTTTCAAGTGCTCTATGACCCTTGACCTTTAGGGGTATCCTCCGTAGGTGTCTTCTCAGAGAGTTTGTTCTTTGAACCCGACTTGCCAATCTTCAGCTTCTTCCTGATGAGGGCTTGTCTACGCAGCGCACTGTTCAAGGTACTCGCTCCCCACATCCATGTATCCCGGGGTATGTGGTTTGCAATCCAAGACTGGAAGAAAGTAAATTGAGAAAACAAAACCACATAATGGACTTGAACAAGACTAATCCACCACACAACCAAATGACCTACTGCAATAGTGGATATTTTCGGGAGAAATATTTTTAATGCGTGACCAACTAAAATGAATTTCCTGTATTTTATCTCAGTGAAATTAAAACATTTATTGTTGGTTCATATGTCAAGCAAAAATATTCTTGTGCTTTTATTTTTGCGCTAGTTTCAGGTTGCACAAAATGGGCGAAAGTTTCCACACCTTGAAAATTTCCAGGTATGCAGTATTCAGCTTTAAAACTTTGTAACTTGAGTCATCCATAACTGGGGGTTTCTAAATGAGATGATTCAATGGGTTCTGCATTGGACAGATGCATTGCTATTTCAGTGTAAATATGTATCAACCTTCTGTTTTTCACAGCCATGTAACTTTACAAAGAAACATTTCCGGGAGACACACAGAAAGCAAAGTTTTACAGAAAATTCTAAGCTTTACTGTAATGTGAATCTTATGAAAAAGCTGTAGTTAACTTTCTTGCAAATGGTCAGTAGTTAAATTATTGTTCAGGTCTGGGAAGCATGACTTTTGCAGACAACCATAGCAGAAAACTATAACTTTCTCAAAAAAAACCCCAACAGAATACAGCTACTCAGTCACCACTCAATGCAACCTATCTGTGTGAGGAATAAAATCACGAATGAAGCTTTCACTGGACTGTGGCCTTTGGGGATTTATTGATCAGTTTGGGCAGGTCTGTACCATTTTGAGCCAAATGTGCGAACTTGGCACGCCCTCGACAGAGACCAACGCACGAATGTGGCACATAAAGAGTTATTTCAGAAGAGAATGATTGATAGTTTACCTGAACGGCGTGAGGCCAGTAACCAGCCGTTCTACTACTGACACCGATAGAGGCCACAGCATGCTTTGCATACACACTGGCGGATGGAATAAGGAATCGGGAATGAGGCACAGTGGAGCCAAAGTCTGCCATCTTGGTGGCAACATACGAGGGCAGCAGACTCTGTATGATGATACCGTGATCCTTGTATTCATATTGCAAGGCTTGGGAGAAATAATCCAGGTATGTCTGAGAGGAAGGAAGATTGTGTGAGAGAGAGAGAAGGGGAGGGGTTATTAAATCGGGTGCACGTCATGAGACCGACACCCAAGAGTCACACAGCTCACAAGTCATACAGCCTATGAGTTTGACACTAGCTATAACGAGGCCCATGAGACCGACACATTAAGCCCCATGTTGTATCTGTTGAACTCGTGGGCTGTTTTCACCTAGTGTCAAACCAATGGGCTGTATGACTCATGAGCTATATGACTCATGGACCTGTTTTCAATGTTGGACTTGTGGGTGTCGGTCTTGTGGGATGACCCCATTTCAAAATCTCACTCCATCTCTTCACTACCACAATTCTAGCCACCTCATGACCAACATGAAATCTTCATATCAATAAAATGCACTGATTTTAACACTATATGAATTACAGTAATCGGTTGTGATAACTTGTCCTATTCCTACCATTATCCTGTAGGACAAACAAAAATTGATAACCTCTTACCTATACTTTATTACTAGAGATGATGGAATTAATTTCAAGAAATGCAATTGGATAATGATTTATGCTTTGGCAACATTTCGCAATGAAATTTTTGCTGGATGTAGTGAACAAACTGAGCAGGAATATGGACACTATGGATGAATGACATCATACACGTAGTACACATAAATCCTCTCCACAAACTGAGTGGAAATGGACCAATGTTAGAACTGATGAGAAAAGTTGGCTTACTGACAGACTACATTGACAACCACAGTGGAATATCGACAAGAAGGGTCGTACACCAGCTACACTGTAATGGAAACGTTCATGTCAAACATTTGACAGAAGTCAGAGAGACTAATCACAGGGCAGCTCTGAAGCTGAAAAGTGTACAGAGTGTGACCCACTCAATACAATGAAGCTGAAATGTGAACACAATGTTACACACCTTACACTGAAGCTGAAAAGTGTAGAGAAGTGTAACGCACCTTACACTGAAGCTGTACAGCATAGAGAGTGTTACGCACCTTACACTGAAGCTGTACAGCTAGAGAGTGTAACGCATCTTACACTGAAGCTGTACAGCATAGAGAGTGTTAGCACCTTACACTATATCTGACAAGTGTAGAGAGTGTAACAAACATTACACTGAAACTGAAGAGTGATAGGAGTGTAACCCACCTTTTAATACACAAAAGCTGACTAGTCTACCGAATGTAACCCATCTTATACTGAAGCTACCTAGTACATACAGTGTAACCCACCTTACACTGAAGTTGGCAAGTGTTATAGGAGTATGATCTACTTTACACCGAAGCTGACAAGTGTACAGAGTGTAACCCACTTTACACTGAAATTGGCAAGTGTTACAGGAGTGTAATCTACTTTACACTGAAGCTGACTAGTGTACAGAGTGTAACCCACTTTACACTGAAGTTGGCAAGTGTTATAGGAGTATAATCTACTTTACATCGAAGCTGACAAGTGTACAGAGTGTAACCCACTTTACACTGAAATTGGCAAGTGTTATAGGAAGGAGTATATTACTTTACACCGAAGCTGACTAGTGTATAGAGTGTAACCCACCTTACAGGCAGAGTAGACAGCTAGCTGAGGGCTTGGGTGTATGGAAGCACCAGATGAGATGTTTACCACAACACCTTTCTTTCTCTCCACCATCTGAGGCAGGATAAGGTTTGTCATCTGATGGAATGGAAGAAAGACAATCCAAAAAATATCATATAAATACGCTAAATACCAGGACAGTGTGTTTCTGTTCTGTAACAAACATGCTTATAACAAAATTTTGTTAGAGCAAAATGAAAAGTCAGGCCCTAAAAACATTTCTATGTATTGCACAAAACACACTTTTTTTCTGTTCAGATGTAGCAAAATGCTGATGTAATGAATGAAAACTGGAGGCATTGAGTGCTTTGTTGTGAATATTAAAAACAAGAGTCGACTGTATGTTTATTTGACTTGGTATCTGCAATATGCTAGAATCATGCAATTGCTGTTATGAAGTCATAAATTCATCAGTGAATTAAAAAAAAAAAAAAAAAAATCAGTTGACCTGAAAAAATCTGACTTCCAAAGGTTCCACACAATCCTAATGATTCCGAAGACACGCTGACAACACTACCACCGGAGAGCATAAAAAGGAGAACTCATGTTGGATAACTTCAAACTTGCTAGATATTGCATTCATATTGAGATTTATTGGTGAAGGCAAAACAGGTACTGTATACGCTATATATTTCGCGGGGATTTATTTTCGCGAATTTTGCGAGTCGGGAGCTATTCGCGAAATTAACAACACGCGAAAATATTACCTTCCAAAATGAAGCCCTTGCCTTGACGATACGAACATTTCAGTACCAGTACTAGTATACTATGTCACGGCTTACCAAACAGATACTGGCTAAGCTTGTTTGCGCACATCCACGTCTACTTACGAGGTCATTTTTTTAGGTTTTTTCTGAAATTTCTAAGGTTATTTGAATGCCCTTTTGGAAAGTTCTAATTTATTGTTTAGAGAAATTAAATACAATAGAAAGAAGAAAAAATAGTAAAAGAAATGTTTTTTATTAGGCTATGAAATAATGTTACGTATGGGACAAATGCGTTACCTATGGGACATCCTCATACATATTGCATGTGAATGCATACAGCCAGCTGGGAAGGTCTCTCAGTACACAAATGGTCAATCATCCTGAAGAAAGCATCCCAACTTTGCAGCTACTTTTGAGTTAAAGACACTTGAAACAATGTACTTGTCTGAACAATTTTCAGAAAAGGGGAGGGGGAGATGGCAAAATACACAATGAAAATCAGCATTAAAGGGATGGCGTAGTTTTGTAGAATTGGGGATTCAGTTTTCAACATTTTGCGAGATGATTGGAAACCAATTACAAATGTATATGAATTATTAAAGAGCATACAATTCTAAGACTAGAGGAATTCATAGTTTATTTGATTGAGATCCAATTTGAAATGACTGAGATATAAAAAAACAAATACAAAGTGAAATGAAGTGGTCCTAATAAAAAATGTGACCCACCTTTGACACCACATTTCTTAATATCTCAGCCATTTCAAAACGGATTTTTGTCATGTTAACTTTGAATTCCTCTTAGAATTGTATGCTATTTAAATATTTCATAAAAGAAGTGCTAATTATCTTGTAAAAGTTAAAATCAGAATTCCCAGCTGAACCAGAATTAAACAGTCCCTTTAAGTAGAGACCTCTGATTTCAAGGGTACTGAAACTGAATACACAAGCAGATTGAAAAATTGCAGTTCAACTACAAGTATATTGGGTACTGTTCACCACACAATGTAGAGCTCTAGCTACGTTGTAGCTGCATTGTATTGTGACACATTCATGTGATGATAATGAAGATGTTACTTCAAATTAATGTTTTTTGTATCATTTTTTTTTTTTTATTGCAAGTGATAAACAAATTGTTCTTATTCAGTTTTGAGTAGTACCGGTAGCCACAACAAAATTCATGGGCATACAATGTACATACTGACATGTGACTCGAATCAATGACCTGATTGCTAGACAGACATCTCTCATATCTACTCGATTACTGGGGTTCCATGCAGCAGGTATTGCATAAAATTTTATCAAAATTAATATTTCTTGTGTCAAGCTGTTTTTATTGAAATTGAATGGAAAACTGCCCTTCATCAATGGAAGTAAACACTTCAATACTATTCATTTTTTTTAGTAGTAACTATCCTGATAGAAATACAGGGCATCCTATACATACTCAGGTTGGTCATAAAAATATAGAATGTGATTAAATATGATTATGATGGTAAATATTTTGGGAATATTGTTCCCTTGACAATCTGGATCAGTATTTGAGTAATTTCAACTGATTCTACTTAAATAATTATGCAAAAAATTGTTTGTGGGTATTCTGCAAAATTATTTTGCAAAATACCCATAAACATGGTTCTCAACACACTAAACGAATGGGGACAAAGGGCATGCATACTCAGGTTGGTCATAAAAATATAAAAAATATGATTGAATATGATTATGATGGTAAATATTTGGGGAATATTGTTTCCTTGACAATCTGGATCAGTATTTGAGTAGTTTCAACTGTTTTTATTTCAATAATTATGCAAAATACCCATAAACATGGTTCTCCACACACTAAATGAATGGGGGACAAAGTGTCCCATACGTAACACGCCATGTCTGTCTTTAATTAGAACCTGTAATTAGCGCTTTTTGCCTCATGACATGAAACTTACCTCCAATAATCTAGAGTGTTGTGACTTTCATCACAGTGAGTTACAAGTTGCAGAATGAAATACTTTCAGAGAGTTTTGAGGTCGAAAAAAATGTTCAAAAAAATTGTTTTTTCTGGTCCCATACGTAACGGCACATATTTTCTCTTCTAGAATATAATTGTGAAGGTCATTTTTCTCCATTTTTCACATGATTATATTTCTCCTAGATATCAATCACCATAATACAGTTCAATACAATAAATGATCAAAGGCCATTAACACTATATTTCAGGTCATAAAAGTCTCTGAATGTCCCATACGTAACGCGTGCGTTATCTTTGACTTGCCCAGAGATGTTCAGCTTAAGCAGTAATTACAGCATGTACTATTAACTCATTCTGTCCATAATTAATGCTAACTTTCAAAGTAGTAGCATTATTCTTTTAAAAGTTATTTGACTTGAAAGTGAAGAGTGTGCCAAGGATTTTCAAGAAATGAAAAGGGGCTTCCAAGACATATCTGATCTCACTACTTTACACAAAAGGATCAGTTGTACAAACACTGCTTAAAACACAATTTCCCATTCGTCTTATGATCCCAAACTTAGGAATAATGTAGACGAAGAATAGCTCTTTCAGAACTCAAGATTGACTTAATTGACCCATTTCACTCTTTTTCAAGTCCTCACATAAAATCAAGGGGTGTGACGTCTTGTTGGTTTTGTGAAACAGGGTGCTCAGGCCAGCCGACCCGGCGGAGTCGTACCCGCAGTAGGCACTGCGGCTGTCACTTTATCCAGCGTCTCCGCTATGCTTGTACTTGCCAAGAGCGGTGAAGAATTGTCGTCTGTGATCGCTTTCTCACTAATAGTGAGTTTATATAACTCCTTCCAGATGAATCACGACATAATTTCACTAAGATTGAAGGTAAAATCTGATCTAAAATTTCCCGATATAGGACGGAAGGACAATTTTTCTGTGCCAAAATGTTCCTTGTGCATCACACAAGTTTCAATGCATTGAACTTAATGACATCTGCGCATGCGCATTAGCGGGATCTTACATGAATTCTCGAAGCGAGAATTACGAAATAAAATATATCGTTTCTACTTCATACACACCAATGTAGCAGCTCCAATGTTGATATAAATCAGCTGCCAAACTCTCTCAGCTGCCATTTCCAAGAAGTACTGTGGGTAGTCCATTGCACCAACATTGTTCACTGCAATCAAACACATAATTGCTTTATTTAAGGTCTTGTTTACCTTTGGGAAAAGTGATTGTAGAAAAATGTTCAAGATATGACATTCAATGCATTTGGGTAGGTCGACATAAAACAAAAAGTCCTATCTTATAAAATTTTTGTGATAAAGCCTAGATGTTAAAATATAAGGAGATATATATCTGTATTTTTCTCAAGAAACCGTAACTGTAGACGGATAGTCTGGAAACAGTTTTATTGTAACTATTGTTAACATTTCATATGATGATACTTAGCATCGATTATACCGATTCTAATTTTTACGGTGGTTGTTTCTCTCCTAACTCACATTTAAGAAATATCTTTAAGCACTAATGCTGGGTTTTTGTTTCATCTGCAAATGGTAAATTATGTCTTTAACCTGTTGAAGATGAGCCTTGAGCATACTGGGCAGGAGTCTATGGCAAATGCATGCTACAGCAAAATCAGCCCATCCTTGACAGGTTTATAATGCTTTGTGAACATGTAGCCTACTCCTGGTTATAGTCAAAAGGACTTTTTTGAATGACAATCATGCTTACAAAAAAAAAAAGAGAGAATAAATAAATAAATAAATAAATAATATGTACATCATTTAGCCTTACATAACCATTATTTACGAAACGAATCCTCATTTCTGCTACACTCAGGGCTGCCAACACTGGAAATTAGCTGAGAATGAGACTCTCATAGGCCAATGCTATAATTTAGGAGTCAAAATGAGTGAGATCAATAGAAATGCATGCAAATGAAATAAAGATTTAGCGTGAGAAAGGACCAAAATGAGTGAGTCTCACACTCAATGCGTGAGAGTTGGCAGCCCTGTACACTGCAGTCGCCGACTTTGATCAATAGCTCATCAGAGATTTAAAACCACAATAATTTAGGTGTGTCCTGCTACCATAGGAAAATAGATCAGGACCTGCTGTAATGTGTACACTGAATATGTCACAAGGTGCTATGCACAAATTTAAAGACACACGAAATATTGACTCTGATCCCGATATGAATGTGACTTGCATGTATCCAGCACATTGCTCTGTTCAGTACTGTATTCTACTTATACAGATTAAACCACGTGCTAAATCTTTGGGATATCCCGATTCACAAAAATTTAGAATCGCTGAATTCATGGCATTAGTATCTTTAAACCTTACAGGGTATGGGAAAATAAAGTAAATACAATGTAATAATAATAATAATAATGATAATAATAATAATAATAATAATAATAATAATAATAACAATAATAATAATAATAATAATAATAATAATGAGAATAATAATAATAATAATAATAACAATGATAATAATAAGGTCTTATCTACCCAGGGTAGCCTCTCCAGTGTTACCACTGGTCTACCTGAGGACCCTGCCGTTATTATCACCCTAGCGTTGCCAGGTACATATACACCTGGGTTGAGAGGGACATGGTGGGTATAAGCATCTTGTCCAAGGATGTACAAAAAGTAGGCACTGGGTGGGATTCAAACTCTGGTTCTCCAATCAGGAGTCGCGAGTCTTATCCACTATGTCGGGAGTCTTATCCACTACGCCCCCGAATGTACTTCATGAAGCAAAGATAGCAAAACAGTAAAACTATGGACTTACTGAAAATTTCTGCTCTATTGAGTTAGAAAGGAAGAAAAAGGCTTAATCTTACCCAAAATGCCGACCTCGATGCCGTCAAGGTGTGCAGCGATATCTGGGTAGATCTCAGCACCCTGACTAAAGTCTGCCTTGACTACTTTGGTCTGGACATTATACAGGGACTCTACCAGATATGCCAAAAAAAAAAAAAAAAGAATTACAACAGCATCCTTTGCAATGATAACTTTAAAAAATACTGAATAAATCCCAATACAACTTCAGGGTATGAAACACTGACTCATTGCCCACATCTTCCAGAAAACCCGATCCCACTTGCTTCAGTGGTGAAAGAGAAATGAAGATCTTTGCAGAGCATGTTAGGAATTCTTTCCCTCCAAGTTTTGTCTATTGTGTTAACACATGACTATGTAGTTCCAAGGGCACCCAAACTTTGCTAAACTTGGAAGAATTAGACTCATGACATGATTTACAACAATCTACATTTCTCTGTGACCGCTCAATCAAATTGAAAGGGGTTTTCTGCGAAATAGAGCTATTGATGTTATACCTCAAGACCTTGAAGTAGCATTCAGATAGATTTAATAATCATATTGAGGGTTGTTAATGCAAAAATCTGATTGTAATTTTTGGGACATACTGTATTTAAATCGAAGCAAAAGAGGGTATTGTTTGGGATCAAATGAAATAATGTCAAGAACAGTACCGGTAACTAAAACGGTTAGAGAGGATGGTGTGAAATTTCAATCAGGTGAATGGAAACAACCAATCAAGATGTCACAATTTCCAGGTTTTTAGCGCAATCTCTGGCTTCTTTCACACTAATTTTTTTTTCCATTTTGGGTAACAAAGTTACTGGGGGCAGGTGGGGTGGGGCGATACATTTCAACAGAACATAATTTGAAATTGATGATAGGTTTTTCCTCATAATATCATGCCACATTTGATACGCATTGAGTTTTAATACCTGGGTACTACGAACAGTGAAAGTAGTACTAGTACTGTCTTGCTATTGTTACACTTCAAAAATTTACATTAAAATATTTCAGAAAATTTTGATTTCCAGGGCTTTCAAGGATGCCTTTATAGGACTTAAATTATGGTCCATGAGGTTCATAACAAGAAAAAAATGAAGGTAAGAATATTTTCTACAGAGACTGGAGCTCAAAATGTTCTACTTAGCCCTGCGTACATGTAAACCAACTGTTCTTCATAGATCAAATTGCTGTTTGTCTGTTTGTTAGAAGCTTTTGCAAGGGACTTCCAAAATGTATTAATTTTCTAAAAAGACTCTTATTGAAGAATTTTTACCTATTTCTGAGGCCACTTTCTTGAGTCTCTCACTGGATCTACTGATCAGGACGATGTTGACGCCATACTGGGCCAGCTCCATGGCGTAGGCTTTCCCAATCCCATCTGTAGAACCTGTCACCACTAGACATCAACACAAAACAAGAATTTCAGATTGTCACATCTCTCCTGGCTTACAGATCACATTCATAGCAACAAGAATGATGGGAAAAGCAAATCTTGTGTGTATGATTATGTATGATAGATAGATAATTGATGTGACCCGCTACAACAAAATGATCCGAAAGTCGGGCGAGGTCAATTATTTGAAAATTGCATGGCATCATTTCCTAATCTTTCTGCTTTAAATTGTATATATAACACATCTTATAGAAATAATCAGCTGCGGAGATATCGATGTTTAAAAGAGAGCATGTCGAGACGTCTGGGAAATCACTGTTTCGAGAAAAGCACTCTAAAAGTTTTCCTTGCGACGCAATCGCGATCAAGGGACACGCATGTCAGTTTTCACCTCCGGACAATAGAAGGCAAGCCCTAGCAACTCCCAAAATGCTCATTCAAGCACAGCGTCGGCAGTCTCCTCACCGACCAATCAGTGACCAGGATGCCAGGAGAAGCGGCTGGGCATAGCGCACCCCGCCTGCACGCACCAGTCGACTGGGCAGTGTGTGAGCTTCACGCTTCGGTTAGCGGCAAGTAGCAACTGACCAATGAGATCACTCTGGTCGTTGTTAGGGGCGGAGCCTATCTATGGCGCTCAATCTAAATTTTGGAACCAGTTTCTGCTTCGTTGAAACACCAAAAAACATGGCCCAGAAAAACGCTATTTTTTGGTCTTTCTTTTCACCATTTTGCTTCAAAATTTCAACAGATGATAGAAGATACATGTCAGACTACGATAATATGTCAAAATCAGAAAATCGTAAGTTTTGACCAATATTGATGCTCTGACTTCAAACTCGATTTTCACGGCTTCGACCGTGCACGACTTTAGGACCCTTTTGTTGTAGCGGGTCACTATACAGCTGCTACAATGACTGAACCCTGTTCTAAGGGGAGAGAGTCCACAAAATTGAGAGATTACTGTCCGTTTTTAGTGACTGTAAAACTTGTCTGGTTAAGATAGAGTCACTGACAGATTGCTTCACTTTAGCTATGTGGCAGCTAATAATATTATGCTCACACCTTATTTCCCCTCAAGCCATGCAGTCTATGGTATCAGGGTGTATGCAAAATCCCCCTGAATGCCCCATTATTCTGAGACTACAATGCAGGCATGCTGGGGGAGGGGGATGTTTTTCATTCACATGCAACTTGCAAAGAAAATATAAGGCTTATTTCTGTTTTGCTGCATACATGCAATGAGCATAGTTGTAGAGAAATTCCAAGTGTTTCTTTGACATAAATTACAAATGGTGTACATGACAAATTTATGGTTTTCTTTCAAATGGCCAGTATCTACATTTATTGCCGATACATGACTTATGACTGTAGCACACAAAACATTGGGAAAAACTGAGAATCTACTTGAAAATCCAGCAGGGAACACCGATTCATATTTCAATCAGCCCCCAATGCAGGAATTTAGAAAGGAATGGGATCGCAAGTAGAGCTCTCATTGCACTGTGGTAATATTTGGTGATTTATCAGCCAGTTCAGGTGGGTAAGTACATTTATAGGCCCCTACATCTTCCATATTTTATTATCATAGAGGAGTCTAGGCCTTATTGAATTATTATTATTATTATTATTATTATTTGTGTGTGTGTGTGTGTGTGTGTGTGTAGAGGTACCCGTGATCCATCAATCATGTTCTCCGTGTATTCATTTGTCAGACCCAAGTCAGTCTTTTTCATTATCGATATCTGTGAAAGAGCTTTAAAGAACGACTCCTGAGCATACTCTGGCAAGTGTCTATGGCAGGGCCGGCGGAGCGTTTTCAAAAGTGTGGGGGCACACTTCCGGGTTTCACGAGCTAACAAGCAAAAAAACAAACAAACAAAAAAAAAACAAAAAAAAAGGTTCTCAGCTCATCTTTCTCCTTCCACTTCTGCATTTCTTCAGCTGACAAGCAAAAAAACAAAACAAAACAAAACAAAAACAAGGTCTTCAGCGCAAAAAACAGTACCTTTACTGCCCTCACACTTCAGTTCAAGATTAGTAAAGACTCTAGATTTCTAAATTTATCTATTTCTATTCCATGCATAGGGCCTACTACCCACTTCCGGGTTAAAAAAAGTGGGGCCCAGAGTGTTGACACCTTTATTTATTCCTTTGTATGGTGCAAAAACAAGTGGGGTGCCCTCCAAGGCCCACTTCTGAAATCAATCTGGAATCACTAGACATAACCAGTTAGACTACTAGATCTAGTACTAACACTGCACTAGCCTGGCCTTAGCTAACTAGGTCTAGAACGTAGGCCTCTGTTCGAAGAAGGCAAGACATGAAATCTTGATTACATTTACTTATACAATGCAGAACTTTCATAGTTTCATCGAAGATTGGTAGATTGTAATTTGTAGAAACTACAGTAGACTAGCTAGGTTAGAATTAGACAGAAAGATCCGTCTGTCCGGAGGACTCTTTTATATTTTGCCATTAACGCTGTAAGGGATCCGTGAAGCCAGACGCAGTCTCCGCGGAACATTCCCCGACGGACAGATACAGACCGATCTTTCGGTCAAGGTTAGACTCTGATAATCGATAATCGTGCATTCTATCTGAAAACACCGATATCAACGAGTGGGACTATATAATACTTGCCTGCCCATGGACCATACTCTTTCACAAGGTTTCGTTTTGGCCGAATTTGAGGATACAAATGCATTCGAGCAATATATTGCACTCTATAGCAAGTAGTTATCAGCTTCTTCGAGACATAGTAAGCTCCAATCAACGTCAGAGCCTCTGAGTAAAGGTGAAAAACCTGAGATATTTGACTGTACAGAAGATCGAATCTATCCACCACAGCCGCCATCGTTCTTGGCTGCAGCAGCGCCCTCTCAAACAGCTGCTAAAGAGATTGATCTTGAACACGCTGCCGCAGCTGAATACGGCGAGAGAGTAGACCACCCAGCTGCTGCTAGGGTTCAAAACTTTGCGAGTTCGACGAGAACGTGAATGAACTTCCTCCCTCTCACACGAACTGTGAAAACTAAAATTGTTAATGTTCTCTTAAATTTGCTCATCCTCCTTCTTCTCTCCCTCCTTTTTGTCCACCTCCTCGAACATCGTCATCTTAATATTCTCTTCCTCGATCCTCCTCCTCCCCTAGCTCATCCTTATAACAAAAACTCATGAAAGACTCATGAATGACAATATTATTGTACAGTGACGAAAACGTATGATAATGGTGAATATTTTCTTTTAAAATGGCCGAGATTAAACTAGCAACTTTAATCAAAATCAAGTAATACATACATTGATAATAATCAGGTATGATCCTTTATCATCAAGTCTCATTGCTCTTCATTTTTTTTTTTTTTATATATAGCCCTGGCGTATCCTAATCATGAAGAAATCAATTACAACATCTTTACCATGATCAGGAACCATACTTCAATGTTGCCAATTTAGTTGTTGTTGTTTTTCATATATTGGGGGTCATATAGGTTAGTGTTGCAATTGAGTATATGAATATAAGAACGACCCAAGTCCAATTTTTGGCCAAATTTAGTTTGACATGGGAAATTGTAGCTTATGCATGGACTCATCTTGTGTGTAAATGATAAATCCTAATTACCACCGGAAGTGCCTGAAATAAATGAGTTAAATCTTATATGAATGTAAACATGAAGGACTTGGGTCGTTCTTACATTCATATTATAGCGCCCTCTCTCGTCCTTCTCTCATCTCTATAGCAGAATATCTTGTGTATGAATCAAAGAACGACCCAAGTCCATCACACAAAATGGCCTCTCCACAATTAATGCAAATGTTAATTGTCATAATAATATATGTTCTAAATTGTATATACAATGTTGCTTTCCCATCACAGTTAAATAGAATATTTTTGGACAAATAAAAAAAATATGAAGTTTTTTTAAGTTTACTTGAAATGGTCATCCATGGACTTGGGTCGTTCTTATATTCATATACTCAATTTCTTATTTGTAATAAAAATTCGAATATTATGAAACCAAGCTAGTGAAATTATTAAAACGATGCCGGCATACTTATACAGCGTTCAACATGTTCAAGGTAGGGGAGCTCTTGTTACGATCCAGTTACAGTTTGTCAATGAATGCATTATTTTCTTTATCTAAAAGTATGTTTTGTTTCATTGTAAAGGATGGCCTGCATTTATTCTCATTCTCATTTGATATTATGCAAAAGTCACATTGTACTTTACTTAGGCCTATGTAAAAGTCATACTTTCGTCGGAAATGAAAATGAAACGAAATGAAACGAAATGAAATGAATGAACAGACTGAAAAGCTTGTTCTCACTCTAAGTTTCTATTCCGCTCGCAAGTAATATTCAAACTTATCTGAAGCTCAGCAGCTGAAGGATTTTTCTAGTCGCAACACAGTGCGAATAAAGCAAAAGTATGATATTTCACGTTGACTGAAGTATGGCTGTACCAGTCATGTAAACCCTGTATATAGGCCTATCTATGTAATGTTATACTGTTGTCAGAATAAAGATTGCCGATATATTTGCTGGGTAGAATAGAATATGAAGAGTTTGTTTGCAAAAACCGATAAATCCATTTTTGAAGATTTTGAAGTACGGTCTCTGTAATAAAGTACAAAATAATACCTTTTAAATGATATATTGGTCACTACATTAATTATAAAGGTACATTTTTGAAGTTATGGTCAAAAGAAGCAAAAATGTTCTTATTATTCTCTTTATTTTTCTTGACCTTTAATCGCAAATATCTCCATTTGGCAAATATGGACTTATCGATTTTTGCGAACAAACTCTTCACTTGTTTTGTTTCTTGTTTCTCATGCTTCAATAGTACTGCTAGATATAGACCCAGTCATCAAAATGTCAAATTGAGCCCTGAATAATCGAACTAAGCTATATAAAGTCCTTGAGAGAGTGTTTTAAATACATGCATGGATAATGAATTGGCTCAGAAATTAGAGGGGAAAACTAAAAATCCTATTTAAATGGCGCTTACCTGTTTTCCCTGGACTGAAGTTAATCATAATATAAAGTATGAAAAGTAAAAAGTATGAACACGTAATTGAATTTCACAAAAATGGGTTAAGCGACATTCTAGTCTGTATATCATCAACGAATAAAAAAAAAAAGTAAAATAGAACGTTTTCACTAAATCTCAATAAAACGAGGAACATTCTTGTTGTTATAACATAAACGAATGTCATCAATTTCCTTATTTTTTTTTTGCTTTTTCTCTGTAGCCTTATAGCAAAGTGTATTATAGGAATGGAAATAATTAAGTTTTTGATCAAAGTCTTTAATTATTCGTGATGACTTAAAGTTGACAAACACAGGATCAAGGGTGCTTAAGAGTTTGATATCTAACGAAAGGGATACTGAAGAACATGCCGAAGAATAGTCATGTTTGAAGTTAAAAAAAAAATACGTGTATCAGTGTATTTCAAAAAGTGTGAAGTTACATTTATTATGTGATTAAAAAAAAAACACCTGAAATACGCTATGAACACTGTTGTAGTGTCGCGGTAATGAAAGCAGTGACAGATTTCAGACGCGATGTGAAAGGCTAAAACATTCGTACAGTCACTGTGCATCGCTAGATCGTTGCTTAACAACATATGATTAAGCAGAATAAAAATCAGTCAGAAGTTAATGATTATCAAATGCTAACTGCTGAAATATTAGAATATTATGACGATAGGGGAAACAAATTAATCACTTGTCTCTCGAAGAAAATCGTAGTGAGGTGTATAGTGAGGTGTACACCTTACTGCGATTTTCTTCGCGAGGCAAGTGATTAATTTGTTTCCCCTATCGTCATAGTATTCACCGCGATGGTCAACATCTTCACAACTATTAGAATATTATTCAGAAGTTGAATTCGTTGCCGAGAATTTGTTTCTCCTTCTTGGTGATGAGATATTCGTGTGCATAATTATGGAATATCGATTGTATAATGTCTCGTTGAGTTGCTGTCTTTGAATGTTGTCGAATTTTCGTGCATGATCTTACCATGCAGACGGTAAAACAATTTCAAATTCAACATAATTTTTGCAGTTTCATGAAAACTGAAATCATGATCATAATGATTATAATATTAATAAAAACAATCTTTTTTTTTTTCGCCACTGTCGATATCGTTTTAGAGTAAGAAAACCAAATCATGATTTATCCACGCTGTCATAATCAAACTGATAAAAATCAAATGTGAAAAACTGATTGCAGATGGAGAGGTTGTACATTGTTTATTTAAAAAGTAAATCATAAAGAAAAGCAGTAATAGGAATTGAATGCAACATTCGTCTACCTACACTCCTCATTCACGGTTACTCTAACTGCTTGAAGGGCGTGTTCCACAGTGTGTTAATAATGTGTTTACATTAGTCGACTCTGTCAAAACGCTCGAATTTAACAGGTTGAAGAGATTTCACACTGTGTTCACAATGTGTTCACACTGTCACAATGTTCATACTGTGTTTCACATTGTGTATCACACTGCCACAGCGTTGTGTTCACACTGTGTTCACATTGTGTATCACACCGTCACAGTGTTCATACTGTGTTTCACGTTGTGTATCACACCGGCACATTGTTCATACTGTGTTTCACGTTGTGTATCACACCGTCACATTGTTCATACTGTGTTTCACGTTGTGTATCACACCGTCACATTGTTCATACTGTGTTTCACGTTGTGTATCACACCGTCACAGTGTTCATACTGTGTTTCACACTGTGTATCACACCGTCACATTGTTCATACTGTGTTTCACGTTGTGTATCACACCGTCACATTGTTCATACTGTGTTTCACGTTGTGTATCACACCGTCACATTGTTCATACTGTGTTTCACGTTGTGTATCACACCGTCACAGTGTTCATACTGTGTTTCACGTTGTGTATCACACCGTCACAGTGTTCATACTGTGTTTCACGTTGTGTATCACACCGTCGCAGTGTTCATACTGTGTTTCACGTTGTGTATCATACTGGCACAGTGTTCACACTGTGTTTCACATTGTGTATTACACTGTGGGATACTCTATTCTTTCCAACAATGGTACAATGATATTGCCCTTTTGTTTCCCATATCATTGGCAAATCATTTACACCGCCCCCCAAAAATAAATAAATAATAAATCACAACCCTCAGTTTCTCACATTCTTGTTCAATTTTTGTACCTTCATACAGAGGCACCCCTGACCAGTAACCAGTGCCATAATACAGTTTTATATGATAATGTATAAACCTTACAAATTGGGCATTGAGTATCAGCCATAGTAACAACCGTTGTCATGGTAACATAATGCACAGTAATAGCATACAATAACCTCTTATCGGATGAATCACGTCACACCTCTATCAAACTCCACACACTCAAAAATAATCTGCCATGGCGAAATAAAAGAAAAATGAAACAATCAATAGAAAGTGAACAGTGGTATCCATCTGGTTCTCCATTTCAACAATAGTGCATGATTGATGAAAAATACATACGCACATAAACACACTCATACACACACATAAATCACTTTAGTGTTCCATCTACAGCTCAGCTGTACTCTCGAGTATTAACAAAATAATCATCTCATTTAAAATCTAAAAGAGAGAGAGAGAGGGAAGGTGATAGTTGTGAATGGGGGGGGGGGGGGGGTTGCAAATCAACATAATGAATATCTCTGGCGTTCCCCGATCACTATTATGAAGAGGTGAAAATTACTCGAACACATGGAAACAGAGTAACAACCTATTACTCCCCACAGTATAAGTTCTTTGTGATAAACAATCCTGCAGCAAACCGGGAAGAAATCAAAATGCTTTATATTAATTTGTCAGTCATCAGTATGACAAAAGTGGCAGATCGAGGAATTCCGTAAATGGGAGGTGCCTTTTAAACATTAAAGGGCGACGGGCACACCCCCCCCCCCCCCACACACACTTTTTTTTTTTTTTTTTTTTTTGCTTCAACCAAAAGTTGAGGGGGCGCGCGCCAGGTGCGCCAATTCTGGATCCGCCACTGGACAAACATTTCATTCTTTGAGAAATGTTGACGCTTTCAAAAGTTATAAAAAAAAAAGTATCATGTCGGAATTGCAAAGCTGTTGACGATATTATATTTCATTTTAGAATATCTCATACAGGAAAATGTTGATAGAAACAAGTTCTTAAAAACAATCGTCTTGTGACGGTAATACATTGTAAGCTCTCATTTTTGTTGAATATAATTTATCTACATGATGTCAGTTCACGTTAGATTTATCCTTGCTGGTACCTTTGACAAGAGATTTTTGAAACAGCATGGTGTCTATTTACAATCGCCAAGTCGCCCGCATTCGAAATGGTCGATCCCCAGCAGGACGGCATAGCCCGACGATCACCCGCTCGGACGCGCTATTAATAACTACCGCTCGCAATTTGACTGCGGTCACGTGATAGGTAACATGACACGAGAGGCACAATCATAGCGAGGGTAGACAAATCATATTACAACGAGTCAAGTACTATGACGTCACTCCAAACATGTAAGAATAGTAATATTATTGATTAATTTTGAAGAGTCAGTGAAACTTTTCAAAAATCGTCATAACTATTGTCTGTGAAAAAACAATGTTCTTTGATTTTATGTTAATTCCATTTTGTTCTGCGAGCAAGTTATAATTTCATCTTCCAATCAATAGATAACGATAATCAGATAAGTAGGCCCTGTGACGTCACAATCACTCACTCCATGCGTGCGAATATTGAAAAAGTAGGACTGATTCTGCTGAAAGACCACTTCCATCTGCATTGTTTTATCAACTACAAAGAAATAAGATACATTGAGGGTTTTTTTTAATAAACCACGTTATCATTACGTTCTGATTACAGTTTTTGAAATTATTATTATCATCATCATCATCACCACCTTCATTATTTTATGATTATTATATTTTTGTATTACTATTATCATTTCATTTTTTCATGATGATGATGATATTTTTTTCCTTATTAGTATAAACATTATAATTATCATAAAATGTGTTAATTGTATCTTTATCATTATGATAACATTAATGCATCTTTATTTAATCACATCCAGTGTTTTGATAATTCCTCTAAACTTTAACCTGTTAAGGACGAGTCCCGAGTATACCTGTGTCTATGGGAGATTCGTGTTGTAGCAAAATCAATCCGTCCTCAACGGGTAAATGATCCACCCTAGACAAGGAGAACAGATAGGAAACTAATTTATTCCATATTATATAGCACCAGTGTGCTTAGAATCGCCAGTATAAAGCGCCATCAAAATGACACTATTATTATTATTATATGATTTATTTTATAGTTTCTGCTTGCTACAAGAGAGTAATCAACAATCACTTTCGGAAATACAAGTTGTACTGTATACACATGACTCATCATTATTCATGGCTGATTTTGCGCATGAAAGGTAACCAAATCATTGTGACAGAGATATAATAAAGAAGAAAAATCAATTCACTATTATCATTATTGTTACTATAATCATTATCATTATCATCACTATTATTTTGTGGCTTCCACAAGAACATCAAGCAGGAATGAGTTAAAACCCATGTTAATTCTGTCTTTTTCTACATCTGAAACCTTATTCCATTTTAAATGAATACACTGTGCTAGCTGTCAATTAGGAAACGAGATTCGGAAATGTAATCTCTAAGGGTCCACATGAGGGAATGTTCTCGTGACTGAAACACAAAACATTCATTGACGGCTGTCTTTCTACTCTAACTATATTATTTTGGTTTGGGTTACATTGCATTACATTACATAATAGTATTCACCCCTGCTGCTAATGGCTCAAGCCGCTTCCTTCCGCTAATTACCCGCTTTCGACTGTAAGTTCATTATTTTTGTTTGAAGGTTAACAAAGTCTAAATTCAGGGGATTTTTCTATCAATATTAGTTTGAAACGTGAGCAACCACATACAGACGTGTACACACACCACCACCACCACCACCACCACCATTAATGACAACCTATCATTAAAGGCATTGCTTACCATTTGCAGAAGAAACAAAATCCCACCTTTAATGCTTCAAAATACGTCTTAAATGTGAGTTAAGGATAGAAAAATAATACCTCTGAAAAAATTAAATCAGAATAATCAACATTAAGTTTTGTTACATGAGCAAAAAAATGTGAACAATAGTCGTGATAAAAAGTGTTTCTAGACTAAACTGTTTATACAGTTATAGGTTTAGTGAGAAAAATAGTAATAATATATCTCCTTATATTTCAGGCTTTATTGCAAAAATTTTTACACTGTGGCATGTTTTGTGATACATCTGACCTAATATAATGCATCAAAATATCTTGGATTTTTTTTCTTTAAATCACTGCTCCCAATGGTAAACAATACCTTTAACAATGTATTAATAGTGGTGGGATGTATTGGTTTGGGTTTGCTCCACAGACGGTAATTTGTGGTGTGGAAACGGAGATTGGTATCAATCAGTAAGTCATACGCCCTCTGTTGTTCTAATCAAGTGAGACCTGCCTATCATTCAGGTGCAGGGAGCCTCTCCCATTGACTGGCAGGTGTCAATCACCCCGCCCAAGCCCGGACCATGACAACTCCCTCGATGTATACACCAATTATCCCCGCCAAGAATCACCAGAGAAGTGGGCATAGTCTATATTTCAGGCTCAAGCAAGTGCCATGTTTACGTCTGGGTGAAAAGACACTGATCCATTGCAGCACAAAATACTTTGCTGACTTTTTTATTCCTTTGTGGTAATCGTTTAACGTTGTAACTTACGGATATTAGTTGCTTTGTTGACTTGGAATGGAGAGTATGTCTTTGTATTACACACTCTCTTCTCACATTCTGAGAAAAGATGTCTTGCTTATTGAGACTACATACGACCTTGGGTGTGATGAGTATTGATATTAGCTAGTCTGTATTCCGAGACCCATTACTGTAGGTTCCTTGCTTCTCTGCAACACTGCAGTCATTTATTTTATTGTTTATCTCTTTAAGAAAACATATCAATGTTTACTCCAAATGGGCAAACTTATCTGGATTCATTTGTTCTCAAGTATCTTTGAAATGGACATTGCCTGTGTCTCTTTGTAAAACACACACACACACACACATGTGACAGAAGCTGTGTTTCTGAGGCATCAATGAATTGTCAAATAGAAACATACATTTTTACTTCTATATTCCTAAGAAGAGAGTGTATGAATTGACATCATCATCTACGAGTATAATTATTATCATTTCAACTCCAAATGCGATCAATCTATTCTGAAGAGTTTTTTTTTTGCAAAAACCGATAAGTCCATATTTGTCAAATGGAGATATTTGCGATTAAAGGTCAGGAAAAATAAAGAGAATAATAAAAAAAAATTTTTGGCTTCTTTTGACCATAACTTCAAAAATATACCTTTATATGTAGTGACCAATATATCATTTAAAAGATATTATTTTGTACTTTATGACAGAGACCGTACTTCAAAATCTTCAAAAATAGACTTATCGGTTTTTGCAAACAAACTCTTCATATATTAACACAGTACAGAGCAGTCTAGCATATTATTTATTTCCCTGCAAACGTTCATAAAATTAAGAAATAAAAGGTTTTTATTATAGTGCTTGCTGTGGAAAAGTTGATGCAAGGGCGGATCCAGGAATTCCGTAAAGGGGAAGGGGAGCAAACAATATACCTGGTGCTACTCCTGGGTTTCATCTTTTTTTCCCCTTTTTATTTCTTTCTTTTTCACAACAAATAAAGAGGGGGCGCGCGCCTAGTGCACCTACCCCCCACCCCCCCCCCCCCCTCATCTGCCACTGTGATGCCTCTCCCAAGATATGAGAGAACTGACGATACATTCTTTGCGTGAAGTGCTCAGTTCGGATTCTTCATACAGAGTATCTGTCACTCATAACCGTTAACTCGAAGCACTTAATAATTATATTAACCCGATCTGCAATGTCGCGTAACACGAGGCAATTTAGTCTGAAATGGTAGACTAACTAATAACGGAGTGCTGTGGTGTTGTATCGTTCCCTCCGTGACAAAAGCTCGTTGTCTAAACACCCATTCACATGGTGAGACAACTGTTTGGTCCGACTCGTAAAGAGTACAATACCAGGTAAACAAGGGAAGACGCTGTCTGCATCAGGATTTAATGCTTCTTAGCTGTAAGTGACAAGTTGTGGAGAGGAGACAGATTTTAGCGTCAGATTTGGTCTTCACGTTTTAGTTTGACATCGCTCGTTCGTTCCTTACAGTGCTCGTCACATCGGCCTCTGGCGCGATCACCAGGCGATCGCAGTCTTCGTCGTCTGGCTCTCGAATGCCCGATCGACGATCGCTATACTTCGAGGTTGCGAGGGGTTCTGGAATCTAACACCTTCTTCTGAAATAGCGGATACGGGCCTTTTTGCAAAGTAAGGTATACATAGGCCTACCGTCCTTTTTCAACTTACGATCATCGATCAGTTACCTTCGGGAATAGTAACGGAGAAGCTCTATAGGAAGGTGGATAGGGGATCAATCGAGGAGCTGGGCCAAGAATGATGTCCTGATCCCGTGCTCAGTGAGTAGAATTCTCAGGGCAACCGTAAGTTTTAAAATTTGCCTAGGTACTTATCAGTTATAGTGCTCTCCCGTTATAACGAACACGGTTATAACGAAATTCCGGTTACAACGAAATAAAAATTCAGGCCGCAACGTTATCAGCTATAAGCCCAATATGTATTTTTATTATTGATTTGTTCGGTTATAACGATATTTCGATATAACGAAAGAAAACTGTCGGTCCCGAGGACTTAATTCGTTATAACGAGAGTCCAGTGTAACTTTCACTAACTCATTTATTCACTCGTTCATTTAGGCCTACTTATAATCATTCATTCAATCATTCATTCAATCGTTCATTGATTTTATTAATTCATAATTCACTTATTCATTCGTTCACTGACTCAGCACACTATTTTTTTAAATCTTATTAAGAGATTAAAAAAAATAACACACACACACATAAAAAAGAAAAAAAAATAACCTTCGACGAAAACAAAATCTCGATTGCAAGTCTCCTGCGATGTTTATGATATTATGAGTTATGATACGATTATGATAATTATGTTTAAAAATTGAGTTCGTAGTTAGATCTCGTTGACCTGAAGAAAGAAGGTTAAATGTTATTCAATCAGCAACTATAACAAGTGAATATCATGTTCTTATTAAAAAAAAAAAACACAATGTCACAAAATAAGGTTAATGTTACGTTTTATCAGTGAATAACATGAGGTACCTCCTTGGAGTTATGTCACACATTTTGTCTACTGGAACGAAACAATATAAACAAAGAGTAGAAAAAGGCACAACTTGTGGTGCTTGAAACTAAACGTCTGTATTTTGTTGTTTTTGTTGCCTTGTATAACATAATAATTTCTATCAACTGGGGTAATAATCTCCTTCTATTCTTTGCGAAATTAGTGTTGAATATCCAAACTTAAAGCAAATTTGAAAAGAAAAGAAAGAAAAAAAAAACTCCAGACGTGATGATGAAGGGAGGGAAATGTTAGCATCCACAAGAAAGAGGTTGTTAATCAACCATTCATCTGAAATGAAAGAAACATTGCGGGAAAACATCATGGAATTTTGATACTCGCTGGAGTACGAAGACATATTACTGGCAGGACTCCAAACCAAGACTCGATGGCCAGCTGCCGAAATGATTCGTAATAGGGTAATTCTGAGGGAGACTCACACTCTCCAAAGGATGGTGATGATTCCAGAGGCGGATCCAAGTATTCATTAAAGAGGGGGCGCCTTTACAAGATTAAAGGAGGGGGGGGGGGATGGGGGATGCGCACGCACCCCTTTACTTTTTTTTTTCTTTTTAGTAACTTTGCGTATTTTGTTTTAGCAAAAATAAAGGGAATAGGGGCGCGCTCCCCCTGGATCCGCCACTCTGACTCTGAGTGTTGAATGAAATTAACATTAACAGCATGTTTTTGTTTTTTTTTTCGTTTGAGTGAATTATATTTTATGAAAGCTTTGCAAGAAAAACAAAAAGCTGAAAAACTGTTGAGTGACACAGTACGCCGTGCCAACAGACATGGACGATTTCTAACGAAGTGACAAGTGAAAGGTAGGGTGGCGATATCTCCGTGGGTGGTATCAATTAAACTTGGAGACCACTAAAGTTGCCTGAATGATCGAAAGTGCAACGACTCCGAACCCGCCATTGTTCGTGCGTGATAACATTGATCCATGTTTGCTATGCTCGATTCTCTGGCTGTGTTTGAGCAAAAACATAGAATATGAGGTGGAGTATGAGATTGACAGAGAGGGAGTGAGGGTGAGAGAGAGCAGAGGGAAAAAAAAGCGAGAGAGAGGGTGGGGCGGGCGGGGGGGGGGGAGGACATGTTGCATCGCTGGTTCACATTTTTTTCTCTGCTGTTATACTCACATATAGCTTATCAGTTGTGAAGTGAAATAAATCGCATTGAATAATCTCTATCATATACCGCAACTGTCTAGCACACACAAACACACATAAACGCGTAAGAGCTATTGTTTGAATCGTGGTAGAATCTAAAGCACACGAATAAAAACAACGGCAGCATTGGTAACTTAATATGATGTTTTGCTGGTTTTCATTGCAGGGTGTCACATGGCATGACGAGCGTCATCGAGATGACATCATTCATCAACCATTGTGACGGCATGACAAGAGTGGAAGCTAACTACACGTAGTTAGCTCACCTGAGGTCGCCCTATTTCTCTTGACGCTTAAAGACGACACGCCTTCACTGCTTGCTCGTGGCTTGTTTTCTCAGGATGTTTTCCCACTAGAAAAAATTCTCCATCCGTCACGTCTGCCGAAAAGAGAAGATTAAGTGGTTAGCTGGATAGTGTGTTAACCTCCGTGGCCTAACCTTCATTCATTCATTTATTTATTACCACTGTTGCAGGGAAAAAGAAACTCTGGTTCACATGGTAAAGAAAGAACAACGAGCCTCAGCGAAGTGACGCATTTTTGCGGAGAACCACTCTGATCTAAGATTGGATTATAAGTCGAAAAGTTACCAAACGCTAGAAGTATTGTTTCTCCGTCGATGTGCTTACACGAGGTTTATAATGGGAGGTGGGAAGTGATGAAGCGATCACTCCAGAGGTGAGTGGCGAGTAGACAGGACCAGAGATCTGGTTAACGGAGTAGCTCAGTCACCCTCTCTGGTAGACTGTAAGGATTCATTTTCAGTTCTAGAATTTTGGTACATCGCTGAATGTACCACAGACCAAAATAGTGTGCTCCTTTATTTACGCCACTCTGACCGACAAAGCAAGATCTATAAAAGGAATCCGTTGGGAATCTGCTACATTTTTTCAGTTTATTCCATCATTTCTCTTCCGTAGAAATATTTTAGGGAAGAAGCAAAGGAAAGGAGTGAGGCACGTGGTGAGAAAATTCTAAGAGCGATAAACTGAGAGAAACTTTCTTGTTTTCCGTCTTTGTAAGGAAAGAGAGACTAGAATAATGGGGGTTCGAGCAAGAGACTTCTTTCGGCCCAGCTTCCCAAGACCGTCGCTGGCGAAGTCCTCCTCACACGCAGCGGGCCTACGATACCTGGTGTGCTTTATGACGCTACTGGTTCCGGTGCGTAACATGGTGGTTGAGAATCGCCCCGAATGCCAGCCGGTTGAGCTACCCATGTGTCACGGCATGCCGTACAACCTGACGCGCATGCCCAATCTACTCCACCACAGTACGCAGGAAAACGCCAAGCTAGCCATTGAACAGTTTCTTCCACTCGTAGAAACCAACTGTAACACCAACTTGACATTCTTTCTCTGCGCCATCTACGCGCCTATCTGTACCGTCGGCTTCATGGAGGATCCAGTGCCGCCGTGCAAGAGTCTTTGTGAGAGCGTACGCGCAGACTGTGAACCAATCATCGTGCCGTATAACATCTCCTGGCCGATCTATCTGTCATGTGACCAGTTTCCCGAGTACACGTCAGGTGTGTGTATCACCCGTGAAGCGATCGTCGACTCAGGTCCGACCACGGAGCTCATGGTGCCCACTCCGCAAGGTGAGACTTGTTGCCGATGATGATCTTTTAGTAGTCACTGACAGTCATGATAAATATTAACCTATGAAAACCCTTCTTCCACGACAAAAAGATGAACTTCTAGCTTCAGTCCGCCCTCTCAGAAAGCGTCATTAACTTCCAACTTAAAAGAGAAGATAAAACCTTGTAGTGCATGCCTACTTAAAATGTCGAAATCTTAGAGACCAGAAGTGCATGGACATGGCGTCTGGTTAAGAAAAAAAGAAAGAAAAAAGTTAAAGAAAGATGAAATCAGCAACCAAGCAATCCAAATTAGACGACTATTAAAGAAGAAGAAGAAGAAGAAAAAAAAAACCTTTAAGTTAACCTCGGGAGCTGACTCAAAGTGAAGCCAAGGACGCAGAAAATGAGAATCAATCCATTGACCTGGGTTTTCTTATTCGAACAGGAGTGAAACACAGAAAGTATATTAGACCAACTCGTTCACTTCCCAATGGTGTAAAATTGATATTTTGAACGAAGGGGTGATGTCCGTTATCCCAAATGATCAGAAATCAGAAAATAAAGTTTGATATTCTGAAACACACAAATTCCGTATACAATACGTGTAGATGTTCATCAAAATGAAAATTAAATGGAGTTTCTTAATCCGAAAATAAGATTATGATCCATTAATCCGAAAATTACAAAATGATGCATATACGTATACCGAACCTTCGGAATTAAGAACGTAAGGAAAGCGGACCTTATTTCATTTTTAGACTAATTCCGAAAAAGAAAATGAACCTTCGGAATTCCGAACTGTAACCGAGCGATGGCATCACCGAAGCGCCTGTGGTCATTAGGTAAACCATCATAACTTTACGGTACTTTTACCTTAAAGGAGAAATTCTTCATAAGAAAGAAAAAAAATGGTGCAGAACTCTGCAAAAATGATCAAATATCGGATAAGAAATAAGGAAGTTATGGCCTTTTGACATTCTAATATTGCTGGAAAACACTTCTTGACCAGTCGTTTTGAATATTCTAATCAGCAAGGTAATGATGTCATGCTCTCCCAATTTTTTATTCATTTCATATACAGATTTCAGCTGTGTAAATATAAGACCTGCTTTAAGACCACCCCAAAAAATGGAAAAAAACAACAACTAATGTTTACTTTGATATATTTTGGTATGGGCGTATGATTTTGCCTGCATGTACTAAATAGCTAAAAACAATTAACAATTCTTCCCGAATTTCATACATAACATCCATAAGAAAATATTGTTGGGGCGTGACATCATCTGCTCAATCATTTGAATATTCTTAAGGACTAGTCAAGAAATGTTTTCCGAAGAAATGTTAAATTTAAAAATGTCTTATCTTCCTTCAATATTTCTGATCCGACATTTGACATTTTTGAACGTTCTGGGGGGAATGCTTTGCTCTTTCTTTTAAACGTTATTTATTTGGGGGATTTCCTCTTTAAAAGCTGGACACCTTGAACGTTGGTACCTATAAAAACAATGCCCCTTAGCCCCCCAAAACTGGACATGTTATAGTTGTTGTCATTTGAAAACGACTAGTTGTATTATATTGAATACACATTCTGTACGATGCCAAAACTTTGATATCAACCTTACCGAAGTGTTGCAACTTTACTTTATTTTGGTTTTAATCGGTTTACTTCGGTTTTTACAAGGAAAATGGAAATTAGCCAAATCTTATTTCAATTGTTCTGTCAAAATTATTGATCTGACAGATTAATGATCTGAAAAAAAAAACCCGAAACAAAACAAACAGACAAACATCGAACGAGATATTTTAGACTACCAATTAAGCATCCATCCATTGTCATGTGGATATTAATGTGAGTGACCGTGATTACTTTCGCCAAAATAAAAATGTAAGACGAAAATGATTTGGTCGAAATAATGATGACGTTTGCCAAAATGTCTAAAGTGTTATAATATCATGTACCCGATAATATGACAGCTTACGACAAATTTTGAAATTTGAAACATATCAGTGCTTCTGAAGCATGATATTGATGGACAGTATTAAAGGTATTAGCCCACATGTGTAAACCTGCAGCAATTGGTCTCATAGTTAGCATGGAGTTTGGGTATGATTGCAGTAACACCTGTGCAAAATTTCGTTCCAAGTAGTCCATTACTTTCATAAAATTAAATGAAAATGCACCGTATGCATGCGTATAACGCTCACTAGCTCCGGTCCACGTACGTACTACATGCATGCGATACATGTGTAAGTTATGTACGTAAACGGTAGCTAGCCCGCGCTCGTAATTCGATTTTTGGTCGGGTTGACCCGGTTTGAAAATTGATTTTAAAACGATGATTTTCTCTCTTTTATCGAATGGTATAGACAAAGAGCAACAGGTGAGGTATATTACTGTTATAACTTGTACTTGAAGTCATATTGGACCTGTTTTATGCAGTTTTGATTTTCGTGGGTTTGCAAATGTGGGCTAGTACCTTTAAGTACTTCAAAATACATCGACATATCTTATCATCAAATGGCTGATCCCTTTATGCGCTTTGAGTGCCGATTGGTACATAGCACCCATAGCATTGATTACACTGCTCCAACTTCCTGGAATGAAAGGTTCAAATTCGATTCCTCTCATTTACACGTATGTCAATGTGAAGGACAGTTTTCATACGGTTTTTATGCCTCAGCGACGAAGTGTCGCCGGAGGCACTATGCTTTTTGGGTTGTCCGTCCTTACATTTTTTATTTCAGTTTTCAATTTCAATTTTCAATTTCCTTCAATCCGTGCGTACAGTAAGATACAGTACGGATATAGGACAAAACGTACAACTGTCGGACAAGGGTCATATCGCCCTCTCCGTTTTTGGCGAGGAAAAACTTTGTGCATGCCCATCTTTTTTTTTTCTTAACGCTCTGACGGAAATCACCGGAAGATAAACGTCAATCCAAAGAATACCTGACTTGAAACGCATTTTAACGGATATCAACGAATGCCAAAGATCGACATCCGTTTCTCCTGCATTAACTTTATCGGGCAAAGTGTGACATGGGTATAATCGAATTTGTGGACAGCGTATTAACAATAAAACTGTTTGAGGTATCGTATTGAGACCTGACATGATTGTATGCATGACGAAGTTGTTCCAATTAAATTTTGGTTGCATATGCTCAAGGTCACAGGTCAAAGGTCACGGTCAGATGCTGAAAATTTTACTTTTTCTCAATATCTATGCCATGCCTGAAGATATTTTCTTAAAAGTTTATAGTGCATACATGTATTACACGAGAAATATTCTTTAGAGAAAGTTTCGGATCGTGAGGTCAAAGGTAAAACGCCAATAGAAATTTCCAAAATTTCAGCTTTTTCTCCGTATTTCCAGACGGTCCAAGGTATCCTCATGAAACGTAGTACATGTGCATGCAATGCCCGACAATGATTCTCTTGGAAATTCGGGGGGGGGGGGGGGGGGGGGGGGGTCATGGGGTCAAAGTTCAAGGGTCAAAAGGTAAGGTCAAGATCAATTCCTCAAAATGCCACTTTATTTCCTAATATCTATGTATAACACCTGGAGGTGTTTTATTGAAATTTAGTGTTTGCATGTTTTCCCAATAAACATCATCTTGGATAGTTTTTGGCTTAAAGGTCAAAGGTTGAAAGGTTAAAGGTAAATAGCATGTGCTAAATTTCACCTTTTCCTCCATATCTCGGGAGTGGCTTAAGGTATTATCATGAAACTAAGTATAGGCCTACATATCTATATGCATGTACTGAATGATTGATTCCCTGGGTAATTTTAGGGTCATGAGGTCAAAGGTCAAGGATCAAAGGCCAGATCAAAATGCTGAAATTTCACCATTTAATACAGAAATTATATTTTTCTCCATACTTCGGAAATTGGTACATGCATATAAAAGGGTCAAAGGTCAAGTAACAATCGTCAAATCCCCTAATAACTGCTCTCTACACGGTATAGCCGTTGATCCAATTAAACTTATTTCAAGGAAAGTGAACAATCTCCACATTTGTGACAAAGATGTCGTTTAATTTTTTTTTTTTTTGCCAATTACGTGAAACTGTCATCAGCCATTGTCAAGACGTACTACAAACTTATTGGGAGAACCATGCATTATGGCGGAGGCATGCCAGTCGTCATAGCGACATTTCTAATTGTGATAATTATGGTCTAAGAGGATAAAATTGGACAAAGTTTATAACGTAATACATTATGGAACATTATGGAGTCTAGAAACACATGATTTTCATATAAAGCACACTGTATATCAAGTTGATATTTGCAAATCATATGTTCATATATACATAGGTGTGTTTTGTTTTTTTTTGTCGCCATAAAAACGGTGACGATATTTCTCTACATCATTCTGGTTCTCAAAATGGTACTCGCCAATCTCAACACCACGATGTATTTAAAAAAGGAAATATTTGTCCTGCGCCTATATCATAGTCCAATACGACAAATTTACTCCGTGTACATTTTCGTGTACTCAAATAACTAAAAAAAATAAATAACCACAGACACAAAAACAAGGGTATAGCAAAGGAAGAAATGATCTCGCCTAACCGTTACTCTTCTTTTCGCTCACTATTTGAATTCGAAGACTTAAAGCGACTGCCGACGAGTTTTTCAGTGGTGACTCACTTGATGAATATTTCTTGGCGTCATTATTATTGAGGCCATAACTCAGACAGACACCAAACAAGCTAGCTGCATCCTGATTGTGTCAGACCGACCCAATAGCTCGCTAACCTTGTTACCACAAACATGTCGTCGCATACCTTCACATACCTCGCCATTGACCTCCTGTACACTTTAACTAGAACAGCGTGTCATGCTCAATGTCGGCTCTATTGTCCGCGTGATTTACAGCGCACAGTCAATCACGTGACTAGTCTATGTTCTCTGGGAGAGAAGTGTTTCATCACATTTTCGTTGATCCATCTTACGGCTTGTTGCAAGGAAGTTGCAATTACAGTGGACTCCCGTTATAAGGAAGTCCATGGGACCGGCGGCGGTTTTCTTTCGTTCAAAGAAACGATAGGAACACATAGAGTGGATTATGTTGCGGCTTGAATTTTTACTTCGTTGTCCGTGCTCGTTATAACCGGAGTGCACTGTGATCGCTGCAAACTCCCTTCTTGCAACGGAACCTTCAACTGAATGCAAGTTGCAACGCAAATATCTATTGCAAATTTTGAAATAGATATTTGCGATTGATTGCAACTCGACTTTTTTGCAACAACCCCTTACATTGTTTTAGTGTTTTTAACGCTGTCACCACAATCATAGTCACCGCGATTGTCAATACCATAGTCGTCACGATCATCATCATCATCATCATCACCATCAGCATTGATTTCATCCTCATTTAATCCTCCCTCTTCACTGTCATTTTCAAAATTACTGTTGTCGTCGTCCTTATCATTTTCAACATTATTTTCGTCTACATCTTCTTCGCCAGACATCAAGAAAGGTCCATTATCTAATTTATCACCATGACAACTGTTGCCATGATGGACATCGTCTGCTTCTCTACCTCAGTTCTTGCCGTCATCTTTTTTCACCAAATTTTGCATTCTTTTTACATTCGTTATGACTTCGGTTTTCTTATCCGACTGCCTAAAGGCCTGCCTTATTGTCACATAAACTAACAAAACAAAATTCTCTTGTTATTTATTGCAGATGGTTTATAGGTGTCCGTTGCGGTGTGAGCCTGTTTCTACAATGACCTCATTGTTTCCGACACAGCCATCGTGGAATGCTTGTTTTTATGTTTTATAATCATGGTGCTGTGGAGAGGAGAGAAAATAATAAGACAGGTTGTAGAAGTGTGAACACAGAAGCACTGTGGTAGCTGCATCGTAAATCAAATCGATTTGTGACGTACGTGACCATAGCCATGGTGACGTGGATATTGTCTTTCAGTCCATTCCTAACCCTAACTGCAAATAACAATTCTTGTCTGTTTCTCAAGATTTCTTGTAGACCTTTTAGAAGACATTAGTAATCTTGAGACTCATGATATATCATTTCGTGGATTTTTTTTTCTTGGTGAAAACTTTAACACTGTTGCTGTTAAACAATGAGTTCATTTTCTTGGCACGGAGAAAACACAGCAAATTGAATTATTTATGGTTTCAACAGCTTAACAAGTCGCACAGTTGCGCTGCTGTTTGTAAACATGGTAGTCGGCATAGGACAAAAAAGCATGCCACATTACCACCCCTCAACTAATGGACAAGATGCATTAACCAATATAGATTTAACTGCTGCAAGTCTGCCTTTCGAATAGAAGCATCTACAATATCCCTATAATACATCCCTCTAGCTATATCATGACAACCTTTTCTGCATAGATGCATGGATTGTCACCATGGTTACGCCGCGGTGTCTTTCGGGAGGACAGTTTGAACTTCCAGACTGGAAGCTTAGGGAATTGATCAAGTAAAAGAAAAGAAAAACAAAACAAAACAAAGAAAAATGTTTAACAAAAGCTACGTGGATTTCTACCCACACGTGAAACTACAAAAGAAATACACAACATATTTCCCAGTCTATAAAATATACCAGTACATGTACTGCAAATAATGTCACAGAATAAATATAAGCCACGGTGCTCATCAGGTACATTCAATGTGCCTGAAGTAAGTACACACCGCAAAAAGCCCGGTGTTAGATATGAACCACAGAGCTGGTGTTAATTTCCGGTGCTAATTTATGGTGCTAGATTAAAACCTCCGGGTGTCACTTCAAAATATATAAATATTTTAAAATAGTTTCTTAGTTACTTTTTTTTCAACTTCAACAAAACGGTCAAGAATTTGCCCATTATAAAGTACTTCATTTTTTGGGAAAAAAAGGTGTGAACACAATTTTACAAGACAGTAAAGCCAATTGGTGTGGTCTCCCATTGAAGCTGGACGGGTGTTATGTCATCATTGGCATTTACACCAGCAATATCAAATCAACACCGGCCATGCGGTGTCACTGTTAAATCAACACCAGCGCAGTGTTAAAAAGATATCCCCAGTTTTAACAGTGTCAAATTAACACCGCGAAGTGCCAGGTGAACACTTTTCAGCACCATCACAACATTCTTTCTACACCTGTGGGTGTGGTCCTCTATTGATCGGTATTAGATTTAACATCCATGGTGTTAAATCTAACACCGATGTTTTTGCAGGGCATGAATATCTAAACCATGATCTATTGCTAGCAACTTATCGCAGCTTGATTCTGGCCTGCAATATTTTAGTTAAAGGGATAGTCTTGGTTGAAATGGGTGCTCAGGTTTGTGTAAGATAATCAGAAACTACTTGTTTGGTTTGGTTTTATTTCTGTATTTATGAAATTTCTAAAGGGTTATTCTTGCTGAAATGGGTGCTCAGTTTTTTTGTAAGATTTTTAGAAAGCACTTGTTTGGTGTTGTTTTATTTCTGTATTTATGAAATTTCTAAATGGATATTCTTGGTCGAAATGGGTGCTCAGTTTCTTTTTCTAAGATTGTCAGAAACCACTTGTTTGGTTTGGTTTATTTCTGTAACTGTGATATTTATAAAGGGATAGTCTTGGTTGAAATGGGTGCTCAGTTTTTTGTAAGATAATCAGAAACTACTTGTTTTGTTTTGTTTTGTTTTGTCTTCTTTCTGTATTTGTGAAATTTCTGTATTTGTGAGGTATAAAGAGCATAATGATACAATTCTAAGAGAAATTCAAATTTTATTTGATTAAAATTGGTTTTGAAATGGCCGGCCGAGATATCCAAATGCAATGAGGTTGTAACAAAAGTTGGGACCCACCTTTCGTTATAGAACCACATTGTTTTACTTTGTTCTACTTTGTTTTTGGATATATCAAGTTGTTTTTTTTTGATACTCACGAGGACTTCAATATTTCTTCCATACTCAAGGGGACCATAATCTTATCTGCTATTTTCAATTAAGCTCAATTCTTTACCTCCATTCTCAAAGGAACCTCAGTCTTCTCTGAATATTGAAAACGGTGCCACAATAAAGACAAATTCATACTCATTATTATATTCCACAAAAATTCTCTCTCTCTCTCTCTCTCTCTCTCTCTCTCTCTCTTTCATATAGCTCTCTTTCTCTCTCTCCCCCCCCCCCATCTCTCTCTCTCTCTTTCCTTTTTCCACACAGGCACACACACACACAAACACACACGGACAGACAATCATTCACATTGTATACGCAAATCCTGAATATTTCTTGACGAGAACAGCCACCCTTGAGGCGTTCATTTGGGAACAGTGATTTAAAAATGTTCAAGATGTATCACTTTTGATTCATGGTGTATAAACTGTCATGGATGTATCACAAAACATCCTATCATATAAAAATTTGCAATTAAGCAGAAATATTAGGAAATGTCGCTATTTTTCTCATTGACCCATAACTGTAGATGGCTTGATCTCGAAACACTTGTATTATAACTATTGTTCACATTTTGTATATTTAGCAATACTTAACATCGATTGTATCTGATTCTATCTTTTACATATGGTTGATTCTATCCATAGCTCACATTTTAGAACTCTTTTGAAGCACTAACTGACTAATTTCTGTTTCTGTTTCATCTGCTAAAGGTAAATAATGCCTTTAACTGTGCGAATTCTGCAGTGAGTATTGGCTGTATATCCAGTCAATGTCATTGGTATGTGTATAACATCTCCCCGGGGGTGACCGTACTAATACGATACACGTAGAGAGCTCAGCAGCTACGCCACGTAACTCGCCAAGACATGATTGGTTGTTTACGATATGGCGGTTACCCCCCACAGTGCTGGTGTAAATATAGACGAGACATTTTTGATGGATGGAATGTCCAAAATCCAATAGAATGAAAGGCTAGAGGAAATCTACGTCACATGACAAATAATTCTGCCTCAGAATGAATTGAAGTTATTGTTATTATTTCGCCATTCGATTAGAATGACAGAGAAAACACGGACATTCAGCATAACAGCAGATTTATCCTTGAGGGAGAAACGAAGGGTAAATCCAAAATGTAATTACGATAATAACAGTATGGAGTTACAGATTGGATAAATGCTGCGGAAGATACGCTTTAATGCATTTTTTTTTTGCACCTGACCTCATGACCCTGGGACTTTGATAGGAGTCAGTCCCATAGCTTAGAAACCATGGAAGTAACAAAGCGAATCTCTTTCACGTTAAAGGGACTGTACAGTTCTGGTTGAGGTGAGGATTTAGCTTTTAACATTTTGCGAGATACAAGTGTATTCAGAAACCACTCTATGAGATGTCAAAGAGCATGCAATTCTAAGGGATATCAAAAGCTGATTTGATGAAATTCGGTGTTTAAAGGTGAATGGTCCCCGTGTTTTAGTCAAATGCGTACGCGGGCGCACGGCGCAAGATTCATATAGAGACCTATGCTATCGACTTCTCTTGGGCGCTTACGCTTTGGCCCACTTTCCCCGAGTCCGAAGAAGTCCGATCCACTGTGTCAGTGGTCCGATCACAGTTCGGCTCATGATTCGGCTCATAGTAGACCAGCCAAACCTCAAAAAAGGCTCTAGATAAGGATTCGACGGCATTTTTTGTTAATGCTCCGTTCTCATACTGAAAGTCTTGCAAAAATACTAAGGAATAGCGTACGGCCGGATGTCACGCGCGTTTTTGCCGAAAAATGTCATTTTTAGCACAAAATTCAGAAGCATGTCAAAAATCACGATTTTTATTTTTTGCTTGCATTCAATTGATATTTGAAAGATCATGAGTTTCAATTGCCCCTTTTAATGAAATTGCAATTTAAATGTGTTTCCTTAGCATTTTAAAAAGTCATTTTGTACAGCCATATATGGGGCTCTCAAATGTTTGGGTGTTGTTTTCTCGAAATAATATTCACAGATTACTTAACGTTCTGCAAAGTTTGCTTTCCCAAGCTAATTAGATGATCTTCCAAAAGTACTTTAATGTTTTATAAAACTACAAGTGCTTCTTTAATTGAATGTGTCAATATTATTTCTAGTTTTCTTGAAGAAATCTTTACTTTTAATCAAAACTCTGAACTTGCAGGAACTCAGAAAATGCATTTTCCGAGCATTTTCCAGTAGCCCCGCGCAGCTTGTGTGCGCGCGAATACTTAATACGTGTGCGTACGTCTACCACACGCACTACCCCTACGATCTAGCTACATACAGGTAAAATCTCTCGCGCGAGAGCTGCATGTTTCGGTCGTTGAGTTGGAAACGTGGTGACTGGAAAAGGGACTATTTCCTTCGAATGTAAGTAACTTAGTAAATAAATACATAGTTCCTTATTGCACTGCATAACGGAACTTAAAAATCTGTTTTGATCTATTAGTTAGATATAAAACTTTGATCTGAGACTTGGTTAATATCAAGGTTCAAGCGCTAGTACTACGTTAGGCCGATGTCTTTAATTACTGTATTTCGCACCGATCCCGTGGGCGCGGGCATGCCTACCAACCCCCGGGCCGCCACCCGACCGTGCCGGCGGTGTTTGTTAGTGGAACAGCGATTATTCCGTAAAGCACGTCTTGACACGGTGCGAAAAGAGGCCTAACAAACATTAGGTCTACGTCTAGATTTAGGTGTCTTGTTAGTTCGATCTAGGTTTGTAATTTATGGCCTCATCACATGCAGTTGGACTGAATCCTCGTCTACTGTTAGGTCTAATCTATCTAACGGTAATACACTCTCTCTAACTGTTAATAGGGCCGTTCTCCACAAAAGGGCACCAACACGGTTGGACAAACTATAAAATTTCGACATTAAAAAAGTCGTGAAACTCATTTGAATTCAGAAACTTTAATACTTTGAGAACACATAACACCCAACGGGTGATTTTTGACACCAACACATTTTTCAAGAAATAGCATTGAACTTGAACACATTTTATCATAGTTTTTACCTCCCGTCAGATACGTTACCATTAGGCTTTAGACAAGAAAATGGCTGTGGTTGTATCATCTGTGGACCATTAATAAAAACATCTATTTCAATGCAAACGTAACTAATATGCGCACATGATTAAAAAGTAATTCTTGAACTTTGATCGGTCCAGATGTAAAAAACGATTGACGTTTGAAGCCTGTAAGTCAAAATCAGCGCAAAAAATATATATATTTTTCGTAGAAAATACACAACCATAAATTGCAGTTAATATCTCAAATACACTTTGATCTTATATTGCTTTAAAACAGTAATAAAAATCATACATAAGTACTGAAATTATCAAAGAAAGCTAATTGCAAGCAAACTTTACAGCAGATTTCATACATTTTGAATCACAAGGAAAGAGAAAAATGGTAACGTATCTGACATACTTCTTCCACAAAATTTCGTTACTGTGATTTATATCACAAGATGACAATAAACTCAATCTTGCATTATATCTTAGACCCAAATGAATTATCAACCTTGAACATTCATGTTTATAACCCTAGTTAATAGTCTTAACACTGCTCAGTAATACAAAGTCATATATTCATCAATAGCACTATGTGCATGCATAATTTTTTATATAAACAAAATCAACGCAATAACATAATCATGTTCTGTTTGAAATGTGTGACTGAAATTTGATTTAAAATGTATAGTATAGTCCATTCCCTTCTATTAACTAATTGATTAGATATCTGACATTATTAAATATCATCAAATTCATACCTATACGAGTGCAAAGAAAATATATACGGTAATGTCGATATGGTAACGTATCTGACAGACATCTATGCCATACAAAATGTTGTTACTGTGACTTATAAAGTAACATGATGATAAACTCACCCTTGCATATTGTCTTACATCAAAACATTATAGCCACCTAGAACATAACCCCGGATAATTGATTTGACATAGTGCAGTTAGTAAAATTATTAATTGATAACATACACAAAGTTAACCCGAGACGTAATTATAATTCTGTTTCAAATATAATGACCGAGACTTTTGATTTCTAATGGACAATGTACAGCCTATTATGTAGCTCTGTCCCTCTGTTAACTCATTATTAGATATGCAACATCATTCAGTTTTGAACAACATGATGAAATAATCAGCTCCGAGTGTACAGACAAATATATAACTTCCATCGTACATGTATGAAGGTAACGTATTTGACTGCTGACAGTTTAATCTTAATACATGTACAATGTTATTTCACTTGGGCTACATGTGTTTCGGCTCTGCTCCTAACAAAAAGACCCAAAAGAACTTTCTAAAATAGTATAAAAGATTTCATTCCCAGCAAGTAGTCATGTTGCATATAGGTGTCAGAAGCTTGAATGTATTAATGTATTTCCACATGTCCTGTCATGAAATTTGTTTTAAAAAGAAGCCACGGAGCAATACTTTAGATAATGGTGGTAATAACATAACCGACACAACTCTCAAGTAAAACTTCTTTGCATTAACACATCTTATTCATCATCCACTCAAATATTTTGGTATATTTATTAAAGCTTACACTATATTGACGTATTCCACATTTTCATATTTTTGTACATTCATAGAGAGCCAAGATAAAACAACTAGATTAAGAAATTGTAAATATTCTCCTTCCACGTACATCAGTTTACAATTAACATTACGTTGCCCCTGTACAATAATGTGGCAAGTATTTAAGGAAAAATCTGGGTCAGAAATTCATATGATTTAAGAAGGAAGAAAAACAAGAAATACATGCCGAGTAACAAGTAGAGAAGATAATATATTATATTTCTAAATTTCACATTTTCAGAAAACATTTCTTGACCAGTCTTTATGAATATTCTAATGAGCAAGTCGTTGATGTCATCTGCTCATAATTTGTCATTATATGTTATACATGATATTTGGGAAATTCTTACTTTTTTTTGCAGAATACAGGCAAAAACCATATCCTTATATTAAGATATGTCAGAACAAATATCATCTCTCATACATTCTGGATTAATAGAAGGAAAGCTTTATACCGTGTGATATCTGATATATGACATTTTGAGGATGTCTGAAAATAAAATGTGTAGAAAAATGTGAGGAGATTAAATCATTAATTTGTTCATTTAAAAAAAGAAATGTTTTCCGAAAAAAAAGAAGAAATTTAAACACGTCATTATTTTCCTTTTTCCGGAGTCGACATGTCTTGATCAAAAACAGGAACGCGATATTGGATTTGTCTTTTCAGCTCCTTTGCTAGAAACGTGGGGTCACTCTTTTTCTTTCTCTTTCTGTAGGCCTTCTGTATACCTCAGCAAGCGTTTTACCCATGTCTTTTTCTTTCTAAAATACACGAGAGACAGACAGAGAGGGAAAATATCAGCATGGGAGTTTTTTAATCAATGTATGTTATCTGATAGTAAATAACATATATATATATATATATATATATATATATATATATATATATAATATATATATAGTCGTCGTGTACGTAAGAACAGGACATTATCATCCAATAAGATTCGTTACGAGTCGGGTAAGATACGTTACCGTGCCAATGCTGGGTAATATTCTAACGTACATGCGAGCTATCACAACACACGAAACAATTATATCATGCATACGCAATATGTCTTTAAGCCGTATAACTGTTCCATCAACATTAAATAACTTTTAAAATCTGTCGTTGTGAGTAGTCAAATAGATAAATATTCAAAAATGAAAATTCTTACCAACCACGTAGCTGGGACGAATAACAAACGGCGAGAAGCCTTACATCTCCCTCAGACTCTCCGTACTAAATGTAATGCAACATCACGCTCAAAGTGGCCGCCATGCTTTGAAGAGCAGAGAACCATTTACAAAATTAGAGAATGAGCGCGAAAAGCGCGTTGCGCCTAGTTGACGCACTTTGCACAGATATATTTATATATATATCTGTGACTCTATGCGGTAACGTATTTGACGGTAACGTATTTGACGGTAACGTATTTGACGGCCTTAATGGTCAACCTTGTGTTTTTACGAAATAACAACCTTTTCTTTCGCAACTCCCGTGTATGAATACAAGCAATGTATGGTGCTTTAAAGAAAAATGCATTATAACTTTGTCAACAAAGTATTTTTTCTGTAATAGAGCAAAGTTTCAGTAACGTATCTTATTTTAGCTTATCGTAACATACACAATTGCAAACTTTGTGTCTGAATATATTTATTATTATAGAGTTTCAGAATACACTACTTGTATTTTCATAATCTTGAAATGGACTTCATTCACTACACCAAAATACAGACCACTGCTTTATTGTCTTCATATTTTTTAGGGCGTCATACAAAAAGTAACGTATCTTACGGAGATTTGGAGACACCTTCGCTAAGATCACAGAAAAAAATATACAAATCTTTTTTCGCTAAGCATTATGCTTTTTTATTTAGGCACCGAAGGCACTATAAATTAGTGAGCAAAACTTAAAGTTCTGATATTACAGTAAAGAGCGGGAGCGTGAAATATAATCACAGAGTTCGCTGGAGACATGGGTAAAATCAACATATACATATGTCATGCTGTCGAATATAATTTTTTCATGAGGTGCTGTGACCTGAATTGATTTTAATTTTACTCATTACATTCTCTAGTATAACTTAAAGTTAAACAATTGTTTTCCTGATGAAAAAAATCGTGCTTTATGGCCTAGAGAAGGTTGGAGACACAAAAATGCCCTTTGGCGCCACTTTTCGGAGAATGGCCCTATACTAACGTTAGTGTTAGACATTCTAGCTAGTAGGGGTAGTGTTACTCTAACGACGAATGTTAGTGTTAGTGCTAGAATGTACGGCTACGCCTGTTATTATGCCAAAACAATTCAATCGGGCTAGGCCCTATGACACTAGTAGTATAATCACAATGAACTTAACACCTAACGTTAGCACATTAGCAGTTGTATAACGTGGACAGTACAGGTCCACTACTACTAACGTTACTGCGCTGGTTAGATGTATTTCTATTTGTAGGGCTAGAGCCAGGTCCAGGGCAAGGGGCTGTAGACTATACAGAAGATGTAGATGTAGATCTACCAACGTTTAGAGTCTAATAGTAATATACTAGACCTACAATATAAAATCTAGGGCCGGGGTCTGAAGCATAAATAGCTGGCGTCTGGAATTAGGATCTAGGTCTAACCTTAGTCAAGATCTGGGCCACTGATTCTACCTAACGTTAGAGGTTTCTAGTAATCTACTACTCATATCTAGGCAGTTTTGTTGTAAAGACCCAGCTTACTAGGCCTAGCTAGACCTAAGTTTAGGCATCTAGAGGTTCTAAAATCTATGCATAATAATTATACTAAGATGTAGGCTAACTTTGATCAAAAAGTTCATGTTAGATCTAACATTAGAAGATCCTAACATTAGCTCTAACGTGAATTATCTAGGCTAATATTAGTCTCTAGAGCAGAGGTCTAAGGTTGATTCCACTCTTTCTGGTATTTGTAGACCTGTGGGTTCAGAAAAAGAGTCTAGGATTTAGGCCTAGGTGTTTTATATAAAAGCGAGTCTACAACCAAGTGATCTTGCCATTCGAATATGCCTGAAAGAGAGAGAGAGAGAGAGAGAGAGAGAAAGTGTTCAGTCCTGACTGCCAACCTCCTAATCTGTGAATCATTTACATGTACTCTTCTAGTTTACAAATAGATCTAGTCAAAGAGAAACTATTTAGAAATGTCTTTACTCATAAGTACCAAGTTCTTATGTTAATGTCTCAAAGAATAAAGGTTCATTTGAAAAAATGTAAATATTACATTTTTAATGGATCATTTATACCGACTCACTGAAACCTAAATATCTTCTTCTTTTTTAACTTTTTAAAAAGCTAAAAAAAAAATATCATCTTAATGAAAGAGATATATTTTTAGTTATAATTGATTTGCATGGGAAACAAAGAAAATTATGTCAATGTCAAGATGCCTTTTCAAAACAATTAAATTTCAAATTGATTTTATTTTTTGTTCACTATTAGCTTATAATGCTCTGCTTTAAAGATGAAAAAAAAAATTATTTGAGTCATGTTGATTTCTGTTTTCAGCTAGATGTACCAACAAGTGGACAGACTGAGTCTTGTCTTCAAACTTCACCAAAGAGAGAGACATATGCCTATTCTGACTTGCCAAAATCTAATTGTAAAGACTGAGCTCTTTCTACCTGCAACAAATTGCAGAACAACCAGAAGGTAAGAAACGGTAAATGTCTTAAATAGCGGTCTAATTTGAAATATCTTTTAAATACTAACTTACTAAGTGTTTGATTATCAAATGTATCACTTCAGTGCCCAGTTGAAAATAATGCCAAATCTAAATACATTGAGTATCAAATATTCCTATTCCATTTGAATAAATTGTAACAAGCATGTTTTCGCTTTGACAGTTGCATTACAATGCAGTGTACAAATACTTTGCAAACAAAGAGAGGAGAATAATCTTATACACGTGTATCTCCATTTATATAATAAGGGGAGCAAATCTATGATCGGATGTGTATTCTTGTTTTCTTGTAAATTCATTGCATGTTCTATTGTAGAGGATCATATGAAAGAACGGTATTCTATCTACTGAAGATGAGATCATATAAAAATCAAACATAAATGTAATCAAGTAAGATTATATATGTAATGAAATATTTCTCAACCATGTCAATTGGCACAAGTGTTTAATGTGTGCACAAATGAAAATACGTCTGTAGTCACAGATCAATTAACTTTCCATTGTTATTATGTTGCGTTAAGTATGACGTAAGGGTGATATGCTGTGATGTATTATTCTTTATTTTTATCAAGGTGTCACCAACAAATGGACATGCTGAGTTTGAGATCACATCCACTAGAGTGAGGGGGAGATAGAAAGATGTCTTGACTGCGATGTGAATGCCCTTTCCAGCTCAGAAGTAAGTGTCATCGATTTGAAATTAGGAATATCATCTCATGAATACAAATCGATTTATGCAAGGAAATCATATCCTAATCCACATACAAATGAGAGCATGATACAATCAAATATTTGTGTACAGGAATTACAGGTGTCAAGATGACTTCCATCCTACATAATTCATTTTCAGTAAGATATGGCTTTAGAGCATCAAAGATGATAATAACAATGACATGATTAATGTATTACATGTAAGACAAATTAATGTTGACAGTGACCTGAAGATCCAAAATCTCATACTAAGGGATTCATGAGATCGTGATGATTAATTCTAATTCATGATGAATGTGTTTGTTTATGTTGCAGTATGATTATCCTGTTTCACTCATAAAAATGATAACTTATTTAAGTTTTTGTTAATTGTATTTTCGACCAGAATTAGCACAAAGTGGACAAAATGGACCCTGCAAACCACAGCCAACTACGGACAAGAGAGAGAGAGAGAGAAAAAAGAAAGAGAGAGATGTCCTGACTACCAACCTCTAATCTGTGCATCCTGCACTCTATTTCGAAAGGAAATGTGGGAGGTAAGCAATAATACATGTACATGTAAAATGTAAACCCCAAATATGTTGGAATATTTTGTCAAGCCTTTGACATCTTGACCAAATTTTTGACTGTCGATCGTTCATTGGGCAGAAAATTAACGCATGTTTTGCTAAATGAATGCAGTACTGCATATGCATGTAGTCAATCACTCCAACAACGAAGATTTACATGAATTAACGCTGATTATTATTTTTTTTTAGCCTCTGTCAAAGATGGTTGCAGGAGTTTTTATGTTGTTGCAGTCATCATTCACACGCACATCTGTCCTATTCTCATCTTGCAATAACTTAACATTTACTCAGCAGATCATCTTCAACTTTGGTTTTATACAGAAGAGATGATTACCTGCTGAGCCTTGTACAAGTAGCATTTTAGTTATTGTTGTGATTTTGCTGCTGATTGTAAATTACAGGGAAACCCTGATTTTTATTGACTGTAGAGCATTGCTACCATGACATTATATTTACCTTCGGATGGCAAAGTTACCATAACCTCTAAGCAATTTGACTTTGATTAGTTATGAGGGTATTGATGTGAAAGGTCACAGGGACATTATATGCACGAAAGTGTTGAATGTATCCAGTTGCAGTATCAGGCAAGCACTATCTTGAAATTCTTCTGAATGGAATAAAAAGCTTAATGGAAAGAATTGGATATTTGGATCATGAAAGTTTCCTACATTTTATATTTCATCGTGTACTCACGGTTAAATTGCTACAATTAGGATCTACTGTATAAAATAATATACTTTACAGTTTCAAGGAAACACTACATATAGAGGAAATCAAGTAACCGTATGTCTTTATTAGCCTATATGTCACTGTGTCTTCACCAAAGATTAAAGTGCCCATGTCACTTTCCTCATCAAGTAAAGACAGATACACCATTCTTTCTCTCTCTCTCTCTCTCTCTCTCTCTCTCTCTCTGTCTCTCTCCAGAAACAACCCTGCCAGGCTATCCGGTCCGCATCCAGATTCCGTATGAAGGATGTCATCAGAACCTGAACTTACATGTGGAATGCATCCATCTAAACTTCTCAAATATAATCACAATGTGCTTTCAGAACTATTATAGAAGTTGAATATATAAAAGACATGTGTATATATTAGACATTTCTACTAATCCAGATTAAATGCTTCTTTTCTAATCTTTTTTCTCTTTTTTTTTCCCTTAGTGATGAAGTAAAACAAGACCTGATATCAAAATGTGCACAACACTACTTGGCAAAGAGCATTTACAATATGATTTGATGTAGATCTACTTCCAATTTTGATGGCAGCATTAAAGGGATGAGGGATGGCCTACTTTTGGTTGAGATGGGGGCTGATATGGAGATTTTGTAAAATAATGAGAACCCTGTTACGAAATATTAAAGAGTAAACAATACCAAGAGGAATTCCAAATTTATTTGTTAAAAATTGGTTTTGAAAAGGCTGAGATGTACAAAAACAAAGAGGTCCTAATAAAGGTGGCACCCACTTCTAATTATTATCATTCTGTGTCACTTTTTAAAAAAATTTCTCGGCCGTTTCAAAACCAAGAACTTTAATCAAACAAACTTCAAATTACTCTAAGAATTTGATGCTCTTTCATATTTCATAAGTTGTTTTTATTTGCTTGCAAAAAGTTAAAGTCTGAATCTCCATCTCAACCAAAACTATACCATGCCTTTGAGACTCACAGTTACAAGCCGCATACTAGTAGTTCATGGAAATTGATCCTGTTATTTCCTTTGAAGCCCAAACGCCAACATTTTAATCCTGTCAGATTGGAATGTCTTTTGTTTTTGTTTTTATGGGGGGGGGGGGGGGCAACAAAAGGGAAGTGAACTTTGCCTTTCTTCATCAGATGGAGGAAAATATGTGACATGTTAGTCAGAAAAAAAAAACTGCACGTTGAAGAGCTTAAAAAGAGAACATTTCACAAAGTAACAGTTGGTGAATCTGAAGGGAAATAGCATAGAGCATGTTTTTTCTTTTCTAGTTTAAGATATAAAAGAATAGTACGTAGCTTAAAGGAACGAACATAAGTAAAATGTTTCAATCCAAACGCCAAGTACAAGAAGTAGTGAAAAGAAAATGTACTGGTCAAGATGTATGTTTTGCCAGGTTTTCTTTCACATGTGCCATAATTGTCATGATGTTGGTAATACTGTAATATATGTTAGCTATTCAGGGCCCCAGCAATGTATTCTGGTACTTGGAATGAGGGAAAGTAATAGAGGGAAATACCGGTACCATGCATTTTGGAGAGGTGATTTTTTTTTTCTTCAATGAGAGACGAGTATTCAGTACAGATACCTTATCACACTGGTTTGCAGAACACAAAAATAATATCAGACTAAAAGTAGATTTTTAAAAATTTGGCAGTCACCATTCTAATTTAGTTGTACATTGACGAAAGTTCAATGCAACAGCGTACAGTCATAATTAGCTAGGATATGTAACCACAAATTTTTAAAAAGATAGAGATATTGAAATATTGCTTAAAGAGAACATTTTGTTTTTCTAACTGGTGTAACGTTTGTGATGCTGGACACATTATAGTATATGTCACATTAAAAAAAAAATTGAGGCTGTCAATGCAGTTAATGTAGTCAGCGCAATTTGTATTTTTCAAACTCTTTTGATGTATATCACAGAGATTTGTTCATGAAAGACATTTTCACTGAGGACTCATTCTTTTCTAAAGCTTTTAATCATTTAAGAAGATTGCTTTCAGATGGATTTTTTTGTTTGTTTTTAGATGTCCACAAATGGAGACTGAGGTTCTTTACCTTTCAAAACGAAATACTGTTGAAGAGAAATAATTATATATATTTTGCAGGATTCAAGCATGTTCTTACTGTGTATGGTATTCTAATCAGCATTTTGGTAACCAGCAACATAGATGTCAAGTGCTGCTATTCTAGTAAATGTACGCTAATGGCAAATCATTGCTTTAAAAAAGAGAAATTGCCTCGTTTACTGTTTACTGTATTTCATTCGTGAACGCTGTTTGAGACGGTGGTTGCGGGCGTGTGCACATTGTGTAGTACGTTTTGTTGGTTGACTGGGAATTTAGAGTGTTGGTGATAACTGAAATGATTTTTTTTTTCACAAATTTGTGATAATATAGAAAAAAAATCGAATTGCAAACAAACAAGTTGTTACATGTCTGCTCCAAGGACATAGAACTTGGCCAAGGATTAATATAATCTGCAATATAGACTCGATGATATAACCGACTTAATGATGGGAAGGGGAAATAAAGCTGTTATTGCATTGTACGCATTTCACTTCTACTTCCTTTTCGCTTCTTATTTTCTCTTTTGAGGGTGATATTTGCCTTACTTTTTCACACAAATCCGGGATACATTATAACATTTTTATGTCGCCGACTAAGTGTGCGTTCTAAACAACGTTCATGTCAACAATCAACCATCATAAAAGAAACATTTAGTATAAGTCTTCTGCGGGAGAATAAATCAAAATAAAATGCAAACACCTCGCCTTAGAACATTACAAAAGTAAAAGTGATTTCGTGCCTATCCCTTGCAGGGCTCCGTTTCAGGGCCTGAGAATGCAAACTATATAGCATTACGAATTCCAAAGCATTCTCGGGGGAAGGGGTGAGTATGCAGGATGGGAGATTTGGTATCGTAATTTTTCCCAGTAACATGTGATTTGTTATCACGGTTTCCATGACAACCATTTCCGAACATAGTAAACAATTTTATATAACTCTTAGGTTTCATTGTTAAACATAGATTAGTTAGATTGACACATTTTTCACACACACACAAAATGTTTCAACACTTTCGTACGTTTTACAATTATGAATATTTGAAATTTTCAGGGAGTGACCTAATGATGATCAGTTGCCATGGTAACAACACTACTGATTTTATTTATTATTATTTTTTTTTTTGGGGGGGGGGGGGGGTGGGGAAGAAGCACATTTCAGTCATATCAAGGTGCCACAAAGGGTTTTGCAGTCAGCTATCCAACCTGTCCATTGACTTCGCCAATTATGTAAGATAAATACCTACACGCACTATACCATGTACAATATATATGGGCTTACGCTATACATTCGATTTTTCATTCAAAATGCGCGTCCGGTAAAAATACATCGTCCCATTTAGGATAACATAAAACGAGTTATCTTTCGCCTTATCTTGTAATTTCTTTGCTGCATAAGATATCAGAATATATATTATATTTCGGAATAATAAAAACTTTTGAATAGATTGATTTAGGTAGTTTAAAAAAACTTTGAAATATTGGTAGATTTTACAAAGTACAATTTTGAGTAAATCAAGTTTTTATGTTTCATTGCGCCATATATGTGCGTGTAAAAATTCTACATTCAAATGCATATTAGTCAGGTTCTAAACTTGAAATGGAAGATAACACATTTCTAGTTTGAAAGGTACTTATCAACCATTACTTATTTCGGTAAAAAAATAAAAATCGTGATTTTTTTACATTCTTTCAAATTTTGTGCTAAAAAAGACATTTTTCGGCAAAAACGCGCTTGACATCCGGCCGTACGCTAAACTTGAGTATTTTTGCAAGACTTTCAGCTGGAAAACTTAGCATTAACAAATTTTGCCGTCCAAAGTAAAAAAAATCGTCTTGGCTGGCCTACTATCAGGGGGATGACAGCTTTAGCAAATTTCTTTTGTGATGTCATAATAAGAAGCACATATGCACGCACCCTGGCATTATTGCAGACTGCGTGATGCGCAGAGAAGACAACAAAGGCAACGTTACTTAGCAACACCTACGCGCTTTACTCTTGATGACAGCTCAATTTCGGCAATCTTCGTATCAATGCTAACGGTGATCGGCAGTAGCATCAACAGCGCCATCTACACTACCGGGACTATGCCCCTTTAAATGGCTGAGATATCCAAAAACAAGGTGAAACAAAGAGATCCTTTAATAAAAGGCGTGGCCTTTTTTTTTAATTTATCAGCCATTTGAAAACCAAATTTCTATCAAATAAACGTTGAATCCTTCTTAAAATTACATGCTCTTTCATATTTCATGAGAGGTTTCTCATTATCTCACTTAGGAATGTTCAAAACATGAATCCCCCACCTCAACCAGTATTTTAGAGTCCCTTTAATCTCTCGTTTACCATGTTTACTTTTCGGCAAACATCTTGCAGACTTCTCTTCATTTTACCATGGAGCTACAAACGAAACGAATGTAGCTCCATGATTTTACTGCTCTTATTTTGGTACATCATGATAAAACCGTTTATACTCCCACCCATCCCAGTGGGGATCTACGGGGAGGGGCGCCCTCTCTTTATTTGTTTTGTTAAAACAATATGAATTAAAAGAAAAAAATGGGGGCGTGTGCGCCCGCCCCCCTTTTTATTTTGTAAAGACGCCCGACCTCTCCTTTACGGAATTCCTGGATCTGCCCTTGCACGGTAGGCGAATCCCCTGCTGGTAATGGTATATTTCAAAGATTTATATATCACAAAGGTCTAGTCCAAAGCTTCCCATTCACCTTAGATATTATTTATTTTTTTGGTCATTCCTTACCAACGCCCAAAGATCTTTTGCCTGCATCATGTTCATGTATTGAAATGATGTTGTTTGAGTTTTGTTTTGTGTGTTTGTGTAACCACTCTTCAGTAGTCATTCATCACAATAGCAAATATCTCTACTGAAAATTCATATCGTTGATTTGCTACTTTCAACAACCTCCAAAACAGCATCACTTTCGTTGCGGAAATTTTTCATTCATTAATTCGTTTAAGAATCAAGGAAGCAAATAAGACAATACGAAAAGTGAAAAAAAAATAGAGAGAAAGAAAGAAAGTAACGAACAAGAACACAAGCAATCAATAATACCACAGACAAAATCCTACAACCTTCCCAGATTATTATTTTGATCCCAAGCTGAATTAAAGCTGTGAACCTAACTACCGCAGGGTAAGGACTCTGAACTGTTTAGCAAGTGCGGAATGTAATGTCAAAACTATAGAGGGCAGTATTGTGATTTTCGTGACTGTCGGCAAAGATCGTTAATCGGCCAATACTCTGCTGAAACATTAGTGTAAACTATGCTCGCTGATTCGCTTTTAGCTTAAATCTCACAGATTTCTGGAGGTCTGTATTAAAGTGGAAAATGCTGATGATATAGATGCCAACATCCATTTAGATTTTATCTGAATCTCTAAAGCAGCAGGAATTTGTAGTAGTTGTCGAATAATAATTTCAATAAACAAGAACCCCACGTGATACCTTATGAATGTCCAACAAAATAAAAAAGAAGATAGTTATGCTAATTCTACCAATGTGCAGCTGCAGATCCCTGTCGAAACGAAAAAAAAAACATGTAGTGGAATAACTTTTTTATCTTTCGTGTTCTCCTCACTCAACAAAAATTACATGCCTTTTTTTTTTGTTGGTCATTCACGACTTTTATGTTTAGTTAAAACTTTTGATGTAATGCCTTGCCACATACTGTTCTTTTTTTTCTTTTACCAGTGCCTTTAATCCCTCCAGACAACTGTGAGCTGTGTCCTTACAACTTCGAGATTTCAAAGAATGTCTTCTTCGAAAAGGAGTACGAATACAGTAAGTCGGTTCCTTGCTGTTGATACTTTAAATGGTTTTTATTATTTTCTTCTTGAACCATTTCCTTCGATGTACTGTGATTGTCATAGAGATACCATAATTGGCACAACAACTTCTCTCATAAGAAATATTTCCGTTATAGTGGCAGTGGTAATTTTACTATTGCCTTGATTAACATATTCATGAAATTACCGCAAGTAAAATGTAATGTCATGAGAATATCAAGCTCCTAGTAACTGGAAAATAAATGATGACAATTCGTCAGAACGTCACAAGACAATGTTCAATTATGCCACAATCCAGCTGTTACATGTTGGAGAAAGAAATTAAAGAAAATGAGAGATGTTATTATTTAGGATAAATATCAGTGATCACTGATTCAATCAATGTAGCGCATCATCTTTTTGCATGAATAAAAAAAAAAGAAGTATGTTGTACATGACAACTCGTATTTACAACAATTATATGGTCCATGAAAACAAAATGATTAAAAGTGAAAATCAATAAAAAGGGGTTTGTGGATTTAAGGATCGTGTCCGTGTGTTACGACGCTGATGTTCCCTCACGTTTTCTCTCTCTCTTCTTTTTAATCACAATATGCATTCAGCAAGTTCACTTCCCTTGTTGCCTTCAAAACACGAATAAAGCAGTCAAATCATGTTAGAGGTTTTCTGAAGGGATTTTACAGAGAATATATGATTTTTTTGTTTGATTGTTTTTAATACCTCTTCTTTTTAATCACATTCAGCAAGCTCTACTCTTGTTGCTTTCGAAACACGCATAAAACAGTCAAATCATGACAGAGATTTTCTGAAGGGATTTTACAGAGAGTATATAGTATCTTTTGTTTGTTTGTTTGTTTTTGATACCTCGGTAAAACATATTTCATTTCTATCTATGTTCACAGTAATCCATGCCGTCGTCCAAGGATTTTCTCACGGGTCGCGTCGGGGTGAAATAGCCGTCACTGTCATCATTCAACACGTGATCAAATCAAGCGATATTCAGATTCCTACGGGAGAAGTGAGTTCTGCGTGTCCTTTACTGACTTTTTGACTGCTCTAATTTTCAGAAACCATTGCTAGTATTTACAAGCATTGCTTTTAATTCGTTCAGACACCTACAACTTCGCATTTTCTTCTTCGCCAGCAATCAGGTCTCACCCAAAACGTTGAATTGTCCAATTATTTTTTTTTTCCCTTAAAAAAAAAAAGAAGAAACACGCGTCTTTGTATAATCTATAGTGCATTTTTATTTTCTCCACCTATGATTGAACGTTTAATGATGGCCCCTTTGCTGTATTTAGAGTACCTGCGAAAAACCTGTTAAAAAGGAAATCCAGCCCAAATATAAGTTAGTCTCATAAAAAGAGTAAACTAACACGAGTTTAACAGTACAAATTTGACTGAAATTGGATGAAAAGGTAGGAAGTTATGACATTTTGAAATTTTGCTAATTTCTGCAAAACAGCTCTTGTCTAATACAGTGGATATGAATATGCAAATGAGTGAGCTAAACATGTCATACCCTCACAATGTTCCATTGATCGGGTACAAAAAGAAATGACAAAAATTCAATGTTTCTCTCATTGAAGTTTGAAACATGACGATATTCTTGGTTGAATAACTTCGGAATATTAATCAGTTAAATATGCAAAGTTTGGAGCCTCGAGTATAGTTGCGTTTGAATGAAAAACTGGAAATTTCAAAATTTTTGTACAAATTATATTCTATGGTAAGTTGTGAGGGAATGACATACTCACTTTGCCATTTACATATTCATTTTGACTGTTCAAGAACTGTTTCCCCGAAAATAGCGAAACTTCAAAATGTCATAACTTCCTAATTTTTCATCCGATTTCGACCAAATTTATACCATTGAACTCGTAATATTTTACTGGATTTCCCCTTAAATGTTCCAAATATTGCACCTGATGTATAGGGTTCATACCAAAATTGAATCCACCGGTGACTTTATTGTGCCTCTTTTGTCCGTTTTTAACCTTCCAAAATCAATCGATCAACATTTAACTTTTGACGTAATCACCAGTATTCACTTGTGTAGAGATCAAAGTATAGACTTATATTTTAAATCAATCTTTGTTGGCCATAATCGGGGGAATTCCAAAATAAGAAGAAAACATGGTTAATGGTTTATGCAATCAGTCATACGCATAAATCAACTATTGCGAGGCATATGCCTACCGAAGCCCCAAGCTATATGGCAAAAAAGAAAAAAAAAGAAGAAAAGATGTAGACATAAACGATTACCCAAATCGAACAGGTCTGTATTCTTTCCGTCCAATCATCGTGTTTGTTTTGTTGTTGTTATTTTACTGACGCAGGTCCAGCTTTCGATTAATCACGTGTGCGCATGCCCGAAGCTGTCTGTCGGTGAGGAGTACATGATCATGTGTTACCAGGATCTCATCCATGGGAGGTTACTACTGGAGAATGATTGTCTGGCTCAACCCTGGCATAACAAGTACACCAAGAGAGTTAAGGTTGGTAACCATGGTAACGAGAACTATCACGTGACTCATTTTATTAACTTTTTTTGAAAATATTTCCACTGGAGCATTTTAAAGGGATAGTACAGTATTGGTGGAGATGAGAATTGGGCTTTTAACTTTTTGCGAGATACCAAGAAAACATTTATTATATAGTACAGAACATACCATTTTAAGAGGAATTCAAAGTTTATTTGATGAAAATCGGGTATGGAATGACTGAAATATCCAAAAACAAAGTAAAACAAAGCAATCGTGACAAAGTGTGGGTCCCACACTTTAGTGGAATTGCTCTTTTTTGATATATCAGCCATTTCAAAACCAATTTTCATCAAATAAACGTTGAATTCCTCATAGAATTACATGCTCTTTCATATTTCATAAGAGGTTTCTGATTATCTCACCATAAAATGTTAGAAACCTGAAATTAGGTCTGAACCAAAACTGTACGATCCCTTTAAAGTGGTTCAGAATGGGATTACAATTTGCAGTCTGCAAATTACTTCATTGCTTTCTTTTTTTTCACCTAGAGATAATGAAGATTTTTGCTTTCTTGCAAACGTATTGCTAGCTTTCCTCATTGCTTTCTGTGGTTTAGAAGGAAAGCAGTAAATCCTCAAAGAGATATCCAATATCCATTTTTTTTAAAAGATTGAATCATGGACCTACAACTTACCGTGGATTTTAGCTTCATGATTGAGCATATCACGACACTTCGACATGTTCGTGGAAAACTAAATTCCAATGATTGTGGGAAAGGGAGTTATGGTTGTGATGTGAAGTTGCTGCTTTGGAGCTCCATAGAAGTCGAATTCGCCGACGGTGGTGGAAATGATGCTGAAATGATGACGATATTAAAGGGACTGTACAGGACTGGTTGAGGTGAGGATCCAGGTTAATATAGGTTTTCCCGGTCAATTTCATACTTTTATCACTCAAATTCATTAATGTGCATTCAAATTCACGCAGCGCACGCACGCGAAAATATTCGGGCATTCAAATTCAGAATCCGAGCGATCAATTTCATTTATGAGTGTTCTATTTCGTTTTCGTGAAATCAAATTCACGATTGGGCATTCAATTTCAAAATGCGAGCACCGACTTTCTCACTCGTGCATTCAAATTCATGCGATAGTCACGTGATAGTCCCAATGAGCTTGTTTGGAGCGTTCAAATTCATTTTTAGGCGATCAAGTTCCTACTTCGTGCAATCAATTTAACGAGGAAAATGGAGGAGACTTTTAAGAAAGGAAAAAGGTAGTGTAATTAGGATTGTTTACATGTTCTACATTGTTCTCTGTTCATGTATTCTTTGTTTTTCATCTCCATAAATTTCAAATTGCAATGTCTAATCAGCAGTGCATCCAAACAACACAACGACTAGTAATCATATTTCTTGATAATACTGCATGCTGACAACGCCCCAACACCAATCACATGACAATTCATCAATTTAAGGCAAACTGACACACAATGATCTCACATAGTCCCGCAAAAGTAAATCAATAAGACAGCAATACACAACTAACACGTATAAAATGTGCATGTATCAGTTTTGATATAGTCGAAATTGTGTTTTTTTCCCTCGAAAGTGTCAATCAACCCTCCGTATTATGCTCGTCTATAGGCCTATACAGTGCCTAATTTTTGTTTGTTTGTTTCATTTTCTATCAAAGAAGGTGGCTGGATAACCCATATTCAGCTGCAAAAGCTGGTCTTCCATATGGAGTCTAGTTAGATGTTTTGCTCTTTGCGATGAATAAATGAAGTGGGATCTTTTACGTGCATGAGTTGTGACTCTCTTACACGTTGGACCGTCATTTTATGTCCAATCCGAGGGACATGTGCCTGTATATTCCTATTTGCTATCAAAAGCGCGAGTTCAAAATTGTCAATTGACACGTGGACCTCTAGTGCAAATTGAATAATCACCATAAATCCCAATATATTCAAAGCCAAATGAGAAACACATGCATACACGGACCCAAACTAACTAAATTCAGGACTTCTTTTAAATTGACTGCAGTTATTTGGAACATGGTTGCCTATTCACGATTTTGAATGACCGACGAGATTCCGTCGCCAGCTTGACATGAATTTGAATGCTCATTGATGAAATGCGTGCTCCTCTCTTAAATTTGAATGTTCCGATAGTGAATTTGAATGTTCCGATAGTGAATTTGAATGCTCCGATAGTGAATTTGAATGCTCCAAGAGTGAATTTGAATGCTCGGATAGTGAATTCGAATGACCGGATTTTGAATTTGATTGCTGATTCAGTGCTGCGAGCGTGAAATTCGTGAAATTGAATGCTCGGAATAGGAAATTAAATGACAAAAGTATGAAATTGACCGGGAAAACCTATATCATTCCTAAGTGAGATAATGAGAAACCTTTTGTGAAATATGAAAGAACATGTAATTTTTAGAGGGATTCAACGTTCATTTATATTGATAAAATTGTTTTTCAAATGGCTGAGATATCCAAAACAAAAAATGAAAATAACAAGAGTTGATAGGCCACGTCTTTTATTAGGATCTCTTTGTTTCACCTTGCTTTTTGGATATCTCAGCCTTTTCAAAACCGATTTTCATCAAATAAACTTCTGATACCCCTTAGAATTGAATGCTCTTTAACATCTCATAGAGTGGTTACTGAATATCTCGCAAACCATTAAAAGCTAAATCCTAACCTCAACCAGAAATGTGGACATTTTAGTTCCTTTAAAGTCTTGAACTATGGAAAACTTTACACCCACTCCAATTATGACCGACATTATTGTTTTACTATTTTGTCGTACATGTGTCACGCTGTTAATAATGTAAAAGAAAGCTAAGATATACGTCAGCTTTCATCGATTAAGGACGTCAATTCCTTCTTCTTTTAATGAGGCTACAGTTTTGGACACCTTTATTTTCCTGATTTCTTTCTTTTTGTAACTGTTGCTATGGGGGACAAACTTGATAAGCAGAGATCTCAACCAGTTTTACTCTTTGGTGGATAATAGCAGACGGCAGAATGTTTTTTTTTTTTTAATTTACATTTCAACAGGTACCTCGTGCATTGATTTGTTCTTTCGCTGCTTCCATCTTTACTCTATACAGAAATGGGACAAAAAGCTGGTGAGGGATCAGCGCGAGAGAGACTCGAGCGACTTGCCGAGCAGCAGACGGAATCGCGATGTGGGCTTCTATGACCTCTATGGATAGGTCATAGGTCATAGGTTAAAGATCCGTCACATCTGGCGAGACATTACTAATTTTTGTTCTGTATGAAGGAAATGATTCGAAATCGATAACTTTGTAAATTGCGTTGTTAACGGCATTAAGATAAGAATAACGAAATTGCTATGGGATAATGCAAGTTTGATGAGTGTATGTGTTTGTGCATGTGCGTGATTTTGTCTGTGTGTGTATTGACCGATTCGGGTTCCTTGAGGGCAGCAGCCAATTTGTGGCACTGGGCGCAGCCATTAGCTCAAATTGCGGTGTCCCAGCCAACCCCCCCCCCCCCCTCCTCTCCCCCACCCCCGGGCAACATGTTTATCGCGCACTTAATGGTAGCAGGAGTACGCGCACTTGTAACAAAGGTTCGCGCACTAAGCAAGCGTTCGCGCACTCAGTACGAGACGCCTATTGGCTAAAACAACCATGCATCAGTTTTTCATTCCGTGCGCGTGAGAGGGGTGGGGGAGGGGGGGGGGGGGGGGGGGTCGGTCGGCCGGGACACCGCAGTAATGGCGCTGCCCATGCTGATAATGCACAAACCGCCTCACAGAATCGGTCAATATGTGTGCGTGCTTGTCTGCTTAGTGTGAGAGTGTATGTACGTGTTCTGCAATGACCGTATGTCCCTGCTTATTAACGAACAATGAGGATTGGTTTGCTTTAATTAAAGGTCTGGTAAAAACCGTGGGATCGATAGATTGGGAAGGTCTGCCCGGTTCGGACATGTACTCGAGAATCCCCGTACTAAACTGTGTACAGCTTTATCACCGATCTCTATGCATTAGGACACACACAGCCGAAGAACTTGACTGGAGTGGACCGTTACCAATGAGTGTACGCTTCGATGCACTCAAAAGTCAACATTCGCTGACCCGTGGTATTTGTGATTTCCGAATATAATCCGGTGAGCAGCGAATGACTGCTCCACGTAGGTTTGAATCCTCAAGTTCAAGATCAAGTTTGTATAACATTTATTTTCCATCTTTTTTTCATGTAGGAAATCACATGCATGAAATTATTGTACAGGAAGGCAGAACCTCAAAAAAGCAAAGCTTGTGGTGAGCTGCCTTACAAAATACATTACATCACAAACACAAACACAAAAAAAAAAACAACAACGAAAACGTAATAATAGTTCCCATGACAGCATTGAAATGAAATATTCCTCAAAGGGAGTAGTACAGAGAGGCAACAATGAGTATGAAAATACATCGTATGTGACAAGCTCCTGCTCGAGTATGTACGCCCATGATTTTTTTTATCATGGCTACTACTAAAACACTGATCAATTCAGTGCTAATTTATGTCGATGTAAGGCAATTTGTCAATCAATTGCAATGAAAACATCTCGACGGAAGAATTTCATGAATTTGAATGACTGCAGGCCACTCATGAATTCCAAGTGCTATAACCAGGTCTTTATGTTTGGGACAGAGTAGACCCAACTCACAATATTTAAGACTAGCCTTTTGCAAAGGAAGCTCGCTATATAATTTCAGCACACGCACACAGGGAGCAATGGGATCGAATTGCGAGAGCAGCGAGCTCGCTCCCATCTGCCCATCCGATTGCTGTGTGCGCGCGAGTCAAACACCGCCCGCTGTATAATGCGAGTCCATTGCGAGCCGCCTTTGCAAAAGGCGGAGATATGACGAGCTAAAATAATTGAAAGCATACAGCTTGTGCTTGTCTAGAATATTCATGTAGTATAACTGATTAAAGGGGAAGGCTAGTAACTGATCAGTGGGAATCAGTGGAAATGCTGAGAGATGATTGTTCCAATCCTTATGGGGTTCATTCAAGAGTTCATTGTATATCTATTGTGTGAAAACGATTTGCTTCAAAAATGGTCTCATATTCAAGTAATGTGCAGTTTAATGCTTCCAGGTTAGCGTCCCTGGTCAGTGACGGAGCATTAATCTGCATATTACTTGAATATGAGACCGTTCTGAAGCAAATCATTTTCACACAACAATAGATATACAATGAACTCTTGAATGAATCCCATAAGGATTGGAACAATCATCTCCCAGCATTTCCACTGATTCCCACTGATCAGTTACTATAGCCTTCTCCTTTAAGGAGTATCTATGAGAATCGGTGAGTGATACGGTTACAACTTTAAAGGGATCGTATAGATTTGGTTGAGACCTAACTTCAGGTTTGTAACATTTCTTGGTGAGATAATGAGAAACCTTTTTTTGAAGTAGTAAAGAGCATTTAATTCCGAGAGGGATTCAGCGTTTATTTGATGAAAATTGATTTTGAAATGGCTGAGATATCCAAAATAGAGCAATCCTAATAAAAGGTGTGACCCACCTTTTATTACGACCGCTTTGGTTTACTTTGTTTTTTGATGTCTGAGCCATTCCAAAACCGATTTTCATCTAATAAACTTTGAATTCCTCGTAGAATGTTATGCTCTGTTCTATTTTATAAGTGGTTTCTTGATATCTTGCAAAAAGTTAAGAGCGCAATTCTCATCTCCACCAATGTACCATCCCTTTAATAACATTTGAGACAAAATTCACACGTCCCTATTGAAAAGTATAATTGAAGAGTTTGTTTGCAAAAACCGATAAGTCCATTTTTGAAGATTTTGAAGTACGGTCTCTGTCATAAAGTACAAAATGATACCTTTTAAATGATATATTGGTCACTACATATAAGGGTACATTTTTGAAGTTATGGTCAAAAGAAGCAAAAATTTTCTTATTATTCTCTCTATTTTTCTTGACCTTTAATGGCAAATATCTCTATTTGACAAATATGGACTTATCAGTTTTTGCAAACAAACTCTTCAATTATTACCTCGTGTTAGATACCAGGCTGATACATGCATGCCTAATTGTGTGAAATTTTTGCATGGTAATATTGTAAATTACTTTACCGACTTTGATGATGATGATGAAACAGCACTTACATAGCGCCATTTATCTGTATAAAACATTCAAAGGCGCCCAGCTCCCACAAAGTGTCACAAATCATTCACAAAGTTGCTGGAAAAGATAAGCCTTAAAGGACAAGTTCACATTCATAAACATAAGGATTGAGCGATTGTAGCAATATTAGTAGAACACATCATTGAAAGTTTGAGGAAAATCGGACAATCCGTTCAAAAGTTATGAATTTTTGAAGTTTTTGTGCAGTAACCGCTGGATGAGAAGACTACTGCAGTGTATGAATAACTCAGATGTCACATGCGTACAACAATATAAGGAAAATATAAAGAGAATTTCACAAAATTTCATCTTTTGAAAAAAAGTACACATTCCCTTGACTCGTTACCGACATATGTTATGGGTAATATTATTCCCCCTGCCTTTAGAAAGACACAAGTCAAGTGGTCTTTTATTATGCGAAAAAAGTGAAAATATGTTGAATTTTCTTTACATTTTATTTATACTGTTGTACGCATATGACTCACAAGCTGCAGTAGTCTCCTCATCCAGCGGTTCCAACACAAAAATTTTAAAAATTCATAACTTTTGCATCGATTGTCCAATTTTCCTCAAACTTTCACTGATGTGTTCTACTTATATTGCTGCATTTTCTCAATCCTTATGTTTATGAAGGTGAACATGTCCTTTAAGTTCAGACTTGAACAGGTATTGACGTATTGAGGCTGTTGCATTTCCGAAGTGGGACTGATGGTTGAAATTTCCACGAAAATGGCGGAACAGAAAAGAAGACTCCATCCCCATACATCTTTTAGGCGGGTATTGTGTTCTCTAAAGTCTGAAAATAAAAATCTATAGTACTACGACTTGAGTTAGTTTTAAAGAAAGCTTTAAGCCAAGCCTATACCCAATAGACAAAACCGTTGGCGATAGCTAGAATTGCAGAACGTGTAATTATTTGTATTGTTGTGATGTGTGATATTTCCAATGTGTGTTGCAATGAAAAGTGTTTTTCTTTGTAAGATATAGTGACTTCACTTGTTTCGCTTGATTTTATCTCTGGATAAATTTGTGTCACGCGCTTCATTGATTGATATGAGGTGCTGTAGAAGTAAATCTGAAATTTGTGAAGATAGCGACTGCATATAGTGCAGTGAGTTAACAGAGCCTGACTGTCGTTAAGTGTTTCATGTGTTTTAGATTGGCGATAAAATCGCTACCGTTGTATTCTTTGTTCGATTTTTAAACACTGTCTTACACATGGCCTCGGACTATTATACGCTGATGCTTAAGTTACTCCCATACTTACTGTCAATAAAACGAGACTATTTCATCAAAACTGTACCAGAACTATCTTTAGTAGCCTTCAAAATATGTGTAGAAAGTTTGAATTTTTGAATGCTGTCTGAAGAAGGTGGAGAAATTTAATTTTGATATTGCGATCTTTAAATTCATGTAATGATAACGTATAATTTCGTGTCACGAAATAAACATGAGATATTAAGCTGTTATCAAAGCCACGTTTTGAAAACATGTCTTTTCTCGCCCTGTGATTATCCGATCAAGTTAGTAAAAATAATCCACGAACTTCAGAGAAAGAGAGAGTAGGAAGAAAGAAGAGAGGGTGAGAGCGAGAGAGAGAGAGAGAGAAAGAAAGAGAGAGAGGGAGAAACCAACCAAGGATAGTAAGGTAATGACCATGATTAGCAACATGCATTAAATAAAACTTATACACAATGCACACACACGTTTTCATTGTACAAATATACTATACTATACTATACATGATATAGCGGCACGCATTAAATAGAACTTATACACAATGTACACACTATATAAATTATACTCATCTATACATTATGGCAACATGCACAAAATGCATAAAATACACGTATTGAATAAGTGGGTCAGAATTTTGAATGATGAACAATTGAGCCAAAACAGCACCAAATTTAAAAAGTAGGAATTACTCAAAATCGTTTGATATTGTAATATAGTTTAATACAAGCTTTGATAGACCCAATTATACCAGGATCTTCCCAGAAGAACAAGTTTTTGTGCACTGCCGCGGAAGTTTACCATTTCCAGAGCAGCGAACGTCCGTGAGGAATAATACTGCCCATGCATTTGAATACCATTTAACATAGCTTGTAACGTTCTTATTCAGTTTATCATATCTGTTCATTATATATATTATATATTATATGTTCATTATATCAGTGACTTTGATATTATACGATATGGTTCGTTAAAACGAACATTTTATAGCGCGTTATTTCGAAACCGTATTCATACGGTTTATCAATCCGAAAATGAATTAAGGTTTGCAATCATTTATTTTTAAGTCGGTAAATGAGAGGAATCTCCGAAGGTTAATCGAAAGGTTTGTTATTGGAATAGGAAATAAGGTTCGTTAGTCCTTCACACGGAAGCACACTATCCTGTCAATGACCACACGATCCCGCAAATGTACCTAGATTAGCGAGAATTAAAATTCAAAACTGAAGATACTACCACGAAAGGAACAATGATGCCATGCTGGAACCAAAAGGACCAATAATCAAAACGCATCAATGTGAAATTTGCTGGGAAAAGATGGTCGTTGTAAATCGAAATCTGGATATGACTGAGTGGTCATCAGCTTAGTCCCATCATGTTTCACTTTATCATGGAGCAGAATAAGCACCCAGGGGGTGAGATTTCTCGCTAGTGAGGTGAGGTTATCCTGTTGGCTTATCGTACGAGACTACTCGTGTCATCGTCTTTGATAATCTATCCCACTGTGAAAAACCATGGCAAAATCAAAACGCAAACATTCTTTGAAAACTAACACTTTCTATGGAAAAACCGGAACTGAAGACTTCCGTTGTAAGCTCCCGAAACATATTACCAATGATAGCATCGATACACTGTGAAACACCATCTCCTGAAACATGACATTTGGGATGTAGCACTGGAAGAGGAGCAGACAAAGTATCTAACTGGAGAACTGAAATTGATATAATTATGCAAATCTAAATGTGGAAATATCTAGACATTATAGCAGTATAGCCATCCAAAATGGCCGCCACCATTTCAGCAGGGTCACTTCCAGTGGAGTTCTTTTCGACAATACGCTGTTAGATACATCCATTCAGGGCGACCGGTTATTCTCCCCAAATCGGATCAGCAACAATGCTACACCTGCTAGCCCTATTGCCATGTCTGACAGTCCCAACGCCCATGACAATGACCATTTATATAGCACCGTGGATTCTTCATTGTGTCTCCAGAATTCATCACCAAAAGTCAAACACCTCTCGAAAGAATCGAATGATCCGCAGGTGGTCGTCAATGCACTTACTCCACAGAAGGATGAAAGTGACCGTTCTGTATTAAACCGAGAAAATCAATGGTTTTGCCACTTCAACGGGGGAGCATCAAACATCTGCCCAATATCCTAGCGTTGACGAACAACTGAGAGCTTACCGTGACAAACACAAAGTACAACATGCCTCGCTAATCACACCCCAATCTGTGACTTCAGAAGGAGCCTCTCTTCTGATCATTGGTGACTCAATGACAAAAAAGATAATACCTTCGAGATTATCAAAGCAACGACGAGTTGCAAGCCAATCCCTCCCCGGTGCACGGATAAAGGATGCGTTTGAGGCGACATTTGCAGCGGCCAATCAACATCAGCCTGATGAAATACTCCTCCATCTGGGGACAAAATATTTACCCTATGAAGATGACAACGAGGTGATTGCCAAATTAGCATCTCTGGCTGACCAAATAGTTGAGGAGACAAGTGCTTCTGCTATCACACTGTCATCGATCATACATCGCGCAAATGAAACAACAAAGGAGTTCAGCAAAGTGGAAGATGTAAACAGAGGTCTCAAACTTATAGCCAATAAGCACGGCTGGTCATTCATCGACAACAGCAACATCGACCCTCGCTCACACCTGTCGGTAGATGGCGTACGTCTAGATGGCTTTGGCATTCGTGCTCTCGCTGCAGGAAACTATACATCATGTACCTAGTGCACATTCGCGGAAACAAGCGTTTTATTCACCGATGAGTCGTGGCCGAATTGGCCTCATCATCACCAGAAATTCCGTCGGAGACCGAAAGGAAGGATACTCCCTCGCGATTAGATGGATAATCTTGAAACCGCCAAGAGACTGCTAAAGCCCGATAACTAGACGGTACATTCCAAATGTAGACTTATGTGGGCTGAAAATACGTCACCTCAATGTTAACTCGCTCCGCAATATAAGTCGTGAGATTGAAACAAATCATTTGATTAGTACCCATCTGGAAACTGTTACCGGTTCGAAAGTAGCACCTATCAATGTGTATAGCCTTCTGTCCCAAATAGATGAAATTCAATATATTTTGAAAGCACTTAATTTTGATATTTTATGTATTTCTGAAACGTGGCTTCATGAACAAATGGGAGATCATGAGGATCTCATAGAGAGCTGTTATAATATTAAAAGAAAGGATCGTGTATGTAAAATAGGAGGTGTTTGTATATACGTAAGAATCTCTTCAAGTACAACCGATGGAAGTGAATTTATTGTGGAATATGATATTGAATCAGTATTAATTGAACTAAAATGTAAGAAAAATGAATTTATTGGTAAGTTGTATAATCGTCCCCCTAACAGTGGTAATGATTTCTTTTTAAATATGTTCCAACCAATATGTTTGATAAACTATTAATGGATAACAAGGAGCTTGTAATTTTGGGTGATTTTGTTGTTGATTATAGTGGTGGAAATAGCTCACAAATCGATGTATTAGAATGCCTTGTCCACAAGGCAACACGGGTTACCGCCTCCTCTTCTACTTGTATTGACCTTATACTTACTATACAATACCAGAGAACCATGTTATAACTGATGTTGCACAGATCTCTTTAAGTGACCATTACATGATTTTAACCTGTGTTAACTGTTACAGCTAGAAATTCAGGTCATAAACTGGCCTGTTTGAGATATTACAGTGAATTCAAATGTGATGATTTTGTCAATGTTAAGTGGTGTTGATGTTCTGAAGGTCTTTCATCTGAAATCATCTGTGATGATATTTGGTGAAATTGGATAAATGCGTTTTTGAAAATTTGTGATAAACGTGCACCAATTAAATGTGTTCGAATTAAGAATAAACACGATCCACGGATAACATCAGAAATTATTAGCATGATGTATAAGTGAAATTACCTTAAACGTATATAAAGGCTACATGTGTTATTTCTTTGAAAGAATATCGGAAACAAAGAAACATTGTCACTGATGCAAACCGTAAATCAAAGGAAGCGTATTTAGCATCAGTTTACAAAAAAAAGTATAAAATCAACCCTTAAAGAAACTTTGGAATGAATTACAGGGAACCACGGATAATTCTAAGTATGTTAATAGTGTTCACAATGAATAAGTCCTCATAAATTGATATTTTATGTGGTTAATGTTACTCAAAAGATTTCTATCGTTTTTGTCCGGCTATTTCTATTACTGCCATTATTTTAATATATGATATTAAGATGTCGACTGTGAGTCATTGTATGTATACCTTTTTTTATTTGCTGCTGAAATAATTTTGATGAATTTATCAATTTGTCGACTGTAAGTCACCTTTTAAAATTTTTTTTGTTAACAATGATTTCATACCCACGTTGTACAAGTTAAAATGTGTTTTTATTGTTGTTCTTTATATGAATGTTATATGTATGTCAAGTGGACCCATTTGAAAATCAGCTGTGTTGAAAGGGCTATCCACCCTATTGCTGGAAATAAATAAATAAATAAATGAATAAATAAGATAAGATTCCAATTCTTTTGATCTTGCACCATTATGTTGGAAAAACTCGAAATGTTTTTACGAAGTTAGATTCTCTGATATACAAGAGGATAATGTACTTAAAATTTTAGGTAAACTGTGCAAAGACAATTATCTAGACATTTTAGATATAGATAGCAAATATTTGAATGTTGCCGCACCATATAAGACTTTGACTGGTATTTTTAATCTTTCGTTAGAGACTCGATTTATATTTGAAGATTGGAAATTCGCCCGTGTCACCCCTATATAGCTCCAAAAGGGAATGGCGATAAAGAGGTCTTGTGAAATAACAGACCGATCTCCATTATCTCTAATGTTGCAAAACTTTGAGAAATTTGTCCAAAGGCAGTTCATTTCTTGTTAACTTCACCATGAACTGATAACTGTTGAACAGTCAGTATTTTTACAATGTCACTCAACGGTTACAAGTTTGCACAGAGTAATTGATGACTGGTTAAAAGCTTTAAATGCTCGTGCAGAAGTGGCATTACTTTTCCTAGAAATAAAATGTTTTGGTGCAATATCACATGAATTATATTTTTTGAGATTGCAGTATCGCGGGGTTTGTGACACTGAATTATACTGGTTTGAGAGTTATCTGAAAGGAAGAAAACAAGCAGTATGTTTGAATGAAAAATTATCAAAATCAAGCAAAGTAACAATAGGAATATCTAAAGGTGGAGTTCTCGGACCCATACTTTTTTTTTTGCTTTTTATAAATGATATCACTCCGTGTTAATTCAGGTATATCTGTAATATATACGCTAACGACGTCGCAATTTACAGAAAATGACAAAATGTGAAATTCAATGATGTTGTATTAAGGCTTCAAGTCTGCATTTATGAAATATACAACTATTATGAGAATAATATATTGAAAAAAGATTCAGATGTGAATCTTAATGGAACCAGACTTAAACAAGTCGATTGTCTAAAATACTTGGGAGACAGCCATTTGACTGAGAATAATCATGTAAAACAGCTGTGTAAAAGTTTAGCTTATAAAGTGTTTGCTTTACTAGTAGCACCCTTAACACTCGGTTACTTAACATCCTATACAGACCTATACCATTCAACCGTGTATTGACTATATCATATACCTCTATTTATTATACATAATATGCTTGTTTTGTGTGTGGAAATTGCTCAGTAAAGTAACAGATACAAAAACAAAAAATGCGAATCTATACGACGCATTCAAAAAAGAGCTGCCCGTGTAGTTTCCAAACAGTTTGGCTATGAAGATACCAGCGTGACTGAATTGTTTTTGCTAACAACAATTGAAATGGCAAGCGTATGCTCATGTATAAATGTATTCATGGGATAGCACCAGTCATCCTTGCAATGAAGTCGAAATGATTTTTGATAAACAAGGCCTAAATTGTTGTATTATCTAAGCCAAATAATGAAATGTTTAAGCAATCTTTCAGATACTTGGGCTCCATTGTCTGGGATTCTCTTCCCACTGAATTGCAAAATGCACCCACTCTCTTGCTTTTTAAAAGGTCTTATAAACGTACCTTTTCTTAAGACATACATTGTGAAATAGCAGTTTTTAATTTTTCAATTATAATTATGTATAGCCGTCACTAAATATTTATTTTGCCTATGTTGTTTATGTCTAGAAATTATCAAATTTTGATTGTATAGGGTTTTCTTTTTCTTGAATTTTAATTTTGTGAGCTTTTTCTGCGTGGGGATTCCTTATATATTTTACTATGTATGGTTTTATTCTTTTCAGTTGATTTTTTGAACTGCCGGACTATTATCAGTCACCTACCTTTTTTATCTCTGTATTTCAGAAGGCCTCGATATCGAAATGGAGGCGGGAGTGTCGCATATTTTTACACGTTCATGTAAATGAATGCCCTCCGCCAGTGTCGTATAACGATTGCTGTATATAATAATTATAATATTGCGTGTGTTGCTCAGAATACTCTAAAAATTCGGAGATTTTTTTCTTTTTTTTAGATTGTGCATTTCTATCTCATTCCGGCAGTCCTGTTGTTTTAAATCTGTTGGAAAATGTTTTAATTTTGGACTTTTGATGTTGTCTTTTTTTACAGTAATCCCCTGTGTAGGGAAATGCATTGTCCACGCAGGACTTCGGTGTAAACAGCTTTTAGCTGACCGTTTTTATTCATGTATAGATATGTTGAAAATAGATAGATAAATAGATAAATAAATGAATAAATAAATAAATGATAAAAAAGCTGTAGGATTATACCATCATCACTCAAAGTTTATCCATGATAAATCGCTTTTTGAGAGCACTGATGCAATATCATCTATTTATTTATTCATCTTTTATCTCTCTCTTGTCATATTTCCCTTCCTTATTTTGTTCACCATATATCATGAGTATATTGTATATTTCTGTACATTTTTTCGTTTTCTTTCCATCAATCGTTTTTTCACTGTTATTTACTTTGCTGTACTTGTGAATTGATAATGTGATATAAATATGTTTTTGTTATGTGACCGACTTACCTGCACCACTGAAGAGGAAGCGTTTATTACTCGAGCAAAAAGCGTATCAGATGAGAAAAAATGAGAACAAATCCACAAGAATCAAGTTGAATGGTGTAAATCTGCATGTAGAGAGTAGGGAGAAGGGATCTTCGTCAGCATGGCGTATTGTCACTGACTGAGTAATCTAAAGCCTCTACAGTTGGTTGAATCAAAAATGTAAAGCTTTGAATGTACACGTCACCAGTCCCGAAGTTGATTATTATAAAACGCCTTTTCTTTTTCTTTTCTTTTTTGTGATTCCGGTGGTCGAGTCTACAGTATGTTATCTTATCACAGATGATGTGTTAAAACCCTTACGCGATCATCGCTTTTTGCCCGTGATCGAGAAAGATGCAAATGTGCATATTGATCAAGCGAATGTATGAATCGTGTCTCTTTATGATCTGTTGTTGATACATACATACACCATAAGATTCTCTCCAGTGAATTTTTTAATGAAAAAAAAAATAATTGAGTGTTAATACTTGTTAACCATTATATTGTTAGAAAATCATAGAGGTAAAAAAGAAGAAGACATAATTGAAATGTGATTTAAAAAAAATGATACTGAGATCTCTCAGAAACTGTTAAAACTTTCATTTACGGATTTGAAAAAAAAGAGACTGTTCAGCAGAGATAATAGATATTTGATTATTATACATCCAATAGGAGAGAGAAAAAAAAAAGGAAAGAAAAATACTTTCGACAAAGAAAAATGTTTTGGGTTTTGTTAAACGAGTTTGTTGGATTGGACAAAAGTTTATTGTTCTTAATGATACAAATCAGTTCCTATGATGCTACCTGTATAAGGACATAATTATATGGCGTTTTGTATAGTTGAGTTTTCAAATGTAGTAACTCAAGACGGAGTAATTTTGTGTGTGTGTGTGTGTGGTTTGTAACAAGAAACAGCCAAAAGTGGGAAAACACCACCAAACCATTTTATCGTAAAACTTATAGATAGTTTGTAATCACAAAATTGAAATTAAAGAATATTTTTCAGATTGGTTCAATGTGTGAAATAACTATGTCATGACCACAGAAATGTGCGACCTAAATTGGTTTAGTAAAGTCAGGGTTATCACTGTATGCAGTGAAAAGAGTATTTATCTTAAGCGAGGTCATAACCTACGCGACATGTTGGTTGTTGTTATTTTTTTCACAATACTTATCATTACTGCCTGAGCACTTGTTCTGATTTTTCAAAAGTGCATATAACGAATTCTATACATGTATATGGATAATTTTAATGTACACTTCTTGGAAGTGCTTTTACTGGGTCCAAGATTAGAAATATGGTGAGAAAAAAAATAGAACAAATCTATAAAATCAAGTTAAATGGTGTAAATCTGCATCTTGAGTGCAGAGGGAGAAGGGATCTCCGTCAGCATGGTGTATTGTTATTGATTGAATGATCTAAATCTTCTTCATTTGGATGAATCAAAATGGAAAGCTTTGAATCTTGATCTCACGTGAAGTGAATTATCATAAGACGCCTTATTTTGGACTTTTTTGAGTGGCGATTTTTATATCCGTGATATTTTATCACCGTTTGATGTGCTAAAATCCTTACACGATCTTTGATTTTTATATATCTCGCTTGTAAAAAAGAAAATAAGGAGAGAGAGAGAGAGAAAAAAAAAGAGCTTAAATCACGCGAAATGAAATGTTTTAGTTATTTTTTGACATAATTATGGAGCTTGTTAATTCGCAAATGAAAATGAGAGAATAAGTATGATCCAGAGGAGAGACTGACTATAGATATTCATTTTGAACGAACATTTGGTGCGAAATGGTCATCGTATTTAATAGTCATACTTTATGACTTTAACAACATTTTGCATGTTTGTTATAGACAATTTTTTTTCACGGTTACATTCATGAAATATTTACCTTTAGACAGCGATGGTCTGGGGCATAGATTTTTTTTTTCGGACTGATTTCCATACATTGATCAGGAAATTATGGGGGTTGCTTTGCTATTCGCAGCTGTCGTCAGTCAGCTCTGATGCGTTGCGTTGCGTCCAAACGTTTGTGTGTTTTGTTTTGTGTTGTGTGTATTGTAATATTGTCGTCACAGTACAGTCTTGTTTGTGTCGTTACTGTTTGTGTACATAAAATGAAAACTTCCACAGGTTGTTCCTCTTTTCTTTCCTTCATTCTTTTCGTACATGATGCAGGATAACGTTACGTTTATTTCAATGAATTGTCGCGGCCTAGGAGATAGTCGCAAAAGACAAGATGTTTTGTTGTATTTAAAAGCTAAGCAATATGATGTTTGTTGTATTCAGGATACACACTTCACTCGGGAAATAGAGACCGATATACGTAGGGAATGGGAAGGTAAATGTTTTTTCTCTTTTAACACGTCCAACTCAAGAGGAGTATCAATTCTTTTTAAGAACGCTGTCCCAGTAAATATAAATAAATTTAAAGTAGATAATGCAGGGAACTTTGTGGTTTTAGATGTAACTCTGTACGAATATAATATTACTATCGCGTCCTTGTATGGGCCAAATACAGACAACCCAACATTTTTTGCAGATCTTCAACAAATTATACTAGATTTTGAGAATCCACATGCTATTGTTTGTGGAGACTGGAATTTAGTACAAGATTCAAACCTTGATACATATAACTATTTGCATGTTAATAACCCGCGAGCAAAACAACAAGTAAATAACATGAACGATGAATAAGATTTATGTGATCCTTGGAGAATTAGATTTCCAGATAAAAAAATATCATACATGGCGACAACCTACCCCTTTTAAACAGAGTAGATTAGATTTCTTTTTGATATCCTCAGAACTTCTTTCATTAGTGCATAAGGTTGATATTCTTCCAGGTTATCGAACAGATCATTCTTTAATTCTTTTAAGTCTCAGTTTGAATCAGTTACAACGAGGCCCTGGCTTTTGGAAATTTAATAATTCTTTGTTAAAAAACGAAGGTTTTGTTTCACAAATTAAGAAAAAAATAAAAGATACTATTCTGTTTTATGCAAAAGACGGAGTACAGTTCGATCAAAATGATTGCATAGTGGGTGACTGTGAATTCATTGTAAATGATCAGTTATTTTTTGAAACTTTAATGATGATAATACGGGGAGAAGCAATATCATATGCTTCTTTCGTTAAAAAACAAAGTGTGAACAGGGAAAAGGATTTAGAAAAGAAATGAAGGAAATGCGATTAGATCTAGGATAAAGTGGATGGAGTTTGGAGAAAAACCTTCTAAATTCTTTTTAAATTTGGAAAAGCAAAATAATATCAATAAAGAAATACGTCATTTATCGACTGAAAATGGTGATATTTTAGATAAACAAAATGACATACTTAAGGAAGTGTTTGATTTTTACTCTAATCTTTATGCAGAAAAAGAAACTGATGAAATTAATTTGGAAATGTTATTAAATCATCCTGACATTCCTAAGTTGTCTTCACAATTGTCCTCTTTATTGGAAGGTCCACTTAGTGTTGATGAGGTCTATTCCACTTTAAAACTCATGAAAAATAATAAATCTCCCGGACAGGATGGTTTTACTGTAGAATTTTATCGTTACTTTTTGGAAGATATTAAATACTTTCTGGTAAGATCACTGAATTATGCGTATTTCTCAGGACAATTGTCAAACTCACAAAAAATGGGAATAATGATCTTGATTCCTAAATGAAATAAACCTAGACATTTGTTAAAAAAATTGATATAGCAGGCATGCTTCTTGTTGTCGATTTCGAAAAAGCTTTCGATTCCGTATCGCATACTTTTCTATTCAAAGTCCTGGATTTTTTTTTTCACTTCGGTCTATCTGTACAGAAATGGATCAAGTTATTTTATGCAAATGCATCCTCTTGTGTATTAGTTAACGGATACTGTACAGATATATTTGAAATAGGACGAGGGTGTCGCCAGGGAGATCCTTTGTCCCCCTACCTCTTTTTGTTAGTCAGTGAAATACTTGGTATCCTAATACGACACTCGGATTCTTTAGTTGGATTGCATATGAATGGGAAATCGCTTAACCTTTTGCAATATGCAGATGATACCCTTTTGACACTCAACGGTTCAACCCAGGATTTACAAAGTGCTCTTACAATACTTAATGAATTTGCAAATATGTCCAACCTCAAAATTAACGTAACTAAAACTCAAATAATATGGATTGGGAAGAACAGAACTTTCAAAAAAGAGATTTTACACGAGTACAAATTAAACTGGATATCTGAAGGATATTTCAGGTACCTGGGCATTGACTTTTCAGTTAAATTATCTGAAATGGTTAATCACAATTATCAAGAAAAGGTTAAAGAGATAAAACGTCAGATAGCGATATGGCTGAAAAGAATATTGACTCCCTTAGGGAGAGTAACGATAGTAAAATCTTTATTGATACCCAAACTGAATTATTTGCTTTTATCTCTTCCAGAACCAAAATTAGAAATTATGAATGATGTTAACCGATCTTTTTATAAATTTATATGGCACGATAAAATAAGTAGGAAACAAATGTGCCAATCATACAGTGATGGTGGGGTTAAAATGACAGATATTTTTATACATTCTAAATCACTCAGAATATCATGGATAAGAAGATTCTTTTGTTATCCAAGTAACGAAAATCTCACTTTACATATGTTCCAATCATTCTTGCCTCCATCATACACATCTCTCCACTTATTCATGGGGGCTGAACATTACAAAGAATTAGCCATTTCAATGCGCAACCCATTTTGGAAAGAGGTATTATTAGCCTTTTCAGATCTAACTCAGTCCATTGTAGATCATATCGCATGTCAACCCCTTTGGAACAATCCTAGAATACAAGTTGATAATAATGTAATTCATTATAAGTCATGGTGTGCTAAGGTGGTACGTTTTGTTAACGATGTTCTAGAAACAGATGGAAAATTTCTTTCATATTTTGATTTTCAACGTAAATACAATGTACAAGTAAACTTTCTTCAATATTATGGTTTGTGTAATGCTATTCGATTTGGTTATAATAAAAAGTCATACCTAAAATTATGGAACCTACATGCATTATCCCTGAAACATTGCTTTTAATACTGAAAGTGAAAAAAAGGTTGTGCACATATCTACCAGGCTTTTTTGAAACATAAGACAAAGGAATGTAAAAGTCTTATAAAATGGAAACAGGAATTTGATTTTGACAATATCATTTGGAGTTTTTATTACCAAATTCCCTTTTATTCAACTGTCGATGTAAACATGAGATGGTTTCAGTTCAAGATGCTAAATAGAATTCTTTATATGAAAGACGCTTTATTGAGATTTAGATTAGTAACAGATAATTTATGTACTTTTTGTAATAACAGCGAAGAAACAATTATGCATATATTTTGTTCTTGTATATATTCAAACGAGATATGGTCAAAACTTGAGCTTTGGTTGTCCCGTAATGCTATTCATATTAAGCTTACAAATCAAAATAAATTATTTGGTTTTTATGGACGTAATAACAGTGCCCTCAATTGCATTATGATTATAGTAAGGAAAAAAAAATTTTACAGCCAAATGCAAAAATTGTTTGCCAGCTTTTGAACAAATCATGTCAGCGATAAAAAGTTATTATGATATGGAAAAGTATATATGTAAAACAAATCTGAAAGAAAAGAAATTTATGAAAAAGTGGTTACATTTTACTAAATGTTTCTGATTGTGTTTTCTTATGAAATGATTTGTTAGGTAATTTTCTGACACTTTGAAAAGAATTTGCAATTTATAATTGATTTTTGTAACTGTTCGCTGTTCTTATTGTATTTAGAATGGCCAAGAATATCATGTGTTAAATCTGCATGTACATACATATCTCTTTTTGTATATATTTGTGTGTATGATATTATTTAATAAAGGAACCCTGTGGAAGGGAAAAAAAAATATGTTTTTACATTGGACCCGATACTCAGAATATGCATGGGTTGTTGAGTAAAATAAACTTTTCAAAATTTTCAACATTTCAAACTTTCAACTTTATAACACACACACACACACACACACACACACGTGCATACACAGACATACAAATACAAGCACGCACACGCCTACATACAATTACATATACAAATACACACACACGTGCACACACACGCGAAAACACACACACACACACACACACACACACACACATATAAGCACTATAGTTACCTGCCTATTATGGTTTGTGCGAGAAATTCGTGCACATTGTCATTGGTACAGAAGGAGTCAATGACAAATTGAGAGATTTTTTTTTTCATTTCTATAAACGCTTTCATCATGGGGGCTGTGGCAGTGTTTCATGTTGTTTCTTTTTTTTCATTAACTAACGTAGCAAAGCAACATGAGTATAATGCGAATAATGCTATAATGACTGATTGTGAAATTCAAAGCGCATAACTTGCGTCTGCTATTCATAAAGTATAACGACATGTAGACGAAGTATAGTGATATCATACACGTTGAGGACATGTAGGATGACAAAAAATGTCAACAGATCCCGGTTAATTGCCAGGCAGTAAAAACAAGAACAACGAAAGTGAGATTGTCTACAGCGATAAAAGGCGTGATAGTGAACATCCAGTAACTAGTGTAGGTTTTTACTAATGCCAAACAAACCAGTATTGGGAAGCAGTGCCTCAATTCAACTTTTGATTAATTCAGAAATAAATATTCATCTAATGTGTACATTATGAGGATTCCGTCAATCTCAACTGAGACATAAGATGAAAGTTTTTATTTAGATTGATTAGTTTGAGGCCAATTTAGGCCATTTATTCGGCAAAATAGAACACACACAGACACACACATACACACAAAAAATATAGCAATAGTGGCGTTTACAATGAGAGCCAGGCAGCCTTGAAAGCATCTTGTGCTTGTGTTATAGGTTGCCTGCACATGAAAATATTAATGTACTTTACAGTAGCAACATAATTATATTTCATCATCCACTAAAAAAATCTTCAGTTATTCTTTCTTTTTCACTTTTTAATATCGCCACTTCCTTGCAGGCCTATGTGATTACGCCGCCGAGTAAATACGCCCTTTGATGCCTACTCACAGTGTCACCGGAGTGTTCGTGTTTTCGGCTTGTCCTTCCGGGTAGGGGGCTACATTTAGAGGTCTCACATGTCATAATTATTTCCCTCTTCTTGGTATTTTGAGTTTGCAGATTGATGATTTACGATAAACAATATGATACTACATGTAAAACTTGTGGGGAAGATTCGGAATGATATAAAATGAAAGGATACGTTGTTTTTGATACTGGGATTTCTTTCAAATTATTTCGATACTGTTTTAATGCCTTATAATATGTCTCATCAAAAAGAGACTTCAGGATCATTCGCATCCATAATTCATATTTCGGTCTTTCAGCAAATTACAGCCCCCCCCCCAAAAAAAAAAAAAAAAATATATATATATATATATATATATAAACAAATCAGCAACAGCAACAACAAACAAACCAAATCAAAATATTTCATCCACTATTTCTAACTGAAACTGAACAGAAAAATACAAAATCTGACTGACGTGTGATTGTCAGTTTAGGTTTGTCATATACCAACCACCAATATCGGACCAGGCTAAATCATCTTTGCGAGATCCTTTTTATTTCTATAAACAAGATCATTGAGGCCGCAAGTGTGCAGTGTTTCTTGTTTTGTTTTTTAATTCACAAACATACAATGTTAGAAGGTATACATCCATATACACGTATAATATGTGAATGTATTGCTATAATTACTCCTTGTGAAATTCAAAGCGCATATTCCTTGCATCTGCTATTTACAAAGTATCACGGCATTCAAACAGACTGCAGTGATATCAGTTTCGTTGCGGACTATCGTGTATACAGACTGACAAAAAAAAAGTCAACAAAAACCGGTAAATTGGAGGCAGTGAAAATAAAAACGGGAAGTGAGATTCTCTATATCAAGAAGGCGTGGTGTTACATATCCAGTAACAAAAAAAAATAATACCAGTATATTGAGAATCAGTTCCTCATTTTCCATGTCTAGTTTGATTAGTTTAGTCATGGATTTTCATTAATGTGTGAAATGAGAGAATTCGTTCGAGACACTTTTACTTCAAAGTGTTATAATCCACTAACCGCTTCAGGGTTGTTTTTCACTAATATTTCACCACTTACACAATTTCTGTGGTCTTGCTGAATGAAGACGCTGTTACATAATATACAACCCTTTTCTTCTTGTAAAGAACTGATCGACGTAAATGCAATCAATGCAAAAACCAGTCTCATTTGCTGAATTTATTTAGGATATGCTACTAGTTTATATATATGTATATATATACATATATATATATATATATATATATATATATATATGTATATATATTTAATTTCATAAATGAAATCATGACCGATTTGTTATGTTTTATTCCACCTTTCTAATCTTTAAGCATTTATTAGGAAAATTCTGTTTCAGTATGCCTTCAGATCATAAGCATTAAACACCTTTAGCTATGTAAGATAAACAACCATTTTGTCGATTATTATGTCACGCAGGAAACATGTCAAACTGATAATCAACATTGCTGAATTTGATTTTCAAAACTGCGAGCTCAAAGCTACAAACGACAAAATAATGCAATTTGAGCAGAATGCAAAATGAATTTAGTAAGCTCTCTCAAGAAGAATGTAATGAAATGGGATTGTTAACAAGTATAGGGTAGATATTGACATGAATGTCAATTATCTCTGCAAATTTTATGTTGCTTACTCTTAACATAATATCGTCTGTTGAGAATGAGAAGGGCGTTAAGTTGTCTTGAACACTATGGGTTTAGTGGCAACTTAAAGGACAAGTTCACCTTCATAAACATAAGGATTGAGAGAATGTAGCAATATTAGTAGAACACATCAGTGAAAGTTTGAGGAATATCAGACAATCCGTTCAAAAGTTATGAATTTTTGAAGTTTTTGTGCAGTAACCGCTGGATGAGAAGACTACTGCAGTGTATGTATAACTTAGATGTCACATGCGTACAACAATACAAGGAAAATAAAAAGGGAATTTCACAAAATTCCATCTTTTGACAAAAGTACATATTCCCCTGACTCGTTACCGACAAATGTTATGAGTAATATTATTCCCCCCGCCTATAGAAAGAGGCAAGTCAAGTGCTCTTTTATTATGCGAAAAAAGTGAAAATATGTTGAATTTTCTTTTTTATTTTCTTTATACTGTTGTACGCATACGACTTACAAGCTGTAGTAGTCTCTTCATCCAGCGTTTCCAACACAAAAATTAAAAAAAAATCATAACTTTTGCATCGATTGTCCAATTTTCCTCAAACTTTCACTGATGTGTTCTACTATTATTGTTGCATTCTCTCAATCCTTATGTTTATGAAGGTGAACTTGTCCTTTAACACCCAGAACTAAAGTAGTCGAATGTATAGTTGCAAGATAAAGGAGAGATCAAAAACTAAACTTTTTAAATGCATTAAGATAAAGTAATCAAGAGCCGTGAAAAAAATTGTGTGAGACGGAAATGAGACGGAAGAGAGACATTACGTTGCGCGGATGAATGTTGATGTACGATTTGTCTCTCTAACATACATCTAACCACCCGTGACTCAATAAAAACAAGGAAATTTAAGGCCGGATGACAAACCAGGATTGAAACCAACTTTAAATCATAGGACATACTCAAGTGTCTCCGGAAATCTGGAAAGAAATTCTTCTGACGATTTCCACATATTGATATCTGTGAGTATTATAGACTGCAGCAAGTATATGAAATACTCTGAGTGTTGACTTTCATTTTAACTAACCACTAATTTTCCTTACGTATAAAATACTGGATACTCACTCTTCTTTTGTGAGTGAAAATACTGAAGGCGAATGAAATTAGGATGTGTGTGCCGATTAATGACTTGCTTTGCTGCTAGTTATTAACGATTTTGCTGATTTTCTATGTAGGTATCTATTTGTTAATGCATTGTCTATATCGTGATATGATATGCTCATGATTTTATTAAATATTGCCATCTCTACTTACTCCATTCAGAAGGATTCTCATGTTATCCAGGAATCTCATCAAAATGATTGACAGCCGAGTGTTTGTGCATGTCGGGATTCTTCTCATAAACATTCACCAAAGCGGTAAGGAGTACCACTGATTTAATCTAGTTATTATTTTACATTATATGACACCATTCCATTTCCGTATATTATGAAATAAATCCTCATAGACAGCTACAACGTGTGAAGCAGCGAAGAGATTGGCGGAAGTCGTGATGCAAAGGAAATGTTATAAAATCTTGTAAGATTGAGAGTCACCACATTGGCACAACTTTTTTATCTAGTAAAGTTGTGAATAAACTGACTTTCTAATCACGCTTGAGCTTATTCCATATTCCTTGAGGCCTAAACTATTATAACACACACACACACACACCCACGCAAACACTCACAGGTTTATTCTGTTCCATTTTTGTATACGTGTATATATACGTGTGCGTGTGGGTGTGTTTGGGTGTCCATTTATTCATGGCTCAGAAAGATCCCCTTGTTTTCTGTTATTGTTCTTTCAGTTGCAATGACAGTGAACCTCGAGGTACCCTCGCCTCTCCGGGCTAGCCTTGAAGTCACAGCAGTGTGCTCAGGAAATGACATCCACGGCTCGGCTGCTCTGACCTGGTATTTGAACGGCGTCCAAATCATAGACGGCTTCACCACTACCAGCGAAATCAGCCGAAGCGATGATTCGTGCACCTTTTTTGGAAACAGTAGACTGACCGCTAAAAATAGCCAATTCAAATTGAAATACTAATTAGCCTGTGATAGATGAATTCTGAATGTGTATGAGTTTAGAAGATTGTACTCTACCTCAAAAGACTGACCAAATGTCTCAAAAAATGGAAATCACTCGTGTAAAAAGACAAACGTTTTCTGCTACATGGTTATAAGGGTTATAATTGAAATTATTGTCACTGTGCAAACGCGTACTCTCGATAGGTTAAAAAAATCTGCACAGACAAAAATACTTTAAAAAGCAAGACGAAAACCATGCAACATCTATCGAGCAACGTAATATACAATGCTTTTCATCAAGTTCAAAGACCGTAAGGTTTACAAACACCAAGATATGCTGGGTGATAAAGACATTTAACAGACATTTAACAAACAGATTGCGAAACGGAAAGAAACGGGGCAATTGAAGTCGGATGTCAACTTTTACCAACTTTGATGAAAATCGAGAAGAGTCAGATTTTAACACCAGTTAAGGTAAACATTTCTCAAAGATACAGAAAAGGTACAGAGTTTGATCCCTTATCGATCTTACCCGGGTTATGATAACTCCTGAGGATGTGTTATTTTCTGTCGATTACTAATTCTTTACACCTAGGGGCAGTGGGTGCCGTGAGACGAATGCACTGCGTAACATAAAGTCCACTCTGGTATTTCAAACTGCCCCGACAAATGCGGAAACACATGTCCCGGATATTCGGGTGAGTACATGAGACTTGAAAAGTTGAATACGTTCCAAAATACATAATGCATAGGCCTACAAGACAACACCCAGACACCAAGTGTGCGCGATTATCCACACGAGACAAGTAGTACTCCTGTACGACCGAAAGTAAGGCTATCTAGTATACGATATGGGAGTCGACACATAGACCTATAATGCACACGTCTGAACTTGAACTCTCAAAAATATTGATACACTAGCTGTATTCAGTTCCGATTACTTTGACTTCCCTGCCCCGGTCTTGTCTGTGTTGTTTTACAGTACTTTGCTTTTATTTGTTTATGGATTTTTTTTTTCTCTACTCCGTAAGGAGGTGGCACATAATGAAAATAATAGTAGTAGTAATAATAATAATAATAATAATAATAATGATAATGATAATGATGATCTCTTATTTATCCGAGGTAGCCTCTGCAGTGTTGTCACTGCTCTACCAGAGGGCCCTGCCATTATTATTACCCTAGCGTTGCCAGGTATACCCATTTATACACCTATGGGTCGAGAGGAACATTGTGGATAAAAAACATCTTGTCCAAGGACGTAATCACTGGGCGGGAATCGAACTCGGGTCCTCCGATTGGGAGTCGAGAGTCTTGCCCACTATCAATGCCACATTGCCCCCACATATTATATTAAAAAGCAATAATAGAATGTTTGCCTTCTACCCTATCAACCTACAATTTGCTTTTTTGCAATTTGCGAGGGATTTTAAAAAGAAAGAATAGGGGACTTTGGTGTAATGCTTGAGACTAAAGGTAGAATTCCTATCATCAATTTGGACGATGCTTTAAAATACAGACACTTAAAAAAAATATATATTCTTGTTCACAACCCTTATTCTCCCAATCATAATCACAACTGAAAAACTTCTGTATTACCCTAACAACCTTTATTAAAAGAACGCCTTTGGGACGATTTTGACTCATCAGCTGTTGGTTTGTTTTATTTCATCTGTCCGTATAACCGGGGAATACAGCCTACACGTTATACACTTTGGTATGGTACAGAATGTTGTACACCCAAGGCCTGTAACAAGAGGAGGGGGTTCAGCCCCCCCCCCCCCGTTTGCCACCAGCAAAAAAAAAAAAAAGAAGAAGAAAAGACAAAGTGCGTTCCCTTTAATTAAAGAACAAACAAGAAACCATCATTCTGTGTGAGGCGACTGCAGTGCAGTGGTACCAGAAACTAAACCTGTTTGTTTGTTTGTTTGTTTGTTTGTTTGTTGGTTTGCTTGTTTGTTTGTTTGCTTGTCAGGTAATTAAACCCGGAAATGGCACCAGAGATATTTCTTGCGCCCCAATGTTGAACATAAACTTGAACTGAAATTCTGAAACCTCCAATAAAAACCCTATGTATATACGGGCCTGTGAGGCCCTACTTTGCAAGTGAACCTGTCAATGTAGTGTCACTCTAAAGGGAGAGCGGGGTGAAGTGGAACAAAACTTTTAGATTAATTTTTTCGTATAACTTTTCTGATATTGAGATTGGGACACTCATGTCTCGGACGCAATGACTACAGATGTGCTAGGCCACATGATGTGTTGTTACTTCTTATTCCTATAAGTGCCATATTTGTGTTATTATTAAATAATTTTAAAAATGTGTGAACTTCATCAATAAATATTGGGTGAATGAAAACGGATGAGTTTGGCCACCCCTGGTAGAAGACAGTGGGATATTAGCAAAGTTGGACAAAGATTAACTAGGCAAGCGATGAACTTATCATGTGAGTGTGTGTGTGTGTATTGTTGTTGTTGTTGTTGTTGTTGTTGTTTTAAAGAAAGAAAGAAGAGAGAGAGAAAAAATGGGGAATTTATACAAAAATGCCCGGGTCGATACTTACTTGAGAAACATTATAAAAATTTAGAAATATTAAACAGGAATATTAAGTATACAATGTCTCCATCACGAGAGAGCTCATATCGTTTCCACGAGGAAGCTCATGATGAATACCTTATATACTTCACGAAAGCGCGCGTATACTGCACACTAATTCACCCATACACATACACTCAAACACATACACACACGCACACACACACACACACACCATCACACCTTCAACCACGTACACATATAGCAGGGGTCAACCAAAATGTATACAATATCTAAATAAAGCACACAGACAATGCTTTGAATTTCGGAATCACTCCTAATTTTTGGCACTGAAGATTTCCACTCTCTCTTCGACTTGAAGCCCGCTGGTATACATATACTTACATCATTAAAACCACCACTATATTAAGGGATTTCTACAATATTTCTCTATTGTTTTGCTGCAAAATTACCTTGCTGCATCTTTTTTTTTTAGTATCTAATAAGTGGTCATATTCGACGGTCTTGATTTTATCAGCTTTTAGATCATCAGATTTATCTTACCTGAGAAAGAACATTTATACCAGAATGAAAATCATGTAATTGATTTCAATCATTACAGCGTTGAGAAAATACAGCACATTCAGGTACTGCTTTTCCACCTTTTCCCTTCCAATTTCCATTTTAAAAAATGGAAAAAAAAGAGAGACACGTGAAGAACAATTTACAATAGAAAAATAGCCACAAATAATACAAAGAAGAAAAAAGAAAAGAATTCATTAGATAAAGCTCGTGAGAGAAAAACAAAAGGAGAGAAGGGAAGAGAGAAATAACCTGGTGAGATATTATGACCTCTCCCCATCTATCACCGTTTACGCATAATGGACCCCCCTCCCCCTCCCCTGCTCCATGGATCCGGAACATTAGTTGAAGCATGTGAAAATTTATTGAATGCTAATGACCAATGACATTCATTCCAAAATATTGGTCAGTAAGGGAGAGTGGGGCATTAGCTGTGTACATTGGTTTGTTATTCTTGCTGCTAAATAGGGCAGGGCATTGTCAATATACCTAGCCCCCCTTGACCTCGTATCCCATCCCGGTCAACACCATTGCTGGAAAAAAAATAGATCCGCGAAACATGTCATAACATCACATTTAATGGGTGATTTCAAGTTCGGTGCTAGTGCTAGTGTTAGTGCTATCTCAGCACTAGCACCGGCGATAAAACCGAACTTGAAATCACGTCGGTGTTGGGAGTTGACCTCAAAATTATGATGTATTTCCGGTTGCTGGTGCTGGGCTCGGTGTTGAATGTCGTCTGCTGAACCGAGCTCCGCCGATTGTGTTAGCGATTTACGTGCTTTTTCGCCATTGACTAACACTAGCCCCTAGGGATTAACATTTTCGTCATTTCAAGTTCGGTGCTGGTGTTAGCGTTGCCGTGCGAGACTCATATTCACGTCCATAATAGATGCACGTTTTACGTGCAAAGTCTATGCTAATGCAGTGGTCGCCCACGTAACGTACACGAACACTCTCGACATGACTTCATAAATCTGAGCCTGGGAGCAAAATTAGGATAGTTGTATTTTGGGGAGTGGATGAAATTTGTGGCATTTTAATATGTCTTCCTCACTATGTCTCTAAAACTAAGCAATTTTGGCTACATCTTTTAATATTTGACTGTAATCACGCGCAGTCACTTTTTTTGTCGCGCAATTCCCGCGGAGCTCGCGGTGCTGTGATTCCAACACCTAGTGCTGGTGATCGATAATTTTGATCGGTATCGCCTCGTTAATCTGACCGTCGGTGTTGGAGCTCGATTTAACGCTGTTATTCGGCGGCTAGCACTAGCACTAGCACTTGCACCGAACTTGAAATCACCCAATGTATCTCTGGTATGTAAAATTTCGGTTTCAAAAGGTACTACTAGTAGACGGCGAGTTGTAATGTTCTTAAAATTTCCTGTAGATTTTGATTGTTTGTACTATTTCCCCTATTTTTGGGGTGCTGACCACGAATCCACTTGTTGCCATTTTTCTAAAAGACGTCTTCAGTCGTTGCCATGGCAACACATTATTTTCCTTAAAAGAACATAATCATAAACATCATAAAAACATGTTGTAAACACACAAAATATGTCATTCCCAACCCTCTTTTTTAATCAAATTTAAAAAGATACAATTCTTATAATGTCATGGTTACCTCATAGCAATGACGGTTACCATGGCAACAGCTGTTTCCAAAGAAAAATGATATTCTTAATGAAAAAGCAATAAAACATGACAAGATTTAGTGAAATATTTATCACAAATTGCTATTTTGATTATAAGCTTATTTTTCCATTTTTTTCATTCTTTTCATTCTTATTTTTACTTCATTTTCGTTGCTATAGCAACAACATGACAAAAGCTGCCTTTTAAAGAAAAATAAGCATTGCGATTGAAAGAAAAGCGAGAATAAAATACGTCGGTAGATGATACATTTCTGTTTAGTGAGATTTTTATTTATTTATTTTCTTTTTTGTGCTATTTCCTTTATTTTGGGGGTGCCGAACACGAATCCACCTGTTGCCATTTATTTGTAAATGACATCTTTAGCCGTTGCCATGGCAACAAATTATTTTCTTTGAAAGAACATACATTCTTCATTAAACATCATACAAACATACTATAAACACCAAAATAAGTCAATATAAACATATAGCTTCAATCAAATTAAAAATCACAATTTCCGACAGTCACGGCTACCTCATAGCAATGACGGTTGCCATGGTAACAGCTATTTTTTTAAGAAAATGATTTTTTTCATCAAAAAGCATGAAAACATGAAAAAGTTTGAGTAGCATACTCATTTCAAATTACTATGATAATTAACAGGGTTTTTTTCACTATGTTCATGCCACATTGTTATCGTTGCTATGGCAACGACGTGATTCTTTTTCCCAGAAAGGAAAAGTATTTCATTAAAAGGAAAACAATGAATAAATAAATAATAAATTGTTGTAGAATTCAATTTTTTCGGCTCTTTTCTATTTGAAGAATGCTGAAAAGGAATCCACATTGCCACTTTTCTAAATGTGACCCTGCACCTCAAAACAAACAAAAAGTCGCCAGACATGAATTTTCAGTTAAGACCATATTCTGAAAGAGCAGACTTTAAGCTTTAAAATGATGTATAACTCAAATCAAATGGACTCTCCTAACCTATCTAAATATTGGAAAGAAAGCACAAACTCAGGAAAAATGTGAACTGAGAAAAGACGTTCTGAAGTACAGTGTCTATTCAAGCGCTTAATCTTTACCAAACCGTGCTGGCTGTGCGATGAATGGGACAAAAAAACAGGAAGTAAACCACCAGAGTAACAACAATGAGGGGATTATCAGATTAAACAGAAATTAAGCATGCCTCATTAACACATTCTGTCAATAATTAGTGCCATTTTTCAAAGCAGTAGCACTATCCTTTCAAAAGTTATTAGAGTTGAAAGTGAAGAGTGTGGACAAGTTTTTTTTCAGAAATGAAAAAGGGATTCTAAAGACACACCTAATCACACTATTCTACCAAAAATGTTCGATATAAACTGCTAAAAACACACTTTCCTGCCCGTTTTATGATACCAAATTTTAGCATAATGTAAAAGAAGACCCGCTCTTTCAGAAAATATGAAAAAGTGAAGTTCGGCTAGGTTGACCCATTTCACTTATTTTCAGTCCTCATTCAAAATCAGTGTGTGCGACTTTATGTTCGTTTTGAGGTGCACAGTCACAAATTGTCTTCAGCCCTTGCCGACATTCTCTTATAACAGACCCAGGTCCATTATTTTTCTTTAAAAGAACATGTTTTCTTCATTTAACATCATAAAAACATGTTGCTAAGGCCAAAATATGTCAATTATACATAAGAACTCTTCAATTAATTAAAAACAATCCCTTTTTTCAATGTCATTGTTACCTCATAGCAATGACAGTTGCCATGGTAACATTTCTGAAAAAAGAAAATACTGATATTTTAATGAAAAAAATTGAAAATATGACGAATTTGAGTAGCATATTCATTACAAATTATTATCAGCTTTTGTTTTCACAACGTTCATTCCACATCATTTCTGTTGCTATAGCAATAACATGAGAAATTTTGATGGCAATCTGTTGGAAATTGTTATAGGGGAGGTATCATAGTCATTTAAGGTTTACAAATGTCTTGGAGACATTAATACTGAAATAGAGTACATCATGACGAGAAAATTTGAACTTTTGTTGATGTTTTTACACATTTGTATTGCCTGTTATTTGTATTTTATATTCCATAGATATTTCTATGGTAAAAAATGATGTTGCGAATAGGAATAGAAATGATGTTCCATTAACAGAATTATGTATGGCTAATATTCTTGCTCATTTGTAATACCGGTACTTCAAAACTTATGCCATAATTGCAAGATTTTTTTTTTCTTGAAGATTTTTTTTCTAAAAAAATTATGAATTTCCATGGCAACCATCATAAATATTTATACTTAAGGTTTCGAAGGTGCACTATGATCAGAAATTCAGGAAGCTGCCGCAAACGTTTGCGTTTTTACTTATCTTTTTGTTTAGTATATTTTTTCCTTCCACTTTCAAGTTCAATTCAATTCAAAGGTTTTATTTTCACTTCTTTCAACAGAATGTACAAAAAAGTATAGATTCGACATGCATTTGAAGGAATGATACATAGATAGCAAAGAATAACATTTGTCAATAATCATTGCAAAATTAGGCATTTTTCATACAGTTGTATATATTCATACATTCTGCGAAAAAAAAAAGTGGAGGTACCCACTCAAAAGACTATGCTTGTACAATGTGGGCACCTCACTGGAGGAAAAAAAAAAGGTGAAAACTTAACTACAAGTGTGCGGGATGAAAAAAAAAGAAGTGGAAAAGGGGAAAGGGAGGAAACAGAAATACAAGCAAAGAGACGAGACAACTAAAAACAAAAAGCCTAGCTTAATCGATACATTCAAGATCAGACCAACAGAGACTATTAGCCATATTAGAATTGTAGAGCGTTGAAAGCGACGAGAAAGTGATATATACAATTGTATGGAATTGCTGATAGCAGAACATATTATCTGTTCTGTGAAGGCACGTGTAATGATATACAAGTTTGCAATACGAAAAACAGGGGATGCGATGTGGAATGCCGCGAAAGACGCGACCTAACATGCCTATGAAAAATCAATAGCATCCTTATCTAATGATTTACATTATTTCTTTTTCTTTAAAAGGCAGTTTTTCTTCATGTTTCTATAGCAACAAAGACGATGTGGGATGAATATAATGACAAAAAGAATTGACAGTAATTTTTAATAGATATGCTATTCAATCTTGTCATTTTTCATATTTTTCATGAAAATATTATTTTCTTTAATAAATTGTTGTTACCATGGCAACTGTCATTGCTATGAGGTATATTAACCATGAACCTGGAAAATTTTGATTTTTTTTAATACTAAATCAAAGACGTGTTTATGTTGACACATTTTGTTGTTAACAGCATGTCTTCACGATGTTTAATGAATAACACATGTTCTTTTAAAGAAATAATTTGTTGCTATGGCAACGGCTGGAGACGTCGTCTAGAAAAATGACCATGATATTATGTGCATTCCTGTTCAGCAAAATAGAGGAAAAGCACAACAGATTTAACTTTTCAGAAATTTATCATTTGTTTATCTTATACTTTCTTTCCTTTCTAATGAAACAGTTCTTCTTTTTATTAAAGAAAATTGTCCTCATGTTGTTGCCATAGCAACGACAATAATGTGGGATGAGCATAGTGAAAAAAAAGCTGGTAATCATAATAGGCCCTAACTGGTAATGAATAACTACTCAATCTTTTCATGTTTTCATGCTTTTTTGATGAAAAAAATCATTATTTTTTTTTAAATAGCTGTTACCATGGCAACCGTCGTCGCTATGGGGCAGCTATGGCATTCGGGAATTGTGATTTTCAATTTAATCAAAGAAATATGTTTATATTGACATCTGTTGGAAATTACAGTATGTTTTTATAATGTGTAATGAAGAATACATGTTCTTTTAAAGAAAATCATTTGTTGCTATGGCAACGGGCAAAGATGTCATTTACAAGTATGGCAACAGATGGATTCGTGTACGGCACTCCCAAAATAAGAGAAAGAGCACAAAAAATCTAACTTTTTAGATATTTATTATCTACCGATCTATTTCATTCTTGCTTTCTTGGGAAAATATCATTCCAGTCTGAGCTTGTTAAATAGATTATGATAATCAAAAAATCACGTTTTTCTCAGAACTTGAAATTATTGATGTAGTACCTTTTGAAACAGAACTCTTCATCAACTATTCTCCTTCTTCTTGTTTTTTTACGATAATGATACAGCTATGTAGTGTTCTCTTCTGTCCCTCTCTCTCTCTCTCTCTCTGTGAGAGAGAGAATAATACACATGAAGATTTCAATAGCAAAACGTATTATATCCATCATGGTCTATCAGAGAAAATTACAATTAAACGTCTGAAATTAAAGACAATGATAAGCAATACAGGGATTTTTATTTTTCATAACTTTGAATTAAAGGAAAAGTGGGTTAATGACAATAATGTCCCATTATGCCCCAGTATTGGAACTCACAAGGCCTACACATAGCGTGCTAAGTGTCTGCTAAAGTTATGTAGCAGTGAATTCAAAAAAACATTTCACACTGAATGCAAAAAAAAAAAACCAACAAAAATAGTGTCATGAAAAATTAAACTTGCCAGCAGAGTTGTTGTAGAGTTGTTACCATGTGCTTGTACTCTGATGCCATAGGCCTAATAGGGGACAAGACCTGAAAAAAAAAGGAGGATGGTTGGCCTACACTTGCATCCCCCCCCCCCCCCCCTCTAAAATTTCTGTCTAATAATGGACCTGGGTCTGTTAAAAGAGAATGTCGGACGGGGGACGTTTGGGGGGGGGGGGGGGGGGGATGGGGAGGGTCAGTCATTGTAATTACAATGTTCAACTGTAGAGGGCTCACCCATTTCAATGATCGCATCCGTGATTTATTATACAGATGTAATCCTAGCACAATTTTTTTGATCAGTAATTGCAATACTTGGACGCCGTTCTGCTTGCTTTGGCTAAATGGTGAGTGAAGCAAAATTTAAAGTAACATCTGAAGCTATTATTTATGGACACGTGCATGAAAATTGAATGATCTTCGAGGGCTACACTGCTAAGCAATGAAAATTCTCGGGATATGATTTAGTTCTATTCAAACGTTAGCTGCTATTGGGTTTGCATGTTTTAGACTACTGTATGTGGTATGGTATGGGCAATCACGCGTAGTGTGTGCAAACAGCATAGTTTTGCGCGCGTAGCGAATGTTGGCGAAAGGATCGGACGCTTGGAGAATGCAATGTTATAATGGGAATGGGCGAAAGAAAACCGGTGGAATAATGTAGTATTAAACATGTAATAGGCCTAAGTTAGTAGACCAAAAACTGTTGATGGCAGGTTTGGAGATATTGTAAGGTGTTGTGAACGTGAGAGTATAAACCATTAGGACTTAAGGTTTGACTGAAATTCTGTAGTGATCATGAGGGTATAGACATGAAATCCATCGAGATCTCGTCAGGGGGAATGTAAAGATCAATCGAGTAGGCCTACGGTTATTGCAAATATTTAATAGGCTACGCTAGTGGCCTAGAGAACTGCTCAAATTAGATAAACTCGACTAGGGTGGGTCTACGTGAATTATTACGTTCACAGTTCCAGTTTGTGTGCGGAGTAAAAATTGAAAATTTACAAAAAACATTTTGAGGAACACCTTCTTTTCGAATTTGGTATGAAACAATACAAAATAAAACAAAGGTAGGTTGTTATGTTGTTTGCAACAAAGAAAGTGATTTGACTAACGTTATATTTACACATTAACTTTATACGATGGATACTTCATGTTTATTGATAATAAAATTAATATGCGCAACAGTTACAGGAAAAAAAAATGTAGGCCTAATGACTATGTTACGGTAGCCGTTACGCCTGTAAAGTTCTCACAATCATTAGGTTTGTGTTAGTGTGTAACATTTGTTTTGTACGGACGAGAAACAATTCGACATCATTTCTGTTTGTTGTTTTAATCTGAATGTATTTTGTTTTACTCATTTCAGGGCGGTGTCAGAATGTTGGAAGTTGACAACTTGGGAATTTGACGTGTTGTGTGTACTGTTAAAAAAAGGACCTCTCTCATTGTTCGTGTCAGAGGCGTCGTTTACTATAGTTGTCTCAGTCCTCAGAAATGTTTGTGCTTTGTTTGTTTGTTTGTTTGTTTGTTTTTTCTGATGTCGTTCCTGTGTCCTGATCTGGTGAGATGTCACTACTATAAACATCGACCTAAAGACCTACAACACGCTCGCAACACCAATACTCAGATTGTTATCTTTGAATATGGAATTTTTCACACATGAATGATCACACAAGCCTGTAAGGAAATGTACGGCTGTGTGTCTGAAGTCTTGAGTGTTGTGTGCATATTTTACCATGTGTATCAAACCACACTGTAATATGTCTTATATAACTCATGAGCAATTCAACCTTTGCAAGTCATTCATGTGATTTTCATATTACCATTTATCTATCTATTTATTTTTTTATCTCATGTTTATTACAGTGAGGCTGGTTGGTGGATCAACCCAAAATGAAGGCCGAGTTGAGATATCGTGTAACGGGCAGTGGGGCACGGTGTGTGACATTAGCTGGGATATGAAAGACGCGCACGTGGTGTGCAGAGAACTCGGCTACTCATCGGCCTCAGCTAGTTATGGGTCAGCGCACTTTGGGCAGGGATCTGGACCAATCTGGGTTGACTTGGCTTACTGTGATGGAACGGAAAACTCTCTGGTTTATTGCCTTCGTTTTCCATGGGGATGTGATGGCTGTAGTCACAGTAGAGACGCCGGAGTGAGGTGTGAAGGAGACCGTAAGTCTGATTCATTTATTCACGTATTTCATAATGTACTGAGTAACTCAGGCCAAGTTACAGAAATAAAAATGATATTAAAATAAAAATCTAAGATGAAAAAAAAAATGATTTAAGATTGAATTAAAGAAGTCTCTCGATCGAGTTTTACTTCTTTCTTCATCTCTCTCCCTCTCTCCCCCCCTCCCTCTCTCTCTCTCTCTCTCTCTCCCTCTTTATCTTAAGCCAATTCATACAGTGTTGTATGTACAAGCTCGTACGTCTAAATCAATGCACAATCTAGCGGGAGGCACAGTGATTGTGTAGTGTGGTTTGCATCGCCACATAAATTTCAAACATGCACAAACTCTCCCTAAATATTTTACAAACGAAAGTCCCTACAACTGAGTCTACAAAGTCTGGTAAAAGTTGAATATTTGTCGTTAATTTTTTCACTTTTAGACTCATTTAGAAATGACTGTACTACGCTGCCGTGTACGTGTACACTACCAAACCGCGGCCAATTGTTTGAGTGCAGCGCAGAGTTTCGATTCAAACCATCGAATTATTTCGAAATGGGTAAAAGTGTCTTAACAGTAAATATTCAACTTTTACCAGACTTTGAAGAGATTCAGACAATCTGTTTTAGGTTGTGAAATATTGAGGGCGAGTTTGTAAATGTATAAATATCACAATACGAGGCGATACGAAACTACAACTTTTCCTACTTTATAATACTACAAGTAAAAGAATGATCGCCCGGCCCAGCGCGATGTCGGGCACGAGTCCTAGGGTATAGTAGGACCTATACTATTCTGAAAATCTTCTCTTTTTTCCCATAATTCTAAGTCAGACAGTTCCGAAGTGCCTATGAAAGACAGAATTGGTATTCTGAAATTGTTCCCTGGAAAAAATTAGGACATCCTTATTCCCGCCCACTGCATTTTCTAATATTAAAGCCAATAAAATTACAAATTTCGTTTGGCGTTATGCAAAATTAACCAGTGCTAGCAGGCTGGATACATCCAGCTAGCTACACCATCGACCAGCGGGCCGGCGCCCGAGGGCAGCGCGACGGCCAGCACTACCATCATACATAGTGCGCCTGTTCGCTGTGCGTATGTACAGAAACAAGCGAACGCTAATTATGAACCTACGCGGATAATTCTTTCAGAGAATTATATGCACACATCAATACTTCGTTTAGGCATACATTCTTGTCTAGCTATCATGTAATGTATATAAAAAAAAAGAAAGATCTGTACATTTAGAGTATACCACTTAGTAAGAGAAGCAATTAACATCATCATCCAGCAACAACTGTCCTAGAAATCAACAGGGTTGAGAAATGTTTGGTTTTGCGAATGCAAAGAATGATTTCACGCCAGGCTTCCCTTCCTCTTTCTCTTTCGTCCTTTATAATCGAAAGCTCGATAATAGGCATTGACAAATCTTCTGACAATTGTCTAAATACAAGGTAAATCTTCCAATGTTATTCAAACTCATTTCGGTTTGTTGGTTTCTTTCCCACTCTGTTCCTCATGTATTAAAGGAAGCGATAATGCTGTCAACGAGTCTGCTAGTTCTGGTCTCGCCTACCGTATCAATCGTTTTACATATTACAACGTTCGTAGCGAGCTGACATTCACTCCTACCGCAGCTGACAATGGGGGCGTACTTCAGTGTCATCTCATCGGCAGCGAACGGTCCCGAACCTTGGAAGTTCAACGTAAGTAATTTACTTCAATATCTGCAGGGCCAACAGAGCGTTTTCAAAAGTGGGGGTGGGGGTGGGGGTGGGGGGGGGGGGGGGGGCACTTCCGAGTTTCATGAGCTAACATTAAACAAGCAAAAACAAAACAACAAAACAACAAAACCAGGTCTTCAGCGCAAAAACATAACTTTACCGCGCTCACACTTCAAGATCTCTATCTATTTCTTTTTAGTGCCACTTACGTACTTCCGGGTTAAAAAAGTGTGTGTTTGTGTGTGTGTGTGTGTGGGGGGGGGGGGGGGGGGGGGGGGGGGGCCAAAGTGATGACACTTTATGTACTCCATTGTATGGTGTACAAAAAGGACCCTCCCCCCCCCCGCCCCCGTTCCGCCGGCTATGATCTGATCTACTAGGATCTGCGTACAAGTCAAAAATAATATCATGCTCCTATGTTTTGTCCTCTCTGAGTACTGTTGTAGCTATGTTGGTTGTCAGACATACGATGATTATGACACGACATAACTTCCCCGAGATGATGATGGAATTATTAGTAATGTCCTTGATCCCACAGAAATGTTAAATAACAACGCACCCCCCCAAAAAAAAATACAAAAATACAAAAATAACTAATAGTAATAAATGGGAAATGAATAAATAAAAAGAAGAAAAAGAAATATCCATGTTTATCTCTAAAATGAATAAACTAAAGAATTTTGATGTTAGAATTGATCTTGCTGCAAATTAGTGCAGAACACACGAGGCGCCAAAATGATAAAATATTGGTTGTTCGTTAGGTGATAATTATGGACGTTTTATTGATTTTTTTTTCGGGAAAATGATTTTTCGTTTTTATGAAGAGCAGATTTTATGTACGTGCTTTAGAAGCTATATCAATACTTTCCAATGACAATAAAAAGAGAACTTAAGGATTAACTTTAAAAAAATACCATTGATTCCTACTTTTGATTGTGCAATGTACTGTATTTTATCAACATCGTTTGAATGAAAACGTATATAATTTATGAGGATGAATTCTATCATCCGTCTACTTCTAACTCTCGTCTTCTCGACAGACCCTCCAGCAGACAATATCATCTTGATCAAGATCGCTGACAACGAGGACGGACAAGAAACTAATGGCCTCAGGATCACGTGTCACGTCGACCCACGTGACCAACCATTTCCACCAGTGGGAATATATGAGATTGCAGTGAATGGCGTCATCGAGTCAGCTTCAAGCTCCCCTTCCTTGATCCTTGCTTCCATTCCGAGTGAATGTGTTGAAATCTCCTGCACCGGTATCAACGACATCGGTAGGACGAACGCTACAAAGATTTACTGTCCAAGAAGCAACGGTAAGACAATAAAACGTTCTAAAATGTCATAATTTTTAAATCCCATTTTTTTTTTTTTTTTTTTTTGGTTAGCAGTACAAGGAAATATCAATTTCACTTCATATAAGCTTTTCTCTCCAAATATATGAGGATTGGCAATATACCAAACTCGTTATTACTACCTTTATAGCTGGTAATTACACGTTGATCAATTATATAGCCTATACATTACCTGCGCCCATTCGTGCAAGTGTTATGATTAAAGAAATCCAAGCAAGTATGGGTCTTTTCACTAAAAGATTTTTATATTAATATCTTTCTTCATACCCCGAACTCGTCTGTCTTCAATTGGCGGTAATTTGTTCACGTGAATACAAGGGCTATAGTTGTAGAGTACGTTGTTGTACTCGGTTTTTGCTTTGTTTTGTTTTGTTTTGTTTTTGTTTTTTTATACAAGGAAGGTTTAAATTCTAAAATTCAAATGTTTACCGGGAGCGTTAAGGTGTTAATTACATGTTTTTGGATAAACAATGCGAATTTTATTACATAATAATTCTATGAGCATCGTCAACCAAACTCGTCAGTGTCTGGCAAGTTAATAGAATACAATGAGGATTCTCCTTCAACTGTTCATTGGACTTTGTTCACCTTTAACCCCTTAAATTCTTGATGGGGGATCTTTATTTTGTTTATCAAGGATGTTCATGATTTGGGGAGAATGCGAAGTACTTGACAAATAAAGACACAGTCCCCCCCCCAAAAAAAAAAAAAAACAAAAAAACAAAAAAAAAACACCAACAAGAACAAAACAAACAGATTATGTACTTGTGTTGTTTTGTTTTGTTTTTTTAATTCTTAGGTCACGCGCCTCCAGCGAGTGACATACTCTCCATCGAGACCCAGGAGATCAATGGGGAAGGAAGCCAGGTCATTCTCGTTATTACGTGTCACATTAGTCCCGAGGACCAGCCCTCCCCACACCTTCACACATACACAATCGGAGTCGACAACACCACGCTCTCATCGCCCAGCATCGCCTCGGCTCTCTTCAGACCACACCCACACAACAGGTGCATCAATATCACGTGCTCGGGGACGAACGGGATTGGTTGGACCTACACCAGTCTCGAGTACTGCTTGGAGAGAGGTTAATCTACTTTTAAAAATGATTTCATTCGCCTCTGGACGTTGAGAGAGCAAGCGTAAAAATGTGTAATGTGAAATACTACATATTGTGGATGATAGCTACAATTTTGTCTAATATTTGACTCTCACCTTCATCCCTACATGCTAGATGATATCTTTCTTCAATATTCCTATAATATTCAGATTTATACCTAAAGAATTTAATCAAACTAATTCAATTTACTTTCGAGACTTGAGTCATTTTTTTTCACTCTTGTTTTGAATATGGTTATGATGTGTTCTTGAAATGACAATGTACAACTTAGATGAAGACGTGTGTGCAAAATGATCTGGGCCTTGTCCGTTTACCTTCGATCATCCCGTTAATTGTGCTCTGTCAAAACATTGCGGTCATTATTTTGGTTTGGCCATACAGGTCCCATTGCTTGTCTACATCGCGGAGCTCTTCAGAAGTCGTCGACCACGTACGCCTTGCTCTTCACAGCGTTGTTCATGTCGATGGTGACCTATGTAATCGTGGTGATGAAAAGAAGAAAAATTGTCATCCTTTAAAGAGTTACTATAGACTTCCTTTTCTTCCTTTTCTACTACATTTTCTTCCTCTCATTTTTTTTTCCTTACCGGTACTTTTTCTTTCTCTTTTTCTATCCTGCCTCCTACACCCCCTTGAAGTGCTCCAAAATATTTTTACTATTTTACCTCTTTGTCTCAATCTTCTTCTTCCCGCTCTTTTCTTGCCTATTGAATTCTTTCTTATTCATCGTTGGCATCTTCCTCTACTTCTCCTTCGGATCTTTGGTATTTAACCTTGTTTAAGTTTCCTTATTGCCTTTTATAAGATACATGGAAGTAATTGTAAAGGAGAGCTAAGGGCGACAGGTTTTATAATTTGAAAGCTTTATTTAATACTGACTCGACGCGTGAATGAGAGAAATACGTCTCCATCTTGTACTCATCCTCAGTGACCGGTTTCTATCAAAGTGTAGAGTAGCAACACTATTTTGAGACAATGGCATTGGAAATGAATCCCTCGTAACAATAACCAAGAATAACTGAGCTTTCTATTTCAATGCGATTTTTCAAAGCGTTTTGTGCGGTTTGCTGATGTAGTAATGATCACATGCAAACATAAAAACCTAATTTGTATAACCTCTTAAGGCTATACCTGTATATCTGAACACTTTATATGATAAAGGCATTTTCCTATAATTTCAGATGTGTCTGTCTAATGTCCTAACCTTCAAATTGTTTCTGTCCTTTCTTGTGTATTTTTCTTTAGATGGAGAGCATAAACTTGATTCGTGGTATCATATTCATGTTTGCCGTTTCGTTCGACAAAGATAATTCCCCACTCACGGATGTGACAGTAAAGGAGTGTAGTTCATAGAGTCTTAGATCCATATTTCAGTCGAGATCCTACACTATTTAAACACTAAAACGGACGGAATACGTACATAGCCATAATGTACAAAGAGGTGGAACTCATGCAGCGAATTTGACTATGTATTGTGTCCTATACATAATTGTATACTTTGTTTAAAATGGACGTGATCTGTAATCAAAATAAATTTACTCGTCTCTTTTATTTCTTTTTAATTAATTGCAACTCAAGTTTGTGTTACCGCACGGAGAAAAAAAAACCTTTCACATCAACAAGCGAGATTTAAAAGCAGTAAAGCGGTTGATGATGATGGACAGATGATGAACAGAAAACCAAAATATCTCTTACATTTGTAATTACGTAAGTAATGACGACTTTATAAATATGGACTGATATAGGTAAGGAAAAAAAAGATGTGTTTCTGAGTGAGGATCTTGCATCTTCCTATCTTTTTTTTTTCTTTTTTTTTTTTGGTCAGACCTTGTTGTCAATGCTGAAAGACAGTTGAAGGAAGAGACGTTTAGTCCCCGACACGAGGACAATTACTTGAAACCCTCACAAGTAAGGTTTACTGATTTCAAAACAAGGCATTTGTTTGCTTCGTTATCCAAAGCATTGAATTAAAGCATGATCAGTTTAGACTTTAGTGATGAAAGGATTGCATGATTACGATTAAGCCTTAATGCGGTAGTATACAGGATTGTCATTGTAAACGCATTTTACGCAGTAAAGACTTCTTTTGAAGATTTAACAATCACATTTCTATAACACTTGTATCGTTTCATGATTTCAAGTGTGTATTAAAGTTGTTTCAATCCTCAATTTGTCGAACAAACAGGAGAAAAGTGTAGAATAGAAATCATGTGACGAATTTTATACGACTTATGAAGGGTTTATTTAAGTGTATAGGGAAGGATATCGATAAAGGCGATTGTAAGTTGACTTTTAGACTAAAAGAATAGAGCAATGGTTTAAAGGAGAAAAACGAAGGTGGGCGAGTGATGGACGTGACATTGAAACGCTTGTGTGTTTGTATGTATGCGAGTATATGTACGTATGTATGATTGTGTGCACATGTGTAGATAAAAACCGTCTAATTTCGTGTATAATCACGAAGTAAGTGACGAATGCTAATACTATTGATGTATTACGCAAACTACTGCAGATTTTAGGATGTGAGTGTATATATGGTGTTCAGGGGGGTGTTTCATCAATTTAGTCAGCGCTGACAAGTTGTTAGTCTCTGACAATTTTAGTAAAATCCTTGGTTTTGATTGGCTGAGATGCTCTGGTCATTGACTGTTACTATGGTTATTGTCAGAGACTGACAACTTGTTGCAGTTTTTCAGTTTCAGTAAGTTTTATTTCTCCACATGTGCATAACAGAAAATAAGTACAAGTTGTATAACAATATCATACATATTATTCACAAGTCATGAAAATAATATTTTAAGCAAGATTTCACATTACAAGTATATAATCACGTGAAATGATACATGAATTTCATTATAAAACAGATCTTGAAGTGTACAGGTGGAGGAGACCGTTATCAATAAGCAAACGCTTACATTGGACAACGGCCTGTGAACATATATGCCTTGTAACTTTCTTTTTTTTAACTAAAGGAAAAGAATACATACTCGTTGAAAAAATAACGTAAATCTTTCAAGTATTTTAAATGTCATTTGACCAAAAAGGACTCCACAAGGTGGAATGTATAAAGACGAAAACAAAAGCGAGAATAAGGAATCCGAATAGGAAGAGTAGAGAGAAGAGAGGAGAAGAGAAAAAAAGCGATGAGATTCAGTGTTCAGGAGTTGGGAGCTAACAAAAGCGAGTGGTACATTGCGAGAAGAACGTTTTTATAGGATGATTTAAAACGTTGTAAAGAAGAACTGCATTTAAGGTCATCATTCAATGAGTTCGATACATCTGGACCATGATGTCTTATGGAATTTCGAGCTATAATGAGTTAAAGATTTTCCAAATGGTAATCTGTTGCGTGACGGGTACGATATCAGTGCTAATAACTTTCATGAAACGGTACCCTGGACTTTGTTTAATTTGACGACAGAGAATGAATTAATGGTTTGAGAGAGGAATAGAGGGATCAAACCAGATGTATGGATGGATGGATGTATGATTGTAAATCCTTTCTCATGAATTCAGGTAAGACTGTACGTATACATACATAATGTATGTATACCATCTATCAGTGTGCTGTGCTTTGTATGGATGGAGTATGATTGTATATCCGTACCCATGAAATTCATGTAAGACTTTACGTGTGTATGTATCATCTATAAGTGTGCGTAGCTATGTATGGATGGATGTTTGTATGTATTGTATATCCTTACCAATGAAATTCATGTAAGTCTGTACGTATACATAACGTATGTGCGGTGTATGTACCATCTACCATGCAGTGCGCGTACAGCTATGTATGGATGTGTGTTTGTATGATTGTATATCCCTACCCATGAAATTCATGTTAGAGTGTACGTAAAAAAAAAAAGAAATGTATCATCAATAATCAGTGTGCGTAGCTATGTATGTATCATTGATGCATACATTATTATGAGAGTGTGAAGACGAATGTAAACATTCATTCACGTATCCAAGACGTATTGACAAACGGATTAAGAACTTCTCATAATCATTCTTATGCAAAGGCCTATTATGTATTACAATAAAATACGTGTTAGATATTGCGCGGATAGTCTCCCGTAGAGTAGTTTGTGCTCACAAAGATCTACGTGAAATATAGATGACCCTGACTGTAGGCTACGGTCACAATCCCCAAAATCAGCCTGCTCGGGGACCGGTCGGCGAGTTTTTAGCCAATTTCGGTCAGACAACGACCGGTGACCGACCGGTGACCAACCAGGAACTACTGATTTTTAGGGCATCGGTTGGTCACCGCTGAAGTTTTAACGCGGACTTAAAATTTCAGCGGCGACCGACCAGTTTTCACTCGCTGCTCCCAGGCAACCTCCCAGGCACTGACCTAATCGAGCGGTCGCCGCCGAACGATTTAAGGAACAAAAATAATAGAGACAAAATGAAAAAAGCACAGAAAAACAACACCAAGGGAATAGATCGAGCGGTCGCCGTCGAGCGATTTAGGATTGAAAATCACATAGATATGATTTAAAAAAAAAAATAGGAGCACTGAACGAAACCAGGAATTAGAGGAGAAGAGAAGCCAGGGCAATGTGGAAGAAGCAGGGGGATTGCTAGAGGTTAACAACATCTCAGCATCTCAACATCTCGGCAACAAATATGAGGGTCATGAAAGACAGGAACAACCCCTTTTGGGCAAAAGAGATGAAAGCTCAATGAATTAAACTGAATGATGAAAGCTTAGTGAATTGATGTTGAATTGAATTTAATGAAAAATATAATTTTATTTCTAATAACAACTTGGCTGCTCTGCTTGACTATGAGTTTTAACCTTACCTATTTATAGGGCCTATTGCCCTTTTAGCAGAGCTCTTGTGTTTTTACGTTTGAAAATTCTGAAAAGCTAGAAAAAAAAAAGACTATAGAAAATATAACAGGATATCAACACACAACAAACATTAGCATTATGGTCTCCACTTGACCTTGTTCTTCAAAAGGGCAGAGAGAACGGTAATTTTTTGACATCCCAGTAACATTACAGATTGACGAAAAATGCATCTTTTTTTTTTCATTTGAAAAAGAGGTGGTTTTTTTTTTTAATTCCCTTTCTCTTCTCTTTCCATAGTTTTAACACTGTGATGTCAAAAATTGTTGTAGAATTCCCAACTGGAGAATTTAGCGATGATGGTTTGTCTGCCCGAGCTCCTAATGAGCTCCACGGGCAAAACTGCAGCAGGATTATTAATGAAACATTTACGCATTTTCAACGGGGATCTACCTTCAACTATGACCCCATGCAGCCGTAGTTTAGAATCAGTACAAAGTCTTTTTATATTTTTTCTTTTAAAAAAAGCCAATGAAATAATATCTTATGGACACATCGGTAGTAATGATAAGCGACTGACAGCGTTCCACTCAATGAGAAATTGCGATTGACAATGATTGAAAGATAAAATAATATTCGCTAAGTTTCGTGTTGTACATGTTGTATCGGCCCTTTACGAATAGGGACAGTGATTAGGTCACGAACATAGTGTATGAGTTGGGAAATGTAAAAAAAAAAGAAAGTACAACTCTACAACACACTGAAGATCATGTGAACAGACAGGCAGGTGTATCACTAAAACCAGCATGAAATAAACGTTATGTTAGTACCAAATAATAATAATGATACAAAATTTTCTTGTAAATAGCATGTTGTACGATTAAAATCATTCCACAGCCGTCATTTCTCAGTGTATATGAGATGTAGTGTAAGGTGTTAGTGGAGAATTTAAAAAAAAAATCACCATATACATTCTGACTCCAAATCATAGCGATCAGGGCGCCGTTCATCTGTAACTAAGTTTGCAGTATTCACAATATTTTGTTACGATGGTTTTAAGTTTGACATGTTTTAGATCAATCAGTTTTGCTCGCATTCATGTTCGGTGTAATAAAATGATAAAAAGAAGGACCGAGAGATGGATGAGAATAGGATAAAAAAAAACAGAAGAAGAGAAAGGAGAAGAAGAAGAAGAAGAAGAAGTAGAGACCTGGAAATGAGAACTAGAAATGTCACCAGTTGGTCACTATGGTGGCTGATGCTTCCGCCATAATGCATGATTCTCCCAATAGGCGTATAGTACAATGTCTTCACAATGTGCAGGGGCGTCACCAGCTTTTTTTCAAGGGGGGTGCGTTTTGACCCTAATGTAACGAGATTTTTTTTGGACCGACATTTGGAATATAGGAAGCTCTCAATCCCTAGACTTTTACTGTTGTTGAGGGAAACCAAGCGGGGAAAGGGCACCGGCGTAGCTAGGATTTCATCTTTTACAGTAAAAAAACTACCACTTGGAGCTATATTTTTTCGCTTTGGAAATAAAGAGGGGGGGGGGGGGGGGAGGAGGGCGCACCGGGCGCAACTGCCGGCAATTACTGGCAGCAACATCAGGAGAAAGGCATAACAATTAAATGCGAGCGAGCGGAGCGTGTGAGCTTGAATATTTTGACATTTTCACAGTTAAAAAAAAACAAACAAAAAAAAACTGCAGTTTGTTGCTATATTATTTCGCTTTGGAAATAAAGGGAGGGGGCGCACCGGGCGGAACTGCTGGCAATTACTGGCAGTAACATCAGGTGAACTGCATGACGAATAAATGCGAGCGAGCTTGAAAATTTTACATTTTACAGTCCAAAAGCTGCCGTTCTTAGCCATATTTTTTCACTTTGGAAATTAAGGGGGAGGGGTGCGCCGGGCGCAACTGAAGACAATTACTGGCAGTAACATCAGGAGAAAGGCATAAAGATTAAATGCGAGCGAGCGAAGAGAGCGAGCTTGAAAATTTTACATTTTACAGTCCAAAAACTGCCGTTCCTAGCCATATTTTTTCGCTTTGGAAATTAAGGGAGGGGGGCGCACCGGGCGGAACTGCTGGCAATTACTGGCAGCAACATCAGGTGAATTGCATAACGATTAAATGCGAGCGAGCTTGGAAATTTTACATGTTACAGTCCAAAAACTGTCGTTCTTAGCCATATTTTTTCGCTTTGGAAATTAAGGGGGGGGGGGGTGGAGCGCATGCCACCGGCGGAACTGCTGGCAAGTACTGGCAGCAACATCAGGTGAATTGCATGACGATTCAATGCGAGCGAGCGAAGAGAGCGAGCTTGAAAATTTTGACATTTCACAGTAGAAAAACTGCCGTTTGTAGCTATATTTTTTCGCATTGGAAATTAAGGAAGGGGGGGGGGGGGCCACCGGGCGCAACTGCAGACAATTACTGGCAGTAACATCAGGGGAATTGCATAAAGATTAAATGCGCTCGAGCGAAGAGAGCGAGCTTAAAAATTTTACATTTCACAGTCCAAAAACTGCCGTTCTTAGCCATATTTTTTCGCTTTGGAAATTAAGGGAGGGGGGCGCACCGGGCGGAACTGCTGGCAATTACTGGCAGCAACATCAGGTGAATTGCATAACAATTAAATGCGAGCGAGCTTGAAAATGTTACATTTTACAGTCCAAAAACTGCCGTTCTTAGCCATATTATTTCGCTTTGGAAATTAAGGGAGGGGGGCGCACCGGGCGGAACTGCTGGCAATTACTGGCAGCAACATCAGGTGAATTGCATAACGATTAAATGCGAGCGAGCTTGAAAATGTTACATTTTACAGTCCAAAAACTGCCGTTCTTAGCCATATTATTTCGCTTTGGAAATTAAGGGGGGTGGAGCGCATGCCACCGGGCACAACTGCTGGCAATTACTGGCAGCAACATCAGGTGAATTGCATAATATAAATGATTCAATGCGAGCGAGCGAAGAGAGCGAGCTTGAAAATTATGACATTTTACAGTAGAAAAACTGCCGTTTGTAATCATTTTTTCACTTTGGAAATTAAGGGGGGGGGGGGTGCGCCGGGCGCAACTGAAGACAATTACTGGCAGTAACATCAGGAGAAAGGCATAAAGATTAAATGCGAGCGAGCGAAGAGAGCGAGCTTGAAAATTTTACATTTTACAGTCCAAAAACTGCCGTTCTTAGCCATATTTTTTTCGCTTTGGAAATAAAGGGAGGGGGGCGGAACTGCTGGCAATTACTGGCAGCAACATCAGGTGAATTGCATAACGATTAAATGCGAGCGAGCTTGAAAATTTTACATTTCACAGTCCAAAAACTGCCGTTCTTATAGCCATATGTTTTCGCTTTGGAAATTAAGGGAGGGGGGCGCACCGGGCGGAACTGCTGGCAATTACTGGCAGCAACATCAGGTGAATTGCATAACGATTAAATGCGAGCGAGCGAAGAGAGCGAGCTTGAAAATTTTGACATTTCACAGTAGAAAAACTGCCGTTTGTAGCTATATTTTTTCGCATTGGAAATTAAGGAAGGGGGGGGGGGCACCGGGCGCAACTGCAGACAATTACTGGCAGTAACATCAGGGGAATTGCATAAAGATTAAATGCGCTCGAGCGAAGAGAGCGAGCTTAAAAATTTTACATTTCACAGTCCAAAAACTGCCGTTCTTAGCCATATTTTTTCGCTTTGGAAATTAAGGGAGGGGGGCGCACCGGGCGGAACTGCTGGCAATTACTGGCAGCAACATCAGGTGAATTGCATAACAATTAAATGCGAGCGAGCTTGAAAATGTTACATTTTACAGTCCAAAAACTGCCGTTCTTAGCCATATTATTTCGCTTTGGAAATTAAGGGAGGGGGGCGCACCGGGCGGAACTGCTGGCAATTACTGGCAGCAACATCAGGTGAATTGCATAACGATTAAATGCGAGCGAGCTTGAAAATGTTACATTTTACAGTCCAAAAACTGCCGTTCTTAGCCATATTATTTCGCTTTGGAAATTAAGGGGGGTGGAGCGCATGCCACCGGGCACAACTGCTGGCAATTACTGGCAGCAACATCAGGTGAATTGCATAATATAAATGATTCAATGCGAGCGAGCGAAGAGAGCGAGCTTGAAAATTATGACATTTTACAGTAGAAAAACTGCCGTTTGTAATCATTTTTTCACTTTGGAAATTAAGGGGGGGGGGGGTGCGCCGGGCGCAACTGAAGACAATTACTGGCAGTAACATCAGGAGAAAGGCATAAAGATTAAATGCGAGCGAGCGAAGAGAGCGAGCTTGAAAATTTTACATTTTACAGTCCAAAAACTGCCGTTCTTAGCCATATTTTTTTCGCTTTGGAAATAAAGGGAGGGGGGCGGAACTGCTGGCAATTACTGGCAGCAACATCAGGTGAATTGCATAACGATTAAATGCGAGCGAGCTTGAAAATTTTACATTTCACAGTCCAAAAACTGCCGTTCTTATAGCCATATGTTTTCGCTTTGGAAATTAAGGGAGGGGGGCGCACCGGGCGGAACTGCTGGCAATTACTGGCAGCAACATCAGGTGAATTGCATAACGATTAAATGCGAGCGAGCGAAGAGAGCGAGCTTGAAAATTTTGACATTTCACAGTAGAAAAACTGCCGTTTGTAGCTATATTTTTTCGCATTGGAAATTAAGGAAGGGGGGGGGGGGCACCGGGCGCAACTGCAGACAATTACTGGCAGTAACATCAGGGGAATTGCATAAAGATTAAATGCGCTCGAGCGAAGAGAGCGAGCTTAAAAATTTTACATTTCACAGTCCAAAAACTGCCGTTCTTAGCCATATTTTTTCGCTTTGGAAATTAAGGGAGGGGGGGGGGGGGGGCGCACCGGGCGGAACTGCTGGCAATTACTGGCAGCAACATCAGGTGAATTGCATAACAATTAAATGCGAGCGAGCTTGAAAATGTTACATTTTACAGTCCAAAAACTGCCGTTCTTAGCCATATTATTTCGCTTTGGAAATTAAGGGAGGGGGGCGCACCGGGCGGAACTGCTGGCAATTACTGGCAGCAACATCAGGTGAATTGCATAACGATTAAATGCGAGCGAGCTTGAAAATGTTACATTTTACAGTCCAAAAACTGCCGTTCTTAGCCATATTATTTCGCTTTGGAAATTAAGGGGGGTGGAGCGCATGCCACCGGGCACAACTGCTGGCAATTACTGGCAGCAACATCAGGTGAATTGCATAATATAAATGATTCAATGCGAGCGAGCGAAGAGAGCGAGCTTGAAAATTATGACATTTTACAGTAGAAAAACTGCCGTTTGTAATCATTTTTTCACTTTGGAAATTAAGGGGGGGGGGGGGTGCGCCGGGCGCAACTGAAGACAATTACTGGCAGTAACATCAGGAGAAAGGCATAAAGATTAAATGCGAGCGAGCGAAGAGAGCGAGCTTGAAAATTTTACATTTTACAGTCCAAAAACTGCCGTTCTTAGCCATATTTTTTTCGCTTTGGAAATAAAGGGAGGGGGGCGGAACTGCTGGCAATTACTGGCAGCAACATCAGGTGAATTGCATAACGATTAAATGCGAGCGAGCTTGAAAATTTTACATTTCACTGTCCAAAAACTGCCGTTCTTATAGCCATATGTTTTCGCTTTGGAAATTAAGGGAGGGGGGCGCACCGGGCGGAACTGCTGGCAATTACTGGCAGCAACATCAGGTGAATTGCATAACGATTAAATGCGAGCGAGCTTGAATATTTTACATTTTACAGTCCAAAAACTGCCGTTCTTAGCCATATTATTTCGCTTTGGAAATTAAGGGAGGTGGAGCGCATGCCACCGGGCACAACTGCTGGCAATTACTGGCAGCAACATCAGGTGAATTGCATATAATGATTCAATGCGAGCGAGCGAAGAGAGCGAGCTTGAAAATTTTGACATTTTACAGTAGAAAAACTGCCGTTTGTAATCATTTTTTCACTTTGGAAATTAAGGGGGGGGGGGGTGCGCCGGGCGCAACTGCAGACAATTACTGGCAGTAACATCAGGAGAAAGGCATAAAGATTAAATGCGAGCGAGCGAAGAGAGCGAGCTTGAAAATTTTACATTTTACAGTCCAAAAACTGCCGTTCTTAGCCATATTTTTTCGCTTTGGAAATAAAGGGAGGGGGCGGAACTGCTGGCAATTACTGGCAGCAACATCAGGTGAATTGCATAACGATTAAATGCGAGCGAGCTTGAAAATTTTACATTTTACAATCCAAAAACTGCCGTTCCTAGCCATATTTTTTCGCTTTCGAAATTAAGGGGGGGGGGGGGTGGAGCGCATGCCACCGGGCACAACTGCTGGCAATTACTGGCAGCATCATCAGGTGAATTGCATAACGATTCAATGCGAGCGAGCGAAGAGAGCGAGCTTGAAAATTTTGACATTTTACAGTAGAAAAACTGCCGTTTGTAGCTATATTTTTCGCTTTGGAAATTAAGGGGGGGGGGGGGGCGGGGGCGCACCGGGCGCAACTGCAGACATTACTGGCAGTAACATCAGGGGAATTGCATAAAGATTAAATGCGAGCGAGCTTGAAAATTTTGACATTTTACAGTCCCAAAACTGCCGTTTGATGCTATATATTTTTTTTTTTTGCTTTCGAAATTGAGGGGGCGCACCGGGCGCAACTGCTGGCAATTACTGGCAGCAATATTAGGAGAATTCAAATGCGAGCGAGCGGAGCGAGCGAGCTTGAAAATTGTGACATTTTACAGTCTCAAAACTGCCGTTTGTAGCTATATTCTTTGCAGTAAGGGGGGGGGGGGGGGCGCACCGGGTGGAACTGCCGGCAATTACTGGCAGCAACATCAGGAGAATGACATTACGACTAAATGCCAGCGAGCGAGATTGAAAATGTTGACATTTTATAGTCCAAAAACTGCCATTTGTAGCTATACTTTTTCGCTTTGGAAATTAAGAGGGGGCGGGGGGGGGGGGGGGGACGCCCGGTGCGCACCTCCCCCTGGATCCGCCACTGGTAGTCAATGGTGTCGGTTTATGTTCATGACTGGGGGAGGTATGACCAGCGAGGTGGCGTCGAAGTGACCAAGTATGGGAAGGATGTCCAAAATCTATGTATATAGTCAACACTGTATAGAATACACTTGTACTAGTAGATAATTATGTATAAAATCAGTGCTGCCAGAACCAGGGGTGCGAATTGCTTTTGCGCACGATTTTTTTTTGTTTTTGTTTTTGTCCCCGATGCAAAATGTCAAAAAAAAAAACAATATAAGAAAAAATAATAATCATTTAGTGTCCGGCGTTGAGGTCGCTCGCGGACTGAATTTTTTTCTTTTTTTTTTTTAGTCTGAAGGGGGGTGCGTTCGCACCCAACGCACCCCCCCTGGTGACGCCCATGATGTGTGATCCATGACAGTTTCACATAACTGGCAAAATATTGATATGATAGGTTTGTCAGAAATGTCTTGAACTGGGTTTGCTATAATTTTCTAAGAGTGCAGGTACACATACTTGGGGAATTGAGAATTTTTACTTGAATTCTGACAGACCTTTTTATAAGTTTATGCATTGAATAATTTCCAAGGTATGAAGAAAGAGTGTAATGACGGTACAAAATAGATTTTTTTTTTTTTTTTTTGGGGGGGGGGGCATTTAAACCTGGCCTTTGACCCTTAACCTTTGACCTTTGACCTTCTGGCTGGAAATTTTCCCAGAGAATCTCCATTAGGTAATGCATGCATTAAGTTTTGAAACTAATAATGCAAGCATTGCATATACTAGTATATGAGGGAAATAGTATAATTTTGAGGAGTTGACCTTGACCTTTGACCCATGACCCCTAAATTCCGTGGATAATCCCTGCCAGTCAGTACATGCGTATGTATCAAGTTCCACGAAGATACATTGAACCATTTGCGAGAAAAGTGATATTGCAACATTTTCACCTAACGTTTGACCGTTTGACCTTTGACCTTATGACATGAAACTCTCTCTGAAGAATCTTTACGCAGTAGTACATGTCCACACCAAGTTTCAAGAAAATACCTTTGGGCATTGCATACATTTTGGGGAAATTGCAACATTTGTAGCATTTGACCTTGACCTTTTGACCTTTGACCTCTTGCCAATGTCACTAAAATCTATTCAATTCAATTCAATTCAATTCAATCATAGTTTATTTCCAATCAACGAAAATCAAAAACATAGTACAATGTATACATGTCATTAAATGATATTGTTCAAACGCTTGCAAAAGATTCATGTAATATACGAGACAAATTTTAATGTACAATAATAAAGAGGAACACTGTACAAATACTACGTGGGCGAGCGGAAAATAAATTCAATCATGGAAAATATTGATCCACTAAAAAGCAAAGTTTGTCGGACGTGGATCGCTAGATAAATAATGAGTGAATGATATACTATTCTATAACAATATACATGTAGTTATTTTGAGATACACAGGTCGGGAAAAAAATATAGAATACCAATGCTATAGTGCCCGGACACTGTTCATTGAACCACGTGTACCGGGGAAATATGACAAGGACAATACATTCGTACACACATTCAATTACCCATACGCATATACACTGTTGGACGCGAGACAGTACCGAGAGGAGAGAAGACGGTAACAATATACAAGTCTACGAAGAACAATAGACGGGAAAGGAAAAGGAGAGAAGAAAGAAGAGAGGTCTGCACACAGAACACGCCAAGTGCTGCGACATCAGGACAGGTGAAAGCTCAAACATAAATTATAGCAATTTAAATTATCTAAGATTATAAGTAGAAAGTAAATGTTATCTTTTAAACTATTATCTAAATTATTCCAAAGTCTGGGTCCGGTATAAAGAAATGTATTTTGGGCATGTGCGGTTCTCATTAACGGAAGATGGAATTCGTCGGATCGTCGCGTGGGATAGTTATGAACATGACTGTTTCGATGAAATAAATCGTGGAATGTTTTAGGTAAAAAGGTACTATTGTAATTAAACATAAACTGACCAAGTTGAAACACATACAAATCATTTACTTTTAATATTTTATGGTCAGAAAACAAAGCATCTGTATGTTCTCGGGTATGTAAATTAAAAACAATTCTAAGCGCTTTCTTTTGCAATAAAAGAAGTTTATCAAGTAACATCTGATATGTATTACCCCAAGCAAGAATCCCGTAGTTTAAATAAGGGAGTATCAAACTAGAATAAAGAGTTAATAATGCAGATGAAGGAAGATAATATTTCAATCTATTCATTACGCCAATGTTACGTGAAATAATTTTACATATGTTATCAATATGATTCCTCCATGAAAGCTTGTTATCAACGCAAACACCAAGAAATTTAACTCAACTAATTGTCCCATCATACATCATCCTTGGACCAAGTTTGGTGAAAGCTGCTTCATCCAGTTTTGAGTTATCACGTAAACAGATAAATCTTAGGATATGACCTTGATCTTTGACCTTTGACCTCTGTTCGATTTCGCTGAAAAACTAATCAAGTAATTGTCCCATCATACATCATCCGCCAACAAAGTTTGGTGAAATTTGCTCCATCCATCAAAGTCTTGAGTTATCGCGTAAACGGATACAATTTCATGATTTGACCTTGATCTTTGACCTTTGACCTTTAGCCGATTTCACCCAAAATCTAATCAAATAATAAAGCCCCATCATACTTCATACTTGGACCAAGTTTGGTAAAATCCCAGTAAATATTACTCAAGTTATCGCGTAAACGAAAGCGGACGGACGGACGGACGGACAACCCGAAAACATAATGCCTCCGGCACCACTTCGTATCCCTCTGTTATTTCCAAACCTTTACCACTGCCTTAGATTTCATGAAGTTATGCTTTATCTACAATGGTAATAACGAGTGGTCTTTACTCGCAGACATGCAGTCAGTAGGTCATTGTAGGGGTGTATATCAAGCAAGCGAGTCCACACATGACATGAACAAACCTCTCTCTTCGTGTCTTTTGTATTGCTCTGATGTGCAAGCATCCCTTTAGCCCATTGACTTTATTGAATGATAACGACGACTGGAACAAAGACCAGCTTCATAGCAGTCACATGTACTCAGGGTAAATTATTAGTAGTACTTTCCACATTCTACTGCGTACTTAGATATGAAATAAATAACACATCATACACAAGTGACAAACAACGTATTATCTTGGTAATCTATAGGTGCAACTCGCACCAATACAGGATAGGTTATTTTGACCTTTGACCTACAACTTTGACCCATCGATGATAAAAAGCAATAGCAACAAAACCCTTTTTCTGCGTTTCGCCGGATGATAAGGAACTTCAGTGGATTTAAGAACAATTACGATTCAAACGAAAACAAGGCAGGGGAAAAAAAAGTAGCGAATGCATTGACCTTTAATTGACATTACACATTAGTTAAATTGGCAGTGGTTTGTTAACTTACATCACAATATCTTATGATATGAGCTAAGATGAAAATAAGTGGTACTCATAATATCAATAATGATGATAATATTGTGAGGGATAAGGAAACAAGTGATATTATGTCACTATATTATACTTTATTGCATTATTAATTCCACTGCGGACTCTTTTGCGACTGATGATCAGTACCGCGGTAATAGTTACCACTAAATTCCTATTGATACACAAATTATTGTTACTTTCTCTGACGTCTGAATGAAAGACAGAAGAAAGAATGATGCTGACAGTGTTTTTAAGGAGTACCATGGGAAGACAATGATGTCATTAACTTGTTAGGACTGAATAAACATCGCCAATTTTATTGGTCGATTACAAACATTTTGGATAAAGTTAACAAAGAATGTGTACAACTTAAACTGGTGAAAAAGATTTACCTAGGCCTATGATATCCCCTCTCTTCCATACGTTTTGCATAATAAAGTAAAACATTCCTTGTCATTAAAAAAAAAAAAAAAATCAGAGAAAATAGGCCTCCCTTTTCTCCTTTTTCTTATCTTCCTCCTCCTCTTCCTCTTTCTTCTTCTGCTACAAATCTCAATCATTTCTTTTCTGACTTGTCAATATCTAACCATTTCGATTACCAGTGACATTTCACTTCAAAATGCAGCCAAACACAATATTTACTTTCATTAGATTTATTGAATGCGATATTTTTCTGTGCATTTAAGAGGGACAGAGTGTACTCTGATTTTGTAAATATCAGCCCTTAGGTTTTCTGGAGTACGTCACATGGGGGCGCTATCCCTTGTCGCCCTGTTCTGTTAGCCGAGGGGAGTTGCTGTATTTTCAAAAAGCAAAACCTTACACATGCTTCTGGCAAACGACCAAAATTTTCACAAATCTTACGAAAACGCAGAGTGGCACATGGGTTAGAGTACAGTGTACTAGCAAAAAGTAAAATGAAATTATTTCTAATTTCAAGTTACATTCTAGGCATCTATTATTATAATACAGTTAGACCAGGAGCTGGCTGCTGGTCAATTTACCCCACCAAGCCCAAAAGGTTTGACCCCTCAGAGTTGCTGGGACCACCCCCCTCATTGAAAAAATGGGCGTCAGCCTGGTCCCTGAGGGCGGGTTCGGCCCCCAGGGACCCCTCGAAAAGGCCCTCCGGCGGGTGTAATTTACCCCATGGAGCCCATGGACCAAACTTGTTGGCCTAAATGAATGTCCTATGGGTGTACATAATCAAAATATAAAAACTTACAAAATATCTGGTTGGGAAAGGGGTTGCCAGACCGCTTGTTTGCAGGTACAAAACCATCCAAAAATTCACCACACACACACACACACACACACACACACACACACACACACACGCACGCACACACACACACACATGCACACATACACACACACGTGACTCTATGTATATACCATAATACCAAACATGTTAGCTTTCTCAATACTATTAACACAGACATTATATCTTGCACATAATAAATGTCAGACCTATAAAATGTTCATACCTTTTGAATGTTTTACATGGATACTATCAATACAACTATAAGGAACGCTGCTGAATTTTGAAATGTGTGAAGTTGTCGTATGCGTACTGGCCACCCAGCCTACTTATTCTGTATGATGTATTCACCTTATGAGACACAATACAGCTTTTCAGAAAATGCTGAAATAAAACCTTTGTTGCGAGTAGACTTCAGTTTCAGACCAACCACAACAGCACTAAAGGCCATTTGTATAACAGATTTAAGTAAACATTAATTTTTCATCAACAGTGCATCAAACATACCTTTAATAAAATTTATGTCAACAAGAGGAAGTCGTATTTAGCTTGGATTACTTTCTTTTCTCCTGCTTGATAACCTCTTTTGAATACAAATAACAAGTCTCAATCCTCATATAATATAAGATTCTTTTGAAAACCTCAAACTAAAAACTTGTGTATATTTGTGAGTATTTGGCTGATATAAACCACCCTACGATGCATGAAATAGGCAAGGATTACAGCATCCATGGCAACATTTCCGTTATTTGACTCTAATAAATTCCAAATCAGAATAACTGCACATTACACTAAGAAATGGAGCTTAATGGTTTTGGAAATGATATCTATCGAATTTCATACTCAGTAGTGCATGTGACCTCATAGTTTTGGACAAATATCTGCATATCAATAAGAGTAATGAACATGATTATGGTGTTCTATATAGATACATGTATATTGCTGAACTTCCTTGAAACATCAAATAACAAGCTTCACAATAGAATGCTAACTTTCTGTAATGAAAATAACCAGGCTAAGAGCATTTGCTTTGATCTTGTGTTCTCCCTATTTCTTCAGCACTTCTTTTTTTGTGGTCAACTTCTTATTTCTGGAGATATATTGTATACTTTTTTTTTATTTGTGATAGTTCCCATACCTACACAAATTGTGCACATACTGCAAACACTGCAGTGGCCAGTAGGCCTACAAACCAAGTTGAAACATGAAATCATCAGCTTACTGAAATAGCTCTCTTTTCATATACAATTATAGCATATAGGCTGAGAGCATTAACTTGGTCTTGTGGTCCCTTTATTCCTTCAGCACTTTTGTCAACTCCTTATTTCTGGAGATACTTCATCTTCAGTTCCCCAGCCCAACACAAACAAAATTCAACCTATGGTGTAACATATACTGCAAACAGCACATCATAGTATGATTGTCATTAACCCTGGACATATACATACAACATTGAAACATGAAATTACCAGCTGAAAGTTATGCTAGCTTAATTTCTTTCTTTAACAATAGCATGCACATTGAGAGCATTTACATGTTGTGTTCTTGTGTTCTCTTTTATATCAGAATTTTTGTCAACTCCTCAGTAAAGATATTACACTTTCAGGGTGTCATATACCATATACAGAACAATGTAGTTAATGTTTATGATTTAGTTGTCTTTCAAAACCGTGGCAATTACACATGAAGTCATGCATTACTCTCAATGGTAGACTAAAGCCTACATTATTGATAAGTATAATGTAGGCCTAATAAGCATTGCACATGTTTCAGTCACAATCTATGATTCCTGAACTGACCAGTATTTGGAATGAATTTGTTTCATACAAATACCAAACATATTGGTCTATCAGCCAGTATGATGCATGATTTGAGCTATTATATAACTGATGTCTACTCACAACAAAGGGCCTATTTCAGCATTTTCCAAATATATATATGTATCATAATATTATGTATATATTTTTTTGTCACATAAGGTGGATACATTATAAAGGGTAAGCAGGTTGGGTAGCCAGTGAAACACCATACAATTGCACTCAAATTTCAAAATCTCTTCACTGCGCCTGCTTAAAGGTGTATTGAGAGTATCCATACTAAAATTCAAAAGGTATGAACATCTTTATAGGTCAGACATAAAGGTATTATGGCTGTACTGTATGGAGAAACCAGTGAACATGTTTTGTGTTATGGTAAACCCAGAGTAAAACATGGGTATATGGTGATCGTGCTTTTTCCGTTATGGGACCAAAATTGGGGAATCAGTTACCTCTTGAGTTAAGGGAACTGTCATTGACAGAGTCATTCAAATCCAAACTTAAAACTTATCTGTTCCTTTCATACTGAGGACTGTAATTGCTGTATGTCATTAATATTGGATCAATATTGTATTTTTAATTGGTATTATGTTGTATTCTTTATTTGGTATATATTTGTTTTTGTTTACCATTTTCTTATTTGTTGAAATGTTTGAATAAATATGCATGTAAATATATGATATCTTTTCATTTTTGAAGCGCCATGAGCACTGAAAAGTGGACCTGTGCGCTATACAAGTAGCCACTATTATTATCATAGTATAATCACTACATGGAGTCATGTGTGAACTTCTGTGTGTATGTGTGCGTATGTGGGCGTGCGTGTGTGTGTGAGTGCGTGCGTGTGTGTGTGTGTGTGTGTGTGTGTGTGTGGTGAATTTCTGGATGCAAACTACCCTGGGTCACAGGGTTTAATGGGTAGTTTGCAGGCACAAACCCTTGTTGAGCGTTAAGGAGTCTGCGCCAAGACTAGTACATGCACTGACTGGCACTGTCCCTCAGACTGTTGGGAGACGCTACAGTGCAGGGCATATGGGACAGTGTAGTCTTGGCGCAGACTCTGTAACAAAAACGAGGTTTTGTACCTGCAAACAAGCAGTCTGGCAACCCCTTTCCCAACCAGATATTTTGTCAGTTTTTATATTTTGATTATGTACACCCATAGGACATTCATTTAGGCCAAGTTTGTTCCATGGGCTCCATGGGGTAAATTACACCCGCCGGAGGGCCTTTTCGGGGGGTCCCTGGGGGCCGAACCCGCCCTCAGGGACCAGGCTGACGCCCATTTTTTCCATGAGGGGGGTGGTCCCAGCAACTCTGAGGGGTCAAACCTTTTGGGCTTGGTGGGGTAAATTGACCAGCAGCCAGCTCCTGGTCTAACTGTATTATTCTTCATTATACCAAAAAGAATTCAAAGACAAAAATCGCAAGGGATAGTAAAAATTGCAGCAGCTGCTAGTAATCAAAGAGTCCACATGAACTGCGAATATTTTCTTCTCTCAATGCAGACTACACAAATCCTGATTCATTCTAGCACTACGATCTTAGTGCCGAACATGATGGAGCTCCAACGTCTGTCTCTAACCGTCATCGACTGTAATGTTCTTGTCGCTAGGTGGCGCTAAGAAACGATAAGTCTGCTGTCTATTTGAGCACGCCTGCGAGAATTTCGCAAGTCTCCGACGGGTCGTCTTTCCGAACGACGGAAAACGAGCAGGACTCGTCGTCCCACACGGACTCACACTGGTCTTTGTCGTAGACTAGCGGCACCCAGAAACTGTAGCAAGGGAAGAGAAAAGGGAGTAGATGGGATAGGTAGAATGGTAGATAGATAGATAGATAGATAGATAGATAGATAGATAGATAGATAGATAATAGATAGATAGATAGATAGAGATTGAGAGATAGGTTGAGACATAAATAAATCAATAATGAATAAATGAATAAAGATTAAATAACTAGATAAATTAATTGATACATAAATAAATAGATCGATATACATAATAAGGAAGAGAGAGAGAGAGGGGGGGGGGGGGGGGGTTGGATAAAAAGGGATGGATCAGAAAAGTTGACTAAGTTGCGGCGCATTTTCTGAAGTACTTCTCATGCCATGGCTTTCTATAAGTCCATTGACAAGTATAATTATTAATTATGGAATCATTGTATATAAATAAAAAATCATTAAAGTCATCATTGTAGAAGAAATTTAATTAATTCTGAGTGTGAAAATGTATGAACTGTAGTATGTGTCCTCCTTGATAATATTGATGTCAGTTACAATTTAAATAAGTCGATGGTTATGATGATCATAATGGAGATTATGATCGACATCATTATCACCGTTGTAACATAAATTGTATAGAAGTTGTTGTTATTATCTTGTTAGACGGTAAGAATATAATTTTCTATAAGGGACTATCAACTATCATTTTGAATTGAATTGAATTGAATTGAATCATTCGTTGTTTTATTTATTTATTTATTTATTTATTTATTTTTAGTTTTAACACTTTAACCCTATTAAGCCCAAGCTATTTTGACCCCTCGCAGGCTCAAGGGGGGGGGGGGGGGGGGGGGGGCACATTGTGCCCCCCCCCCCTATATAACTTTTTTATTATTTGATGTATCATAGTCATATTTGGCATGTGGGTAGAGTAACTCATACTCTACATGACCATACATTTGAATTTTCACAAGGTCACCCATGGAGGGCGCTATTTACAAAAATATAAAGAAATACATAGGAAATATGCTAAAAACATGATTTTTCGGTATAATTTCTTTATCCCCATTATATATGTCTTATTATATACCAATCATTTTCATATTTAATTAGCCCCTCAGAAACAATAAGAAATCTTGGTGTTATTTTTGATTGTCGAATGTCAATGTCTCAACATATTTCTCAAATTTGTAGTACTGTTACGTTTTATTTAAGAAATATTGCTAGGATTAGGAGATTTATTGATCAATCTGCATGTCATAACGCAGTGCGTTCTTCAGTTTTATCCCGTATAGATTATTGTAACGGGCTTCTCTCTTCCATTCCTTCAACTCAACTGGATCGTGTGCAGCGACTTCAAAATTGGGCAGCCACTTCTGAAGTCGTTGCACTGGCTTCCTTTGAAGCAACGGATAATTTTCAAATTAGTTTTGTTTGTTTATAAAATCCTTAACGATCAAGCTCCGAAATATTTAGACGCCTGTTTGACTTTATATACACCTACTAGAAATTTGAGGTCATCTAGTGATCCGCTTCGTCTCACATGCTCTGTTACTCGCACCTTAGCCGGTGATAGGACATTCACTGTGTCTGCTTCAAAGCACTGGAACAATTTACCACTTACCGTTAGACAGTCTCCATCAGTCAGTGTGTTCAAAAAAGCCTTGAAAACACATCTTTTCAGTAGCAACTAGTTCGTAGCTGTATATATAACATTTATCCAATTATACATACTGTCGTACATGTTTTGAATTGATTGTAAGCGCTTTGGACCTTGTGGGAAAAGCGCACTATAAATAATAGTAATAATAATAATAATAATATTTGCCACAAATGATAAGCAAGTGGAATTTTATTATTTGTTATGTTTGAAATTTCTCAAGGTCACCGCATGGGGGCGCTATTCATATCAACATAGTGATACATTATGAGACCTGAGATGAAATGTTTGGGATGGGAACATGTATAGTTATAACATTTCATATTTGCATGATAGTGGAATTTTGAGATTGCAAATTAATAATATGATAAACTAATGATATTAGAGGCATAACTTGGGTGAAGGAATCAAAATAACTCAAAATATAAGGCAAATCTGTAGAAAATATTGTTGTTTTCAATTATCTCTATTATATCTATTGTTTTATGCCTTTGTCACATAAAAACAAAGGAAATAATAAGAAAAACTTTCCAGGACCATAATTACTTCAAATTTTGCTTCTTCAACAAATTTCAGCCAAGAAACACCCATTTCATACACTGTAATGCTATTAAATGAAATGGGAACAGAAAAAAGATGCAAAATCTGACTGACATGGTTGTCAGTTTATGGTTGCCATGGCAACCAGCAACATCAAATATAGCTAAATTATATATCAAAATGTTCGCAATAAGATTTTAGGAAAAGTCACCAAATTTGGTTGAAATCGGATTAAGGATGAAGGAGTGGTGAACGAAAATCTGGTAGGGGGGGGGGGCACAATGTGCCCCCCCTTGGGCTTTATAGGGTTAAGGGGTTTTATTGTCTTGTTTCAACTGTGGCTTGAACCGTGATACTGCGCATACTCAAATGACGTTCAATTTCACAAACAATTCATGTTGAATGCAGTATCAGACTGTCTGGGCACCAGATTCTGTACCAGTTTCAATACAACGGTAGCTGTGAGACGCTCGATATAAGCCAGACTAATAGCGAATTTAGTACAATGAGGGCGCCTTACCTTTGGCAGCATTGGTATCCGTGTCCATTGAAACCGGTGCAGGAACACACCCAGCAATTTTTGGTCTTCCACACCTCACCAAATTTGTAACTCTTTCCGTGGTACTTGCAAGCTGTTCCTATCATTAAAAAAAAAACCCAAAACACACACACACATACAAACAAAACAACAACAAACAAACAAGAAAATCAGTATGAAACCACTGAACGAGAATAACATTCAATGCGCATCAACTCGTTTTTATTGGCACGTAGGCAAAGTTCTCTCTTTGGTATTGCAAGTGAGGAACCCTACTGCAACATGAACAGTGTGTCCAACAGTGGGAAGCACAATGTGAACCACATTGAACAAAATGCGAAAATAATCTCTTCACACTGTTAAACTCAACCATTTTGACATTAGGAACGCATTGTCAAATCATCGAATTGCAGTGTGAAACGGAATGTTACTATGCGAATACCCTGCGAAAAACCACACCACAGTGTGTGCTAATAATCTTCACATAGTCGACCATGTGAACGCAATGTGAGTACACTGCGTTCACAGGGATGCAATGAAGGACAGAGTATGAAAATAATAAAACAAAAATACGTTCAGGGTCACATCAACTTGTGCTCATTGGCACAGAATTCGCAAATCTTACATCCGTTCTTCAGTGTTTTCTTATAATTATACAAAAGGGATAGTACGAAACGAACGAACGAAAATAACTTAAAGATCGCATCATCTTGTTTTCACTGGCGCATAATTCGTAATTAGCATTCTTTCCTTCGTACTTCAAACTCAATAAACATAACGAACGTTAAGATGTCGTCTCATTCTCAATAGATATCACTGCCAGCTTGATAACATGGTGTCCTTATCAAAATCATTACATGCGAATTCCACGCGAATCTGTCTGCATGCGTTTTACTCGGTGATAACAATTTTTTTTTCTCTTTTCCTGCTTTTCTTTTTGATTTTATTTTGATATGAACAAGAACTGCTTGTGTTGAGTCTGTTGATCGTAGAGACCAGTATGCATATAATATGTTAAAGAATACGTCAAAACGTTTCCGTATAAAATTCATCGTGTGAACAAGAAAAAAAAAAGCCACACACACACAGATGAAAGAAAGAAAAATAAAATGATGTAATCATAATGTGTGTGCTACTACATTCTGGTTCTCTGTATTCCTCTATTCAGGTCTCTCTCTCTCTCTCTCTCTCTCTCTCTCTCTTTCTCTCTCTCTCTCTCTCTCTCTATTTATCTATCTTTCGTTCCAAGGATTCATTTAAACGACGCCGGTAAATTTTGTTTTTTCCTGAAGTCTTGTGGAAGAATTCTTTGTAAATTTCCCAAATTATTTGCAGACTCATAACATGTCTAAGTCTCCATCTTTTTTTTTAATGATTGCAACCTTTCATGATATCAGGCTCCTGTCATCAGCAAGGGGTCATAAATGATTGTCGATATTCATTTTGCTGTTCAACTCAAAGAGCAATTGAAGGGGTCGGTGCAATATAGTGCTAACCCACACTTCTGTCAAAATTGAGTTACATGAACAGGAATCGTCTAAACTACTTGGCTACTCTTTACGGACCACGTACCCACAACGAGTGAGAATTGAGCTCCAGCGACAAACGCCCTCAACGACTCGTTCTTCAGCAAAATCGTGTCTTAGGAGGCAGACGGAAGTCAACTTACAATGAATGCAGTCTAATAGGTCTAAGGTCTTATAGAACTTTCATTTGTGGTATCGGTAATATACCATTAGTGGTATGCCATAAATGGATTTGGTAAAGGAATCTGAGGGACTCGTACAAGACGAAATATATTAACAGGACGTGCTAGGTAGAAGCGTTTCCGTTCGTGTTAGTTGAGACAATTAAAGTATTGTTAGATAATGATAGCGTTTATAACAGCAGAAACATCTTCTAGTGTTATAGTCTTTGGAAAAATAGGAAAATGCTTAGTTTGACCTTGGTTTAGAAGAAAAGAAACTATGATCTGTCAAGTCGAGGGTTAATCAAATTGTCTAATTCTGTCTATTGTCTTAGAGAAGGTACCCACACAATATTTTGATCGACTGTGTTTAATTACGGGAGGTGGGGGGTGTTGTCTTAACGAGATAGCGACGATATCGTTTCGTTTTAACTCTCACTGACAGAATGTGTGCAATTAAAAATTAGAAATATAAATATAAATAGAATTTACGTCTGTCTTAAAATAAAGGACAGGCACATAAATTAATTGCTCGATGATATCAACTTTGTCCAATTAAGACCCTATTGAATCTGATACAGGTTATCGAAGATTCCACTTTAAGGAGTCGAGATGATTCTGTAAGCACAAACACTGATGTCATACACCTACCCTCAAGTTCGAAAAAAAAAAGGACGAAATCGTTGTTTGCTAAAATTTTAATTAACAAGATTTGTAGCGTCCTGCTGACAGTTTTGGTGAGTGAGCCAAAAGTTTGATACACACATCACTATAACGTTGAATTACATTTTAATGGATTCATTGAAGGGTCATTAAGGCTGCACAGTTTTTTTTCTCTCTCTCTCTTGATATGTTATATAATCTATCATACACAATATGGATGCATATATGTTATCATCGTGTGCATGGTATGACTGTGAAATTCAAAGCATGTATCTGCTCACACAGTCACTGTGCATGTCTGCTATAGTAACATACAGGAAGTATACAGCGTGTACATTTTCACGAGGAACCTGAGATAGAATGACAAACGTCAACAAAAACCGGTAAATTGCCAGACAGTGAAAACAAGCGCAACAAAAAGTGAGATTCTCTACGGATAAAGCTTGGTGGTAAATATATATCAACATGCAGGTTATTGATTCTATATAGATGCCAGTAATGATACACTGCAAAAAGTCTGGTGTTAAATGTGAACCATCGAGCTGATCTTAAATTTTCGGTGCTCATTGATTTTGAGGTGTTACATTTTCACGGGTGTCACTTCCATATATTATTATGTAGACCTATAGTGTGTAATTAGTTCCTGTTCTTCTTGTTGATTTTGAACTTCAACAAGACGAACAAGAACGTCCTGATAAAGTTTTTGATTTTTGAAAACAAATTGTGAACACATGCTTTTACACCACAGTAACAGTAGAGGGTGTATACGTAGTCTCCTATTCACACTTTCTGGGCGTGTGTAATACCATTGAATTTAACACCAGAATGGCAAATCAACACCATTATATTATGGTAGTGTCATTGTTGAATTAAAACCAGCGCAGTGTCAAAAATATCACCAGCTACAGTGCCAAATTATCACCACGAAGTGCCTGGGAAACACTTTCCAACACCGTCACAACATGTTTACTTTTTACGCCTGTCGGTGTGGTCCTGTATTGACACTGATTTGTTAAATCTAACACCAATCTTCCTTCTTTCTTTCTTTTTTTCAGTGTAGGTAGTGCCATATTTCCCATTTGCGATTGATTCGTTCATTGATGACCATTTATTCAAAGTTATGGCATTTCAACATCATTTCTCTTTTAAATTCGTTCAGATATGGTCCATCGACTTTCGTCTGTTTTTATATTATATTTGGCTAAATGAACATGCTGCTTCTAATACCGTTTTCAGTAATTCCATTGATTAGAAGTCATGTTAAATTTATCTGTAGCGAACTTATGTGATGAGTAAGAATACAGATTAATTTATACCATCCAAATGAAAAAAAAATAAACTAAAAATGTTATTCAAGTCCGTAAAACATGCAAACTTTTTTTCTGAAAATTAATTTGTCGGTTTCAATTTTTAACTGATACAAATTCACATTAAAAACATGCTTAATTAGTATCTGTAGAGAAAATTGGCACTGAACACAATGAAATTACTTTGATGTGCTATATTCTATTGATGGTCTATTTCTGATTAGCTTGCTTGCGCAAGTTCATTTTTTAAATACTTTAAACATTCATTCCTTCAATAGATTGTGACGTCGGGCAAGCTTATGCATTATCAGGGGCGGATCCTGGGATTCCATAAAGGGAAGGAGCCTTTGCGAAATTAAAGGGGGCGCACGCACCCTACCACTACCCCATTATTTTTCTTTTTATTTCTGTTGTTTTAACCAAAAGGGGGAGGGGCGCGCATCCGGTGCGCCCCTCCCCCCGATCCGCCACTGATTATGTCGCTCTGAAAACAAGTGAAGTGCCTATAACCAACTGGAAAAATAGAATTAAGCCATTGGATTGTGTACATGAGCTATTATACAATAGCTAATGAATGAACAAAAACATAAATTTGCTATTTACAGGGAAGCACAGAAACTCGAATCTTTTTAGATGTGTTGCTAATTTAAGAAACAGCAGTAGATTAGGCAATGAACAGGCTTTTGAGCATTCCTCTTGGTACCTAAATAAACAAGGTTGAATTAGCAATAGAATACTAAATTGACAGATCTTTATTATTTAGGTTATGAAACACTGAAAGTGTGAGAAAAAGCGGAAAGAAAGGATACAATAAGTGACACATGTCGTTTCTAGGACTATAAATGCCGGAATACAGTTAATATTTTTGATAACGTATAGCCAACCGGATAGTCAATCGATAAGTACATTGGAGAGAATGGTATAAAGGCAGCTACGTATACGCATGCGTTATGGCGCGACTTAACTATTTTTTTATGTGCCACGTTCGCATCTCCGACTCAGTCGACGGCGTGCCAACTTCGCATATTCTGCTCAACAAACAAAGCCGCCAAGACCGATCGATAAACCGCTAATTACTGCTAATCCCTCGGCACAATGAAAGCGTTTCTCGTGCTTTTGTGCCTCTCATATACGGCTTGCATTCTGTGGTGATCGACTATCAAGCGATGTTCCCAACTAGATTTACTCGTACATTCTATGTTTCTGTCACGGTTTAATGTGCAAAAGTCATGCCTTTATAGTGATGTAGCAACTGGTTAAATTAAAAGAAAAAAAATGAAAATAGAGTCGGCATACAATTTATATCGAAACAAAGCTTGGCATTCCTCTTTAACTTTGCCTACTATTACGCCCATCTTAACAGAAATTTGTAGAAGTTATAAAAATTGGAAAAACAGAATTCTTTCTCAAAGCATGACTACCTTCGTGTCTCAGAATAACGTGGCACACAGGGGTTTCCACCATGGCACATAAAGAGTTAACAGATGGTTCCTTTACATAATCATAAACCTTTTTTGCTCGCTTTGATTTTCACCAAAGTGTTTTTCTTATCCCTGATGTATCCACTTTTGTATTATTAGCTGATACCTCGATGATTCTGGAAACATTTCTCGATACCAATATCAAATACTATACGATTGAAGATTTCGTATCAAAAGTAGACAACTTTTGGTTAATGCGCGTGCGCACTTGGTACCTTCTCTCTCTCTCTCTCTCTCTCTCTCTCTCTCTTTCTTTCTTTCCAAGGATTCATTTCAACGAAGCCGATGATTTTTTTTTCTGAAGTCTTGTGGACGAATTCTTTGTAAATTTCCCAAATCATTTGCAGATTTCTAAGTCTCCATCCTTTTTTTTTTTAATGATTGCAACCTTTCATCATATCAGGCTCCTATCATCAGCAAGGGGTAAAAAATTATTGTCGGTATTCATTCTGCTGTTCAACTCAAAGAGCAATTGAACAGGAATCGTCTAAACTTGTTTGGCTCCTCTATACGGACCACGTACCCACAACGAGTAAGATGAGCCCCACTGACAAACGCCCTCAACGACTTGTTCTTCAGCAAAATCGTGTCTGAGGTTGCAGACGGTAGTCAACCTACAATGCATGCAGTCTAATAGGTTCAAGGTCTTACAGAACTTTCACTTGTGGTATCGGTAATATACCATTAGTGGCATGCAATAGATGGATTTGATAAAGGAATCTAGGAACTCATACAAGACGAAATATATTAACAGGACGTGCTAAGTACAAGCGTTTATGTGCGTGTTATTTTGAGACAATTAATGTTAGATAATGATAGCGTTTATAACAGCAGAAACATCTTCTAGTGTTATAGTCTTATTTGCGGCGGAGTTGTTAACTCTTTATGTGCCATGGTGGAAACCCCCTGTGTGCCACGTTATTCGGAGACACGCTTTGAGAAAGAATTCTGTTTTTCCAATTTGTATAACTTCTACAAATTTCTGTTAGGATGGGCATAATGTAGGCAAAGTTAAAGAGGAATGCCAAGCTTCGTTTCGATATAAATTGTATGACGAACCCATTTTCAATTTTTCTTCTGAATAAGCAGTTGCTACATGAGTATAAAGGCATGACTTTTGCACATAAACCGTGAAAGAAATTTAGAATGTACGAGCAAATTTAGTTGGGAACATCACTTGATAGTCGATCTCCACATAGAATGCAAGCCGTTTATGAGAGGAACAAAAGCACGAGAAACGCTTCCATTGTGCCGCTGGATTAGCAGTGATTAGGGATTTATCGATCGGTCTTGGCGGCTTTGTTTGTTGAGCAGAATATGCGAAGTTGGCACGCCGTCGACTGAGTCGGACGTGCGAACGTGGCACATAAAGAGTTAATTGTGATGTTGTAAAGTGTAGTGGTCGCAGAAGTCTCAGGACAATAACGTCTGTGAATATTATTGAAAGTCGTTAGCGAAGAAAAGGTGAAGATATAATGTCATATTGTTTAATATCATGAATATAGAGCAAAGACATAATAGGGGTTATTCCAGACAATAATGTTTTCTGAAATAGCAAGAAACATGATAAGAGGAAAAATGCTTAGCTTGACATTGCTCTAGAAGGAAAAAAAAAACTATGATTTGTGAATTGTAATCCAATTGTCTAATTCTGTCTATTGTCTTAGAGAATGTGATACACAATATTTTGATCGACTGTGTGTAATTACTGGGGGGGGGGGGGGGGTGGGGGGTTTTCCTTACGAGGTAGCGATAATATCATATCGTTTTAACTCTCACTGACAGAACGTGTGTAATTAAAAATTAGAAATTGAATTCTAACGTTTACGTCTGCCTTAAAATAAAGGACAGGCACATGATATATTACTATTGCTCGAAGATATTAACTTTGTCGAATTAATACCCTATGGAATCGGATGCAGGTTTTCCAAGATTCCACCTTAAGGAGTCGAGATGATTCTGTAAGCACAAACACTGATGTCATACACCTACCTTCAAGTTCGAAAAAAAAAGACGAAATCGTTGTTTGCTAGAATTTTAATTTGCGAGATTTGTAGCGTCCTGTTGACAGTATTGACGAGGGGGAGTCAAAACTTTGATACACACATCACTATAACGTTGAATTACATTATTAATGGATTCTTTGAAGGGTCATTAGGGCTGCGCAAGGGTTTTTTTTTCTATCTCTTGATATATTATACATAATCGATATCATTATACACGACATGGATGCATAATTATGTGTGCACGATTGATATGACTGTGAAATTCAAAGCATGTATCTGCGCACACAGTCACTGTGCATGTCTGATATGTATATACACTGCAAAAACAATGGTGTTAAATCCAACACCATGGGTGTTGATTTTAACACTTTCCCGGTATCTATATCGGAAAACACCGGTTGGTGTTATTTAACACCAAGTTCTGGAATTAAACAATTCAATCCTACTCTTGGTGTTGCAATTCAATTCTGTTTTTGGTGTTAAAGAAGAGTCCAACACCTATCTTTGGTGTTGCAATTTAATTCTGTTTTTGGTGTTAAAAAAAAATCCAACACCAATGTTTGGTGTTGCAATTTAATTCTGTTTTTGGTGTAAAAAACAAGATTCCAACACCAATTTTTGGTGTTGCAATTCAATTCTATTTTTGGTGTTAAAAAGAAAAAAAAAAGAAAGATTCCAACACCAATCTTTGGTGTTGCAATTCAATTCTATTTTCGGTGATAAAATTTAACACCATTATTTTAACAACAGTGATATGCAGAATTCAACCCCAAATTGTTGTTAAAACAAAAACCAACGATTTAGCACCAACAATTCAATCCAACTCACTCTATCAATGCATTAGAATCAAACACAAAAATTCATTGCACATTACACATAGAGAAGGGAAAAGGAACAAACCAAATTATCTTGACAAACAAAACTTGGTTCTTGTTTATTCAAGAAACTGGAAAAAGGAATTATCATGATGAACAATACACACCTTACACCTAAAGAATACAACTTGTATTCTACATCTGGATCAAGAGAAGAAAATGTTAAAATGTACAAAGTTTTGCCCAATTTGGGAGCCACCCTGTATACTAAAGTAGTTAAAGGCAAAAAATATGCATGTGGGTATTTCTATTTATATGGGTACCAAAGTATGACCTCAAATTGGTTAATACGTAATGAAACTAAGCTGTTTTGTACTGTGTTATACCTAAGATAAAAGCCAATAATCATTACACTCACAAACACTCGCATATTTCTTTGGTAACATGTTCATTCACAATTAGCCCCTAAATGTTTCATGTGTAACATGAACATGACATCACATGATATCACACAATTACTCCTGGTACCCATATGAAAAGAAATACCCATGTAGGTACTTGGTTGTCTTGAGTCTCTTTCTCATTTTTTTTTTCCTCAACCAAGTTAACAAAAAGCTATTTGTACATCAAAACATGCATTTTCCTTTCTCTTTTTCCTCCAGGAAATAAGCAACAACAAATCAATCTGTGCATTTCCAAATCCTTGGCTTTCATGCACATGCATCATAAATTTGCTTTTCCCGAAAGAAAAAAAAGATGGAAAATATTACATATATTACATTACAAAAATATTATAAGATTTTTCAGTGCACACTTGGTCAGGATGTTCAAAAGGAAAAATGTACCAAAAATTAGTACTCTTTAAGATTAAATTAATGATCGGCGGCCAAGATCTGGAGGGGGGGCTACAGATAAATATAGCCCGGGCTACATAGGGTTAACAAGAGTCCACAATATCTTATTGATTGAAGATATTTTTGCACATTTTGTTACCATTTACCAAAACCATACATAACATCGGCTCTACAGGTCTAAATTACTTGAAAAGAACATGCCTTGGTGCCACGTACTTCCTCGAGTCTGTGTTTGACAAATTTGTCATTCAAGTTAACAAAAGGCTATTTGTACATCAAAACATGCATTTTCCTTTCTCTTTTTCCTCCAGGAAATAAGCAACAACAAATCAATCTGTGCATTTCCAAATCCTTGGCTTTCATGCACATGCATCATAAATTTGCTTTTCCTGAAAGAAAAAAAGATGGAAAATATTACATATATTACATTACAAAAATATTATAAGATTTTTCAGTGCACACTTGGTCAGGATGTTCAAAAGGAAAAATGTACCAAAAATTAGTACTCTTTAAGATTAAATTAATGATCAGCGGCCAAGATCGGGGGGGGGGGGGGGGGGGGGCTACAGATAAATATAGCCCGGGCTACATAGGGTTAACAAGAGTCCACAATATCTTATTGATTGAAGTTATTTTTGAACATTTTGTTACCATTTACAAAAACCATACATAACATCGGCTCTACAGGTCTAAATTACTTGAAAAGAACATGCCTTGGTGCCACGTACTTCCTCGAGTCTGTGTTTGACAAATTTGTCATTCAAGTTAACAAAAAGCTATTTGTACATCAAAACATGCATTTTCCTTTCTCTTTTTCCTCCAGGAAATAAGCAACAACAAATCAATCTGTGCATTTCGAAATCCTTGGCTTTCATGCACATGCATCATAAATTTGCTTTTCCCGAAAGAAAAAAAGATGGAAAATATTACATATATTACATTACAAAAATATAAAATTTTTCAGTGCACACTTGGTCAGATGTTCAAAAGGAAAAATGTACCAAAAATTAGCATTCTTTAAGATTAAATTAATGATCGGCGGCCAATTAGATCTGGGGGGGGGGGGGGGGGGGGGGGGGCTACAGATAAATATAGCCCGGGCTACATAGGGTTAACAAGAGTCCACAATATCTTATTGATTGAAGTTATTTTTGAACATTTTGTTACCATTTACCAAAACCATACATAACATCGGCTCTACAGGTCTAAATTACTTGAAAAGAACATGCCTTGGTGCCACGTACTTCCTCGAGTCTGTGTTTGACAAATTTGTCATTAAATCTAGTGGTTTGTAGTCAACAAGTTCCTTTTGATTCTTGACAACATGACCACGTGGAAAACTTATTTCTACTGTAAAGGCATGATAGTGTGAATTATAATGCAATGTATCTAGCAAGAGAAGTACCAAAAAATGTCATTGTTGTGTACAATGATATGTTCTATTTGACCAAACAGTGGAAGCTCATCGACATCATGGCAGACCAAAAGAGACAACTGATAATGTGTACCATACACTTTAACCCAATTGGCATCAAAGACTTCAGAAGAGAGTTCCTCTACTTGGAGTTTCTCTTGCACAGTCTGTCTAATATTTTCATCTAAATCTGACAATAAAAGTGAAGTACCTGGCCCAACCTCGAGACACTCCAAAGGATGGTTTGACTGAAGATGGAACGTTAGTGCTGTCTGATGTTTCTTTGCAAGTGATTTACATATGTTTTTGTAATTACGTACAGATTCTGCAACACGGCCAAAATAGTGATGTTTCGCTTCGTACCGCATACACCATACATGTACGAGTGGCCCAACTTCTCTCAAACATGTAGCATAATGCACCATGAAATGATGCTTTGGCAACAACCTATTGGCAGGAAATGTTTTTTGAAAGTGTGTGTGATGTTCTTCAGTGAGAACAGACAACTGGGCTATCAAGCCTGCTGTTAATTGGGGAGCAAAAATAATATCCATACAATCTAGTAATCTTAGCAGCAGTTCCCAGTAGACGTTTCCTTCTTCAATGTCATGAGCTATGATGAATGGAAGATTTCTTATCAAGCACCAAGCCTGCATTGCCTTTTGACCCACATCATTGCCAGCTGTTCTCAGTTTAATGTAGGATGGTTTGTTCTAGTTATCTGTACGGTTTAAGCAATGGCTGGCAACTCTCTGATTCAGTTCATCATGGGTCAAGAGTGGTGGTTGCCTTTCATAGATGAAATATTCTAGTACAAGTTTCAGCTCATACTGAACTATGCCTTCCAACAGATCATGCATTATATCAAGCGAAAAATTTGTCAAGATATGAAAGTAAATACAATCATTCAATACAGTTTTTTGTTTAACTCCAAACACATGTGACAGTGTAGTTTGAGCTTCAGCTTCTTGTAAATGTTGCTCATAAGTCTGCCTGGTGCGCATTTCCATTAACACCTCTTTTAATGTGTTCTGCGCCTCTTCCTTGCTTGTCACACACAATCGACAGTAATAATTAGCAGAAAAGCTCTGTACAAAACCAAACAGGGCATTTGCACCTAGATTATCAGCACTAATTTGAGTAATGGTTCCCCTCTTCACAATGCCATTAGGAAGAGTAATGCCAACTGTTGACAGAATGTTAATGTCTTTCACAATATGCTTGAGAATAGCATTAAATCCATATTTTTTTGGCATCTTCATCTTCAGCATACCACAGAGCTACAAGATTGATATTGGAAAGAATAGAATTATACTTTGGTGGCAGATTTTTCAAAATGAAATAAAAAGCACCTAACTTATGAATTTTTGTTTTTGAACCGATGGGGTTTACAGTTTCAAAGTCATCATAAAAACAGTGAATTTGTAGGGCATTTTCATCTTCATGGAAAAGAGGGATTTTCTCAAATTGTGCACCATCACAGTAATCTCTCATTACACCATCAGTGCTCCTATGGTCATGAGTAGCAAAATGCAATATATCTTCATTGCTCAAAAGTTGCTTTAAAGATTCTAAAATGGGTATATAAACAAAGGTATCTTCAATAGCAATCTGTTCATACTGCTTACTTCTTTTATTTAGACGACTTTCATACCGGATGCCTAACTTTATTTCTTGTGGTTCAACAAGTCCAAGTGTTGCACAATATTTCATCCGCTTATATTCTGAGTTCAAATTTTCAAATGGCTTTTCAAGCATAGCAAAATGCGTCTGTATTTCTCTATAAGCTTCGGACTCAATGGGCAGTTTATGTTTCAAGAAAGTAGCCTTAACTGCCGCTGATGCACTTTTTACTACATCACCTACAATCAAACTGGTTGATTCCACGATGTCATTTACAACTTTTCCAGAGTTTGCACTGTTTGCTGAAAATTTTGAAATTACTTTTGCACACTGCCTATTCAAATCTTCAGCGGATAAAATGTCATCTTCTGCATTTATATCCTGATCTTGATCACTGTCGTCATTATCATTACTGTTTCCTGCAAAGCTCTCTTCGAATGATTCACCAGCTTTCTCATTTTCAGTAAACTGTTCTTGATTATCTGGCAAACCAGATTTAAGGTGAGTCTGCAAATGCCCTCGAAATCCACGAAAAGAATAAAATGTTCTTGCACAAGCTCCCTGTCCACAGATTAACACCTCTTTTCCTCCTTCACTTAGTCCATGACTTAATCTTAAATGTTGCACCAACTTTGGTATTGCAAAATTTCTCTTGCATTTGAAGCAAATCATGGTGTGAATAATTTGGATCTTAGTTCACGCACTCTCGGTGATTCGCGGGAAACTCCAACATCAATCTCGAAAACAGCTGTCTGGATGAAGGTCCAGAACTGATGAAGAGACTGGCAGTAATGCAAGCCAAAGACAAAGTGCGTCTTGAAGAGTTCATCTACTGCTCCTTCCACCGTACGGGCACCACATGGAATGGCCTTGTGATCGACAATGAGCAAGTAACTGCTGATACAGGCCTTAGAATTTCCAATTCCAAGAAGGAACGGTTGGCTCTGGGTCTGTTTGGTGCCATCCAGAAAATCTTGAATGCTCCCTCCACTCTGTGTTTGAAACAAATTACATGTACTAGTAAACGATGAAACTAGCAGTTACCCTTTTCCCACTTGTTAATTCTATCAAAACTCTATCTTTATCATCACTGTTACCATCATCATACATACATACATATATAGTGGGGGGATCTGGATGTTTTGTGGAAAATGTCTGCAATGTGCAAAGTAGCACAACGTTTTCTGACTTTTTTCTCAATTTAAGAGGCCTGATTAGACTAAAGGCCACCGCATTCGATATGACTTTCTGTCACACAACTCAGCGACTTAAGATCTGAAATAAAACAGAATATACGCACTGTTTATTTCATAATTTTATGATAGTCGGCAAGTTGTGCGACCAAAGATTTGTATGATATGCAGTGGCCTTCAGGCTGCATGTTGCAGACTATCAAGGCTTGGCTGCAAGTGATGCTCCATCATAACTCTTGAGCAAATAGGAAAAGTGCATAAATCACAGGGCTTGTGCATGATGGTGACATCCATGTGCAGCGTAGTCTCCCCTATAACTTGTATCTCGCTCAATTCACTTTATGGTTAATGAACTGAACAGAGATATACACTGTAGCTACATTCTTCAACCAGGACTTTGCACAGAAAATTTTATAAACGTATAGAGGTAGGCTGTAGAGGCCTGGTAAAAAATGCAAGTATTTTCAAAGCAGGTTTTAAGTATCTGATTGAGAAGAGTCTTTCTAATATGGTTGAGTCATTTCAACTCACACAAAAGGAGACACTGTGAAAATAAGGATTTTAAAATTTCCTTCACAATTATTTTCTTGCTGCAAATTTGTAATCAATTTCCAATATCGAGGCAAAAAGTACTGACCTTTTGTTTATTGATATAACTCTACATTTAGGGCTGTGAAAATGTCACGCTGAAACATATTCCTAGTAGGATTGAAGTATGGCAACCCTGTTTGCAGTAGGTCCATCTCGTTCTAGCGCATTGTCACTCCTAATAATCTTAGGATAGGTTCAGTTTTTGAACAGGCCCAAAGTTCTTGAGCACCCTCTTAGTCCAAGCCAGTCTAAGCACATTCATGAAATTCTTAGATAGACCATTGCTACATCTACTCCCTGTGTACACACATTTCGTCAGTTTTGGCAACATTTTCTAGAATGCAGTGAGAACATGCAAGGTGTGACGAGGGTACTAATAACATTATTTATTTATAGTCCACTTTTATACTGAAAAGCTACATACCTTCTGAAACTGAATAATCCTTGAGATTGCTGAGGAAATGGATACTTTTGCTGAGGCAGCTTTAGACCTCCCTTGGCTTGCAGGAGGCAACAGGCACAAGAGGAGGAGGATGGCAGATGTACCAGAATTCCATCCTGTATTTCAAAATGCAAAATAATAAAATCAAGCAGGCTTTCTAGTAGATCATGGTGAAAAAGTAGGAGAAAAAAAATAGGAGCTAAATTTCAGTAAAAGTAGGAGAAAAGTAGGACATGCACTTTTTTGTGAGTTTTCGATCAATACTCACCTTGTAATGAAGAGTCAAACTCACTGTGAACACCTGAAATGATTACTCACTGAATTACTACAGTTGCATGTAAAATCATTTACCCCCCCCCCCCCCCCCCCCCCCAATTTGGACACTCTGGCAAAACAATTAGTAACAATACACATGCAGATTATTCCTAAATCTTACAAGTGCATGGTGAGCAGATACTTTATTACAATCACATGTATCAGATTAGTAGTCATTGATTGTCTATAATTAAAAACCTTGATCATTCATGCATGAAGAGATGGTCCAGTGAGTAATTTGTGGTCATTTTCGGAACTTGCTGTGATCACTGAAATGTAACTTGTAATGCTCTGAATGATCACAGCTTAATTGTTCCCTTTTTGTAAAAGATTAAAATATTTTTTTTCCTTTAATAAATATACAATTCTTGTACTTCCATGGGCTCTGTTCATTTTGACATGAATTAAACTTTGAGTTATCAATCTCATTGGTAATTTCTGTACAAACTCATTGAAGGCAACTTTTACTCAACATTCATTTAAAGGGGAGTTTCAGTAGTTGTCTAGAGGGCGCTATAGCAATATAATTATTTTGAGATTTGAATGGGAAAACTCTTAGGAAAACTGACACAGAATAATCCAAGGAGGGGGCACAACAGGACTTGTCATAAACAACTTTCATTCTTTACTTATAAAGGTATCTACACACAAAACAACTTGACTGATCTTCTTGTGGATCTGGAGAAGAAGATGTTTGAAATTTTGAGAATTTTGCACCCTGGGGGCCCTCCCCCTGGGCCCCCATGGGGCTACAGTTATCATTTGAACAACTCTACCCAACAGAATGATTCTCTGCAAGTTTGACTAAAAGCCGACCATTCGTTCTGCAGAAGAAGATGAAAATATAAAAGTTTACAGATGACGCACACCGCACAACGGACAAGGGACGGCAGACAAAAACGGATGGCAACAGCTCACTTGAACCTTCGGCTAAGGTGAGCTAAAAATGATGCACATGGCCTCGCATCATTTGATCTTTTGACCCCTAGATGACCTTTCACCTCATCATCCTCATCAACTCACATCTGGTAATACCCAAGGATTATTTGTTCCAAGTTTGAACAAAATTGATGCAGAAATAGAGAAATGAGAGCAAGTTCAACAAAAGCCTTTAACATTTTTCTAACACAGCAACAGGAAAAGTGATTACTATGTCAATCTCTGCCAGAACTTTGTTCAGGTGAGACAAAAAGGAGGGGGGGGGGGGCACTGAGTGAGGGAGTGAAGGGACAAAGCAGGGGGAGTGTGTGGGAAGGGGTTCTGCCATCAGAATAGCAGAAATCAAGCCAAGTGTATAATAATATGGACGACGTCCAAAGCAGTCGTCCAATGTCGAGTAATTGAAAACCGTGCCGATATGGACAGTATTCAAAATGTTGTCTACAAATAATCAAGGGCAAAGGTCAAAGGTCAAGGTCAAAGCTTGAGGTCACAGATCATTGCCACGTCCATAGGTATACATATACCCAGTTTGAAGTTGTTTCTCCAAACCTTTCTTGAGATATTACGAGAAAGAGCCATTTTCATGTTTAATCAAGGTCAAAGGTCAAGGTCAAAGCTTGAGGTCACAGATCATTGCCACGTCCATAGGTATACATATACCAAGTTTGAAGTTGTTTCTCCAAACCTTTCTTGAGATATTACGAGAAAGAGCTATTTTCATGTTTAATCAAGGTCAAAGGTCAAGGTCAAAGGTTGAGGTCAAAGATCATTGTCACCTCCATAGGTATACATATACCAAGTTTGAAGTTGTTTGCCCAAACCGTTCTTGAGATATTGCGAGAAAGATCTATTTTCATTTGTTTTATATAACCCATGTGACATTGAATTACCTTTGATCTTTGCCTTTAAGCTCAACCTCAACACAAAAATGAGCTTAATATCAGGAAAGTCCTAAAGGATACCGATACCAAATATGAACTTGTTTGGTTAACTCGGAGCCAAGATATAGATCGATGAAAAAGTGGATACCAAATTGTTGACAGACAGACGGAGAGACAGACGGACAAATATGACGGCATAAGGTCTTTCCTTTGGACGACTTAAAAATGTTAAAAGTTAAAGTTAGATGGGTAAAATGCAGGGGAAGGTTTGGAAGGGACTGCCCCATCTAAGGGTAGGGAAAATTTAGCAATTGGCATCTTAGAAATAAACTTTTTCTGATGCACATTTAAGTGAGTACAATATACTTTCAGAGTATTGGAAATTGTTTTTTGTAAAAAAAATCCTATGGAGTGAAATAACTAGATGAGGGGATGATCCGGGAGGGAGTCCCCTCTCAAGGTGGGGAAAATTTTGTATGGCTACTCGAAAATAAGCTTCCTGGCCCACATTTGTGTTGTGTTTATGTGGGAGTGTGATTATGCTCCATGAAAAATTGACCATCACTAGAATGTTTAATGATAAGGTTGGTTTAATTTTAACTTCTGATGACACTTCAGACTCTTTATGAAATTAGAGGGTGCATTCCAGGGAATGTGCAAAAATACCTTCTTTGTTCTGGTCAGAACTGTCAAAAGATGACAGGAGCTCCATGACTGTCAAGTTTCCATTCTGCTTCAGAAGTTGTCGAGCAAGTGCCACAACCCTGGGCTTCAATTCAGGCCACTTGGTCAGGAAACGTGAGTGATTCTCAGGAAACATCTTTCGAAAATCTTCTTCAATCTGCCGGAATATATTTTAAGGAAAAGGGGAGAGGGAGAGAGGAAAAAAAAAAAATCAACAGCTATCCATAATTTCACAGCAGGAATATTCAAGTCCAGGCCTGATTCTGATTTTAGGGCAAGTAAGACACTGCAGTCTAAAAAGCAGACTCCATTGTTACAACACAACTTTCTATTCTAGAAAAGGCATAACATTTTTTTAAGACCACCTCGTTTGGAAAGAGGCACCATCACAACAGGAGAATCACAGTCCATGTACTTGCCCACGTACCTGCCAGTCTTGAGGAAATTTATGAAATTTCTGTACACATAAAGTTTAATTCGACACAGAGAGTGTAGCTGTTATTGTAATGCCCCAAATCATAGTCACTCTTGCATTACAAAACTTGACAAAGTTGCACATTTCATTTATTTTACGACATTGATAAGTTTGGGAATTCAAGTTGATTTGGCAAATTTAGTATTCCATCTTGATTACATAGGGCAGAAGTATCTTATTTAAACAGGTTTTTGCTATATGTTACTGTACAGTATATACATTACATGCTAAACCTATGTAAAAGCCATTGGCATTGTATTAAGATGGCCACTCACTAACCAAGCTTACATTGTCCATTGTATTGAGAAGTGCCATGCACAAAGAAGTGTTCACACTTTATTCATTAGGTCAAGTCTAGCCAGAGTTACAATCAAGGTGCTACAAAGGAGTTCATTAGCTTTTAAGTACCTTGTTTAGTGTTTACTTCAACCTAATTGCTGGGCAATGTAAAAGTGGAGCAGTCCAGCTGAGAGGTGTTTTATATGAACAATAATGATTATGATAGTAATGTCTTAATTCTTTGAATGCCTATGTTTTATCAATGGCTTATAAATAAAATATTTTGTGTGCTAGCCATGTTAGATTGCCCATGGGCCCGATAGTGTTAAAAGACAGGTAAAATATTTTGAAATACATACCAAACCAGGAACAGTTTCAAAACAAGGAAACTGTTCCAAGATGTCTGATGCAGTGCGTCCCTCCTTGACCATATGTTGTCTGACAGGGAAAGTAGACTGCATCTTTTCTACAACCAGGCTAGAATCACGTGCTAATGTCGGGCAGTGTTGTAGCCAGTTGAGGTCCTCATCATAGCTGCAGCCTGCAGCAGGTTGTTGGGTACCTTCTCGGACCTTCCCCGGACCACCATCTGTCCTTGACGGCTTGGGTATGGATGCTTTCTCATCTGTTGTGCGGTTCACATTCTTTATTCTAGCAGCCAGGAACCCTGTATTACTTCGTGCATCAAAAAAAGCTTCCTAGAGTGAAAGGAAAAGTACAACATTCATTGAAAAGTAGATATATTTTGAGATGAATACCTTCATCTTACTTAGAATTCAGAAAGAAAAATAGTCTGTTAATCCTTTTACGTGAATGTTTCTGAAGTTTTATTAATTCACTGGCCCTTAGAACTTTTTCAGTGAACTAGGGAACATGTGCATCAAAATTCAAGTGTTAACCCTAAAATAGCAGTTCTTTATTAAGACCCATATCCAGAGCTGCCAACTAATATTCCTTAATTACATCATTAGAGAGCTCCAAATTAATTAATTTGGAGAATTCTGTAATCCATCATTTTAACCCCACACCCTGCCCTTTGGAGATCCCTTGATTAGCATGATGTCACTATCCCGATGAACATAACATTACAATCAATACACGCAATTCAAAAGGCACTGTCACTGAGTATCACTATCACTCGAGTACGTAGGCCAGTAAAGACTCCCCTCCCGGCCGGTCTGGCAATGCCTTGCACGTTACGAAGCAAGCGTAGTCGATGAGTGCATGTACTCTGTGCATGCTGGACGTACGTGCGTGTGAGTGAGCCGAGAGTGAACAAAGGAAACAGAGAGAAAGGAAGAGAGAAGTTCGGGAATCGTGAGAACAGCAATTATAGATCAGACGAACATTGCTGTGATCAGGCAGCTCACCAAATGAGCTCGATAATCACGGGACGGTCCCGGGGCTAGGACAGTACACAGAGAAGCTGGGTTGTCAATTTCAGGTATCTTGGGAACGGTCATCACGGAAGCCGACCAGAACAGATGGTGATTTTTGTGTATCAGAGCCCACAAAAGGAGGCGGTCAAAGCAGCACATCCCAGTACTATAATCTACACAAGTGCTCTCGCCCCCCCGGCCCCCCCCCCCCCCCCCCCCCATGCATTCATAAAAAGGCCAAGGGCCATGGCTTTGTATTGGTAAGAGTACCGGTAAACTTCGACTAGACTACGAGTATAGACTAACGTCTCGGTAACTGGTCATTTTGAACAGACCTCGGGTAATAGAATGACTATATCATGGGTGCATGCCAATAGCTTAACTCGTTATAGTTGTATAGTACGAATAAGACCGAGTCTAGAGCTAGGCCAGCTACGTAAGTAACGGTTCGAAAGAGCTAGCACCGCACTCCGGACGCTAGCACCTAGCGCCCGGTTTCTGTATAAATTACTAGATGGCGTCTAGTCTGTCGCACGCACTCTAGCTGCAGCTCCACATGCTCCACATCAGTGCCGTATATTGCACTGCTCCACATGCATTAGCAGTATTGTACAGTCGACTCATGACAAACACCTGAAAAACAGGTACCGTACACTTACTCAGTTCAAAGAATCCTACGATGTCTTCTGGATTTAGTGGCAGCAACTTTCTAATTCGGCGATCTCCAGAACAAATCTTTACACTTATCGGCATGATTGTGCTGTTTAACTGCTGATTAATAAGGATATTATTGAGTCGAATTTTCATTACCCGCGGCCCGAAGGCGAAGAAAACCTCATCGATAAAAAATGGCCTTGATAATGCATACTATACACATAACATATGCATGCACCGCGCACACACAGCTAGCTAGCTAGCCATAAATGCCGGCCAGCAGCGCGATCCGAGAGCGCGAGCGCAGAGCGAGGTCACATGACAACTTTCGTCCAATGATTTTGCTCGAATTCTCTGACTTATGCGCATGTGCAATTTCAACACCAATTAATGACACCAAAACTCTAACATCAACCTGTAATTGAATATTTCGACACCAGTTGGTGTGATTCTTTCTGAACGGGACCTAAAATCAACACCAAGAGTGTTAATATTTTTCGATTCTGTGCTGGTGTTAGATATTTAACACCCTAGTTTTTGCAGTGTACAATCAATTCAAAACATGTACGACAGTATGTGTAATTGGATAAAATTGATGTTACAGCTACGAACTAGTTGCTACTAAAAAGATGTGTTTTCAAGGCTTTTTTGAAAACACTGACTGATGGAGACTGTCTAACGGTAAGTGGTAAATTGAGTTACAGCTCGTTATTCCGAAGGTTCGTTATTCCGAAGGCTATTCAGTCCGAAGATTCGTTATTCCGAAGGTTCGTTTTTCCGAATTTCATTTTCGGATGAACAAATCTTCGGAATAACGAACCTTCGGAATAACGCCACAAATGTTCGGATTAACGAACCCTTTTTCATTTTCGGATTAACGAACCTCTAGGTATAGGGAATTTGTGTGTTTCGGATTAACGAACCTTCGGAATAACGAACCTTCGGAATATCGAATCTTCGGAATAACGAACAGCACCCGGTAAATTGTTCCAGTGCTTTGAAGCAGACACAGTAAATGTTCTATCACCGACTAAGGTGCGAGTTACAGAGTATGTGAGACGAAGCGGATCACTAGATGACCTCAAATTTCTAGTAGGTGTATATAAAGTCAAACAGGCGTCTATATATTTCGGAGCTTGATTGTTGAGGATTTTATAGACAAACAAAACTAGTTTGAAAATTATCCGTTGCTTCAAAGGAAGCCAGTGCAACGACTTCAGAAGTGGCTGAGATGGGTAGTCCCTAGAAACCTGAAACACTAATCGGGCTGCCCAATTTTGAAGTCGCTGCACACGATCCAATTGAGTTGAAGGAATGGAAGAGAGAAGCCCGTTACAATAATCTATACGGGATAGAACTAAAGAACGCACTGCGTTATGACATGCAGATTGATCAATAAATCTCCTAATTCTAGCAATATTTCTTAAATAAAACGTAATAGTACTACAAATTTGAGAAATATGTTGAGACATTAACATTCGACGATCAAAAATAACACCAAGATTTCTTATTGTTTCCGAGGGGCTAATTAGTGTGCAACCAACATTGAGCTGAATGTTTGGAAGACCGCGCAGATTGTGGGCTGAAGCCGCAACAAAAAACTCAGTCTTCGAATCATTCAGTTTCAACTTATTTGCTACCATCCATTTCTTAATATCTAAAATACACGTTTGAAGTTTAGTAATGGCATTACAAGAAGCTCCTGCAATCTTCGGGTCATAAAAAATATATAACTGTATGTCATCAGCATAAAGATGGTAATTAACATCGTGATGTTGGGCTATCTCGCCAACTGGAAGAGTATAAATTGAGTATCCTATGGGTCCTACTATTGATCCCCGGGGAAGTCCAAACTCTAACATTGTGGGGTTTGACAAATTGCCGGCAATGTCAACTTGAGAAGACCATCCCAAAAGGTATGACTGAAACCAGGACAAAACTGTTGACCTAACACCTGTTCGTTTATATAAACGGGAAAGAAAAATTTGACGGTCAATCGTGTCAAATGCGGCTGACAGATCTAAAAGTACAGCAAAAACAACCTTGTTTGAATCAATGGCAAACATAATATTATTTTTCACTTTTACTAAAGCTGACTCAGTACTGTGCCGAGACCTGTAAGCAGATTGAAAAGAATCAAAAAGATTATTAGACTCAATGTGATGAACTAACTATTTACAAACTGCTTTCTCGATAAGTTTACCTAGAAATGTTAAATTTAACACTGGTCTATAATTTTTAAGTTCGTTTTGGTCCAGGCTGGGTTTCTTCAAAAGTGGTTTTACTATTGCCGAGTGTGCTCCTTTGGGAAAAACACCTGTAGAAAGAGATTGATTGACTATATTTGTAAGCAATGGTAATACATGATTGAGGTTCTCTTTCAACCATGCTGGAATGGGATCAAGTTGACAAGATTTAGTAGCAGATGACATAATGATTCTGGACAAATCTGATTGTGTAAGCAACTGAAAATTCTCAAAAAGAGGAATATTTACGTTTGCAGTATCACAAAACTGGTTTACAGTGATTCTGTTGCACGCATCTACTTCATCTCTAATTTTTCTTATCTTTCCGACAAAAAACAAAGAAAATTGATTAGCTAATAGGGATGCAGAATCATACAAGGGGAGATGACTTGCTTTCTTATTCAAAAGTGAGTGGATAATGCGATATACCTCCTTGACAGTTCATGAACTCAACTTGTCTTTCAAAAATTTCTCTTTAGAGACATTAATAACCCGACATGCATTTCTGTTTGCTGCAATGAACAGTTTACGATCTGAATCAAGTCTTATTTTCCGCCATTTTCGTTCTGCTTTACGACGAAGTTGGCGAGCTACAAGTGTGGACTCATTAAACCAAGGCATACGTGATTTCAAACGGCGAGATTTTGTCTTAGATGGAGCATAGGTATCGAGTACCTTAGTAACTCCAGAAACATACCAATCAAACAAGGACTCGCTATCTAATCCTGCGGGTTGAGACGACACTAAATCCTGCAAAGCATTAGCAAATTGAACTTTATCAATTCTGCGATAATTGCGTAATGAAGAAGTAATAGAAATTAACTCTGATTTCTGTTTAGCCAGTGAGAAACGGATCATATGATGATCAGAGATACATGTTTCAACTGTATTACAATCTGATATTACTAAATCATCTCGGGTAAAAACTAAATCTAAGGTGTGACCCAGATTACGAGTTGGACCTTGGACGTGTTGGATAAGCCCAGCAGATGCTATACTATTATTCATATGGAGCACATCGCTTTTAGACATGTCTTCCCAATGGATATTGAAGTCTCCTAATAACACCAATTTCCCCGGATACAAGGATATCTCACTTACAAATTCATCGAATTCGTTCAGAAACTTAGAAGATGTGAGTCTATTTACTGAAGAGGGTGGTGGTCTATCACAATGAAAAAATTGACCGAACATGACAAATCAGTAATGTGTGCATACTCAAAAGTGGAAAAAGACAGAACAGAATTTTTCATCATCAACTTAAGAGTAGACTTGTACAATACACCAATTCCACCCCCACGTGTACTTGTATTTCGTGGTGAATTTATAAAAGAATACCCTCTAGGAGTCAACTCCCCAATTATCACATCGTCCTTGGAGTTAAGCCAGGTTTCCGTGATAAACATGATATCGAAGTCATGTTCGTGAACATATTCGGCAATGCATATAGTTTTATTTCTGACAGAATGTGCATTCCATAAACAGACATTACAATTGGACTCTACAAAAGAATTACTTAAATTTGGCACGACTTTAAGATTGTCGACGTTCATCCCTCTCAGTTTCTTGTAGGTCAGTTTCCTACTTGATGAGGTGATCACTGGTATATGTGACGATGAAGGGGCACTTAGAATTGTGCTCACTCGTGTCCGTGGTGCTCACTCATGTCCGTGAAATCGAATGCAAATCTGATGAAATAAGGTGGGAAAACCTATATTATCCCCCTGCCTTCTGAAAGAGGCAAGTCAAGTGGTCTTTTTAATGATGCGAGAAAAGTGAAAATATGTTGAAATGTCTTTATATTTTCTTAACATTGTTCTACACATGTAACATCACTAGCTGTAGTTCACCCTGCAGTGACAGAGCAGAAACTTAAAAAAATTCAAAACTTTTGAACTGACTGTCTGATTTCCCCCAAACTTTCACTGATATGCTGTACTGCATGCATTCACTCAATCCTCATGAAGGTGGATTTGTCCTTTGATATTTCAAAGCCCTCAATTGTAAAAGAGCTTTATCATCCAGATTTGAATCCAGCACTCACAAAAGAAAAAAGCAAAACAGGCGGGTTCAGCTTCTTGCACCAATACTATCAAACATTTAAAATGATATATAATGCACAAGCCAAAGAGATAGAGAGAGGGAGAGAGAGAGAGAGAGAGGGGGGGGGGGGAGAAAAAGAGATAATGCTTTGTGAATTTGTTAAGGGTCGAAAGTAGTTTTCCACCCTCAAGAGTTTTGCTTATCACTTTGGTTTATATATTTCGTGTTCAAAACATGCATCATAGTACAGCACAATTCTTTATGGAGTCGTTCAGCTTGCTGGAAGCACTTAGCCAGTATAAATGTAGTCCGAAAGTATCTCATGAAAGTCTGTTACTATCACAGAAATATGATAATAGATCTATGATAGTAACATGACAATACAATATCTCAAACGATAGCGTGGGCGTTATATTACTGAAACTATCATGATTGGCATTCTCGAGTGACTGTATGCTGTGGATCCTCCTGTATCGCTTCCTTGAAAGCCCAGGCAACTTTATGAGATGATTACAATTTCATTATGCTCGAACGCATTCTTATCATGCGCACTCAGACTCTATAATACTCCAACGTCATCAATCAGTACCATCAACTGCAATTATCGTTCATTCCTATTCCACGTACCGGTTTCATGTAGGGTTTGAAGGGAACATTACACCGACTTTCAGTCTTTCGTATAATAGCGTGCTGGTATTTCGGAGTTATCTGCAGTGGCTGTGCTATGATTCCCCCTTTTTCGCGATGGAGGAAAGAATGATATTCCTTGTATGGATTACTGCTCATTTCATGTTTTGCAATCCTTCTATGAGGTCCTCAGCATTGGGAACTAATACATGTAGGTATACCTTTCAATTTTCATTCCATCATTGACATATCTCGCACATTTCTCTCTTTCTCAGTTCTTATTGCATGTCAGTCTTTACACAAGAATGGAAAGTTATATCAGATATGCTTGAACCTCTGTTCTAACAATTCCCACGAGTAATTAGGTTCTATTAAGTTAACCTTTATCATTTTTTTAATCTGCTACGCTATTGAAAGAAAGCAATATATAACTTAACTATTGGGCTATTACCTCCAGGAAGACGAATGCGTTCAAAGAATTTGGTAAGAAATAGTACATGAGCTGGGGCTTAAATCATGTCACCGAACTAACATCAGCTCGAGTACTAGAGGAATGTTTCATTGTTCATTTTATTACTATTCTCATAATTCATTGATTTACGTGCACTCTTTTTGATTCTTATCATCACGCAGATTTCAGTCTAAATTGTTCGGGGATTTCACTGGAACGGGAGATATGGTGTAACCGAACCTGCGCTGACAACCGTGATAGTTGGGTTCTCCTTGCACCCCTTGGAAGAAGAATCCTCTACACCCTCAATACCAACAAAAATGGATTGGTGGTATTCGAAAGACTTGACGAAATAGCAAGCAAGAAATCTCGGAATCTGATAGTGAAAGACACAGAGTATTCTCCCCTTTTATCGCTCACCCATCAGACGAAGCTACGGTTATTGTATATATATCTACCCTGTGAGATTCAACATGAACGTTAGGTGTTACGAAGGTAAGTGTAGTCAGTTTCCATAGCATGAACACAACTGTTCACTGACTGTTGCTTATATACTTCAACACTTGTTTTTCCCTCCGTTATTCGGAACCTGATGTTTCCATTTGCATGACAGGACATAAAATCTATAGGAATGAGTTGACAATAATTGTAAAAAAAGCCGTGTGATTTCAAAATGGCTGACAACGTGTGTTTTTTTTTTAAAGTGAAACATGAAGATCTACAACGAGGACGCACTCCGTTCAGTTGACACGCATTACTATTAAAAACAATAGATTAAAGTCTTAAAACGTAAAAGACGCGATGAAACAGTGACATAAAATAGAAGTAAAATAAAAGTACACAAAGTAATTGAATGCCGTGTCATATGTGTCTACCTCATTTTAATCGAAGCCATAATACAATGTATCAAAATGTCATTTTATGTATACAGCATACAAATATTCAGTGATTGACAAACAGTTATGTATACAGGACCAAAATACTTGAACGATCTCCCAGTACAAATTAGGACACAATTTATAGGATAATTACATTGCGTAAGTCCACTGAAATTTCTTTCTATCTTCTTTATGCGCGTTTTGCTGTTATGTACTTGGTTGTTGTCATTCAAATCGTTGAGCCTCGCTGTTTGCGCTCATAAATTCCTCCAAATCAGTATACTAGTAATTTATACTTTGGAACTCGTTAACAACTGGCTTTGTTGTACTCACGTCGTTGCTACTGGCTGGTAAATCTTTTTTGAATTGTTAGTACATGCATGTTCTCTCTCCCTTATTAAAGGCTTCCCATGTTCTTCTGAGGACCCACATGTCGAGTGTTTGCAGTATTATTCAAATCGTATTATCACACCATATTGTTAACATCGCTAAAACAACTGTTCATGTATACGTCTACAGAATGTGCATGGTTATTTGTTTGTTTTCACTATGTGTATTTGAGAACAATCGTTATTTCCCCGGAGATCATTGCCTTTCAGTTTTGTTTTCTATATTTTGGTCCTATATTATGTTGCACCCGTGCTCCTCATGCGTTTTTGTACCCTCTGTTCAGAATTTGGGACCTACGCTTAACAAGCTTGCTTTTAAGTAGGGCCCATCATTTTTCCTTAGCATTTATACAGAGAACCAAATTTACGAAGAGTGACCGCCATGTTTTTTTTTCAATGTTTACTATAATTTATTGTGCATCGTAGCCGGATAATTTGATTCACTTTATTTCATTATATTTGATGTACATTCCTTCATTGCGAAATATAAAAATGAATTGAATTAAATCAAATTGAATTATTTAATGGGATCGTTGTGGCTCAGGGGAGAGAAACATACGAAATGTTGTTTAATCATGACTTTATTCAAGTTCAAGGAAGTGTTAGAATTACATAAAATATATACAAAAGGACCAGGTCCACCGTTTCATTCAAAACGAATGACAGGTTAAGACAAGTTTATGGGGTACCAAAAACAATATTGGAGTTTACATTACTGCAACCCAAAATATACATATCATATCACACATAAACTGTCAATTCATTGATTAAATATTAATTAATCAATCAAATATCAATGCATATACTATTTCTGCATAACAATAACAACGGTGGTATAATTATCTTCCACAATATTAATACAATTATCCTCATTATAAAATAATAAGATAAATATACAAACATATAATACATAAAACCTTATCATCATCATCATCATCATCTCATCAAATCTTCACCAACTTATACTTGCCCCATACCCCCCCCCCACCACCTATTATAATAATCAAAACCCCTCTTTACAACTATATTATACATGCAAGTTATATACCCTTTTCAACATAAAACCAAAAATTATAAACAAAATATTCTACATTTTTTCAATTGCCCATTCACCCATTATTTATAATGTATAACAATAAACTCATCTCACCTTTCCGAACATATCATTTGACCTCAGATTCCTTTCCTTTCCCAACAGAAACAAAAACACACACACACACACAATCTATACGAAATCCAAACCAGCCGCAGCGACAAACTAAACTTTCACCTACTATCCCCATCTCCTACCTGCGGCTACCCTCCTCCTCACCACCCCTCCCCCGGAAAAAAAAATCTACAGCCAATACCACATAATTATAAACGATAAACCCCTGCGCTCAAAATCAATACATATCTATGTCATTTATAATATACCTCAAACAATATTCTGAAATTATATCACATATATAACACATACAGTTTACAAATAAAATGATTATAAACAGACGGGCAGACCGGCAAACATATTACTGTACTTCCACTTTGGCTTCAAAACGAAAACATGGTGGGTATGAATATTACGTAACTATAATTCAATCCTACAGATCTAGATGCCGTACCTCCCCCCAAACTCTACAGCCAATACCACATAATTATAAACCATAAACACCTGCGCTCATACATTATACAAACAATAAATATCTATGTCAATTATATCTCAAACAATATTCTGAAATCATATCACGTACATAACACATACAATTTACAAATAAAATGATTACGATCAGACGGACAAACCGGCAAACATATTACTGTACTTCCACTTCGGCTTCATGGTGGGTATGAATATTACATAATTATAGTTAAATCCTACGGATCTAGATGCCGTACCTCCCCCAAGCTCTCTCTTTTCTAGCATAAAATATCGAAAAAGAGGAGAGTATGGCGAGTTTAGAGAGTGTCTGAAACAATTCATTCGGACGAATCTTGGAACTTGTTGTTTTCAGAATTCGTTTTAAACGGCATTGTTGCCCCGGTCTATTATACCCCTTGCACCGACTTCTATCGCATAAAATGACACTGAGTAGCTCTTATCCTGGATATTCCGCACAATTGAATTATACTTTTCTACCTTCCTTTGATGTGCATCCTCGAAGTTCATTTCAAAGGGAAAAGTTAGTTCAACAATCGTGATATCTTGTTCTTCTTCCCTTAAGATAACTAAATCTGGGCGCAAACTTGTAGTGAGAATATGGGGAGGTATGGTGCCCCCGGCGATTGAGTGCCCTTCTAGATCAGTGTAAATCGTTCCGTTGGACAGATTTTCAAAAAATGTATTATACATGTACCTCAGCAGATTGTTATGTCGCCACTCGCATCTATCTAGAAAAAACTGGGCAATTTGAGAGTATATGATGCAAAGTGCCTGTGGTGCCCGGGCAGAAGACACAATTATCACTAAGGCGTTTACCCCAGGTGTGCAAATTTGTGTAGGAGGGCAGAGAATCTATACACGCACTAATGATGAAACTGAAAACTCTTTTGGGGAGGTCATACATGATCGATCCACGTTAATTTGCGACAGTAATTTGTCTTGGAAAATACTCGATTGCTATTGCAATGGGGAGTATCCGGCAAATTTGACATTTTTTTTTCGTTGGTAGATAGCTTGGCCATTATCCTTTAAAAAAATACAAAACAGAAAGAGTTTATTAATGTCGTTGTAAACGTGCTGTGTTGTTGCCCATGAGTGTTGTTGTGAAAATCAATTCACATAATAGCCATCATTCTGTATCCATATCTGTCATAATGTATGATTGTACTGTATATTGTACTCAAATTGATGCAAATGTTTATTCCAATACCGGATGAACAGAAAGCCGTCAAGTACGCTTACCGATTATTAGTTAATAGATTGATATCTTGACATTCGCTAATAATATGTAGAATAATGAGCGTTATTATTGATCTTTACGTCACGTATGAATTGCATTTATGGATTCTATTGATGCCAGTTGACTCACGAAAGTTTATTCAGTTTCGTCATATCGTTCCCAAAATAATGTGGGGAGAATTAAAGTAGAGTGCGATCTGCATTAAAAATAACGACCAAAACAAAGATAAATTGCATTGCTTCTTCTGTTCCTTTTGAGAAACTGTTATAGGAAAACTATACAGCGTATAACTCGAAGAAGGATTTAGACCATAATTCTGATAATTATCTTCACCTCGAATGAGCTACGACGTGAATGATTGCTTATAGATTATCAGTTACCCCAAACCATTTGCCAAATAATATTTCGAACCTTGGTCATTAATTTTCAAGGGATACCAACAGTGAAGCTGGTTGATGGATCTTCTCCCCTTGAAGGCCTGTTGGTCATCGAATCAGACCGATACGTCTGCTTGGATGGATTTACCCCCAAAGCAGCTGAATTGGTCTGTGAAGAGCTTGGCTTCCCGACGGCAAAGAATTATACCGGTCAGAGTTTGGCCTCAATTGCGACGACAACACTAAAAAAAACTCAAGTGCTGTCATGTCGTGAAGGTAACAGCAGAATAATATACATGCAGATTAGAAGCTAATTACGGAGGTATTGGAAAGGCCTTTTGTCATTGCGATGATTCGTTTTCTGAACGTGCAACAGTTTTAATTTCCCGATATTTCAAAACTCCTTATTATAATAAACTCTCTTTTTAAACTATACTGCCAGTTTTCTTGCTACAGACATACACAATGATGACAAATAATACTTACAAATGACTACGTTCTTTGACGTTGGATGACAGAACTTAATGGTATAAATGCAGCAATCAAACATTCATTAGAATGAGATTCGTTTTCTCTACACACAAACTTATTAATGTCCAAATGCGTTCATTACTGATATTGTCGTTATGTTTTGTTACTTTGTAGCTATTTTCTTTTTACATACATATTACACATGAGAGCCGTTATCTGTGTCATCAAACTTTTATGAGAAATGCGGCGTCCAAACTTTATCTATTTCATGAACGATTTGTACAATATCAATGCACAGATTCGCTGCGTGTAATGGACTGTTTAATGACATCAACTGAGTGTTTCTCAAACAAGATTGTTAGACTCCAGTGCAGAGGTAAGAGATTCAAAATGTCATATAAATACATTTATATATTCTTTATCGTTCATAAAGTTCAGACGTTCGCAAACATATTGATATCTATTCTTATGCTTTTGTGTGACTCTACCTCGCATGGAAAGTGTGAATTAGTACGTTTGATGTACATGCGAAAATAGTGTTCTCTCAGTCGCTAATTGTGTATAGTGGAATGAAATTCGACACTTTTAAAAACCATAGATTCCGCTGTCAACACACACAGACTTACACGCACACATATATGTATGTATGTATGCATGTATGTATGTATGTGTTTGATATTTTCAGGCGCTACAGATGTGAAGCAATTAACCTGTATTCAAACATAAACACTTATCAAACTGTAATTTCAGTGATGATTTGTGACTAGCTGTTCTGCTGTTGTTAAAATGTACTGGCCATAATGCACACTTCAAAGTACTTGTATCAGGTATTGGAAGGTTGAAATAATCATAATATTCTGTCACTGCGTAGAACCTGCATTTCTTGGATGCTACAAAGACAACCGACTACACTTTCAAACAGCTTTCAACACCGGATTTGGAGTTGATTCGGCAGGCGAGTGCATGTCTACCTGTAGAAGACAGCCCGAAAGCAATGGTGTTGCTGTCATGCATGAAGGATTGTGCATTTGTTTTCAGTCCGAAACGTATGCACAGGTCATTTCTGACGGAAACTTTTCTCACAATTGGAAATGTCCATTTGCGATAGAATTTGACTCCAACCGACATCATTCATTTAACCGTGAGTAATCCGACAAGCAAAGATTTCTTGACATCAGAGAATGAAATAAATATATGCAAGCATCAGTGATGATAATGACGACAGTATAATTTGTAAGCAGCAGTTAATACCTGTAATATGCTTTGTCAGGTTCATACCTTTAACATGTTTAATAACAAAAATAAACTTCATCATATATATTTACTGTTATCGTATACAATCAATGTTTATAATTATCAGATTATGTTTACGTTCTGTGTTGGTCAGCTAGTCTTTTAATTTGGCAGATGAATAGGCATCTGAACCTTACCAAAAGAGATACAAGAGTGAATCTGTTTACATAATTATAGTATCTTTCTTCATAATGATTATTCCATGTAATATATTGTAATGATATGATTATTTCAAATTTTCCCTCATGGCTCACGGGAATTCCCTATACACGTCTCCTTTATTGAAGTCTCTGTCGGATTTTGTGATCATCCTGGGATTGTGACCAATGGAAGTTGGGACTCGGATATCACGAGCTTCGGGTCGAAGATAACTCTCACCTGTGACAAAGGTTACAACGTCAACGGGAGTGCGATACTGCAGTGTGTGGGACTACCAGGATGGTCGACTTACTTCCCGGTTTGGAATGCTTCAGTCCCTTCTTGCCAAGCAGTCGAAAGTAAAACAAACGGCATCTCCTGAAATTAATTTGACAATATATTATCAGTGATTATGATTTTAAAAATCTCTGCTTTGTGCAATAGTTTAAGAGAAATAAAAAGACAGCATTTTACATTATACTTGAAAGGGAAGAACTGCAAATGATATTCTATTTTTTTTTGCGGATTTTGTTGTTGTTGTTGTTGTTGTTGTAAGCATTTATACTTTCCGAGAGTTATCGTCATCTGAGTGCGGATGATAAAAATGTGTGCCATTTGAGCCTTCACCTAAAACACACCACGTAGAACGCACCAGTGGGAATTAATACTGCCATATTTGATAGGCATGATAGGAGAAAAATTGAAATTACTAACAGTCATTCAAATGCATTGACATGAGACAATGCTTACCAACAAATTTACCATTTCTCGGAATTATACACAATCGTGTTGTATCCCGTGAAGTAATTCATTGGGAAATATCAATCTTTTTTTTTTTAATAATCGGTCTATCTTCTTCGTGAGCATGATACGCGCTCTGAGATGCTCACTGCATGTCTTCCTTCCCTTAATTTAATATGACAAAGAGATGGGCATTTTTACCACCTGATCACGTGAGATTACGACACCGGCCACAGGCACCACTGATTTGAACTCCATGAAGTTACTGAAATTCATCCTTTCTTTGCCGTACTTTCACACATTTTTTCATGAGTTTTTCATTGTTTTTGTGGATGGGAATGTTTGTTCACAGACGCAGAGTGGCAAGATGGCAATATCACCACGATGCCTACACAAAGTATAGAAAGCACTGCTCAGGGTATGTACTACATTGGCAAGTACGGTGTAACAATAATATGAACAAAACTTTGTGTGCAATAATTAAGTGATCGCAATGTTAACAGTAATTGATATTTGGAATTTTTGTAGAGTGTGATAAGCTTGAAGGCCCCTATGCGCTTGAATAAACATCACCACCAACAAAAAAAGATGGTAATTTAGTAAAATGAAGTTCGCAGGCATCGAGAGTAATGACGACTAGCTGCTTAAATTTCTGTTATCTACAAAGCCTATCACTTCATTTTTTTTTTTTACTATTACAATTAATTTGGGACATACAATTACAAGACAATGACATGAATTCAATACAGTGCAGGGGCCATGTGACTGTGTGTGTGTCCGTGCGTGCGTGCGTGTGTGTGTGTGTGTGTGTGTGTTTGATAGCAGGGGCGTCACCAGCTTTATTTCAAGGGGGGTGCGTTTTGACACTAAATGTAACGAGATTTCTTGGACAGACATTTTGGAATATAGGGAGCTCTCAATCCCTAGACTTTTACTGTTTTTTTTTTAGGGAAACCAAGCGGGAAAAGGGCACCGGCGGGGGGGGGGGGGGAGGGTGTGGAAGTGCCTGTTGTCCCCACCCCCCCCCCCTCCTCCCACGGTGAGAACTTTTTGCATTTTGATGTTGCAAATGGTGCAATTTGATGCAGGCTTTTTGTGTGTTTTATCGACCTGAAACAGTCCCACTTGTTTATGGTAGCAGTACATTTGATGGAAATTGTGGTTGAACAATGTGCCTGTGTATATAAACTATATCATTTCAATAAACTTCTTGTATTGATTCTTACACTGATGTCATGAACGCGCCCGAGCAAGCGGAGCGAGCGAGGGGGGAGGGTGTGGGAGGGGGCCAACCCCCTCCCACGGTTAGAACTGAAATTGCATTTTGATGTTGTATCAAATGATACAATTTGATGCATGTTTTGCTTGTTTTATCGACTTGAAACAATCCTAAGGTAGCAGTATATTTTGATGTAGATTATTATTGAACAATTTGCCTATAGAATAGTATCATCCAAATAAACTTCTTGTTTTAATATTTGCACTGAATATCATGAACGCGGCCAAGCAAGAGCGAGAGGCGTGAGCGAGGGGGAGGATGTGGGAGGGAGTGCTCGGTGAGCACTTTTTGCATTTTGATGTTGTAAATGGTGCAATTTGATGCAGGTTTTTTGCGTGTTTTATCGACTTGAAACAGTCCCACTTATTTAAGGTATCAGTACATTTTGAAGTAAATTGTTATTGAACAATTTGCCTATATATAAAATAATGGTATAATCTAAATAAACTTCTAGTAATAATTCTTACACTGATGTCATGAACGCGACCGAGCCCGAGCAAGCGGAACGAGCAAGGGGGAAGGTTGTGGGAGGGGGTTGTCCCCCCTATAAATGGATTATGGAATGACGGTGTGAAACGACAATTACTGGCAGCAATATCAGGAGAATGGCATAACGATTACATGCGAGCGAGCGGAGCAGCAAGCTTGAAAATTGTGACATTTTACAGTCCAAAAACTGCCGTTTGTAGCCATATTTTTTTGCTTTGGAAATTAAGGGGTGGGAGGGGGCGCACCGCGGGCGCAACTGCTGGCAATTACTGGCAGCAACTGCTGGCAATTACTGGCAGCAACATCAGGTGAATGGCATAACAGTTAGATGCGAGCGAGCGAAGAGAGCGAGCTTGAAAATTTTGACATTTCTACAGTCCCAAAACTGCCATTTGGAGCCATATTTTTTCGCTTTGGAAATAAAGGGGGGGGGGGGGGGGCGCACCGGCACCGGGCGCAACTGCCGGCAATTACTGGCAGCAACAACAGGAGAATGGCATAACAATTAAATGCGAGCGAGCGGAGCGAGCGAGCTTTAAAATTTTTGCATTTTACAGTAAAAAAACAAACTGCCGTTTGTAGCTATATTTTTTCGCTTTGGAATTTAAGGGGGGCGCATCGGGCGCAACTGCTGGCAATTACTGGCAGCAATATCAGGAGAACATAACGATCACATGCGAGCGAGCGAGCTTGAAAATTTTACATTTCACAGTCGAAAAACTGCCGTTTGTAGCCATATTTTTTCGCTTTGGAAATTAAGGGTGGGGCGCACCGGGCGGAACTGCTGGCAATTACTGGCAGCAACATCAGGTGAATTGCATAACGATTAAATGCGAGCGAGCGAAGAGAGCGAGCTTGAAAATTTTGATTATTACAGTAAAAAAACTGTAGTTTGTAGCTATTTTTCGCTTTGGAAATTAAGGGGGGGGGCGCACCGGGCGCAACTGCTGACAATATTATTGGCAGTAACATCAGGAGAATTGCATAAAGATTAAATGCGAGCGAGCTTGAAATTTTTGACATTTCACAGTCCAAAAACTGCCGTTTGAAGCTATATCTTTTTTGCTTTCGAAATTTAGGGGGGGGGGGCGCACCGGGCGCAACTGCTGGCAATTAATGGCAGCAATATCAGGAGAATTTAAATTCGAGCGAGCGGAACGAGCGAGCTTGAAAATTGTGACATTTTACAGTCCCCAAACTGCCGTTTGTAGCTAATTTTTTTCGCTTTGGAAATCAAGGGGGCGCACCGGGTGCAACTGCCGGCAATTACTGGCAGCAACTTCAGGAGAATTGCATTACTACTAAATGCGAGCGAGCGGATTGAGCGAGCTTGAAAATTTTGACATTTTACACTCCAAAAACTGCCGTTTGAAGCCATACTTTTTCGCTTTAGAAATTAAGAGGGGGGGGGGGGACGCCCAGTGCGCCCCTCCCCCTGGATCCGCCACTGGTAGTCAAGGGTGTCGGTTTATGTTCATGACTGGGGGAGGTACACGGACCATCGAGGTGGCGTCGAAATTTGATGACCAAGCGGGGGAAGGGAGTCCAAAATCTGCACTTTAGAGCATCCCCTAATTGTGCGTGTTTGTTTGTGTGTGTAGTGTGTGTATTATATACATGGAAAAGTTAGGAATTAGCCCATGTCAAGTCTTTTTATTGGCAATGCAAGACATTTTTATATAGACTAGTATATAAAGCAACACTGCAAAATCAATGATCTATAGCTTTGATATAACGAAGCGTAAGGTACAAAGGTGTACATTCTACATCACATTGCGCAACATTGTAGCGACTCTTTTTGCCGTTCGGATGTTCTGGGTACACTGCGCACATCCTGCTTACATATGCAGAATGCCAACCAGGAATCATGCTGACTCACAATCTTTTGTCGGCTCCGGGTTTTTTTAACAATGTTTCACACTATATAGGGGCCTATCTATTTAATTATGGTTAAACGAAATCATAGAAAAATATCTTATTTCTTGATCAACCTTTCATTCAAAAGCAGTTTACTAACACTTGAATTACTAGTTTGGTAAGTCTTCTTTTTTTTTTACCAGCGGATTGGGGGGGGGGGGGGCACCCCCCGTGCGCCCTTCCCCCCCCCCCCCCCCTTCTCCGTAGTTACGCCACGCCACTGCTTTTGTGTGAATTAACAAAAAAGCAAGAAAATCTTTTCATCGCGGGAATTATGATTATGTGGGGTGGGGCAAATGGTGCGCTTGGCTTCCAATATTTTTACGGGGCAACATTTTTGTTTTCTTTCAAAAGCCAGAAAAAAATTCTCATTTCGGGAATTATTAATTATGGGGGGGGGGGGGCAAAATTATAATATGCTTGCCCCTCCAATATTTTCAGGGGGCAACTTTTTTTTTATGTCAAAAAAAAGGTAAGAAAATCTTCTCGTCTCTGGAATTATGGAGGGGGTGGGCAAAATAATATGCTTGCCCCTCCATTCTTTTTTTTAATCTTTTTTTAATGAGGCTAAGGCTCGCTCTTGGGCTGGCAATATGGATTGGTCAGAAGTAACGTACATAGACCCTACATACTTGTAAGTAGCACACGTACATGCAAACGTGTACTTGCTCCGTACCGTACGGATGTACAGTACGGTCGATAAATAGTAAACACTGTATAGAATACTAGGGGGATTGCGTATAGTATCAGTGCTGCCAGAACCAGGGGTGCGAATTGTTTTTTGCCCACGATTTTTTTTTCCCTGGTGAAAAAAAAAATAGAAAAGAATAATTATTTAGCGTCCGGCGTTGAGGTCGCTCGCAGACTAAAGTTTTTTTTTTTTTTTTTTTTAAGGATCTGAAGGGGGGTGCGTTCGCACCCAACGCACCCCCCTGGTGACGCCCATGGATAGGGCGATGACTGCGCCAAAGAGGGTCGAGGGTCAATTTTCTGTGTAGTGTATAATTCCCTTTGAGGGGAAGAATCTCATGGCGGAATTTTGGATTTTTTCTTTTGATTTTTGCTATCAGGATTTCTGAGTCCCCTTCCCCTTATTTTTGTTTCGGGAGAGCCAGAATTTTTTTTTTTTTTTTTTTTTTTTTTGGGGGGGGATGAGGGCCTGTGCAATGCCAACATCTCCTTTATGAACATTCATGGTCTACAAATTTTCATACTTTTATTATCACCACGTACAAAAAGTCAGATATCTTACAGATAGATAAAATTATATGATGAATGTATTTTCCGTTCAGGAGTTCAGGACATTATATCATCAGCATGTATACCATCAATAATTGCAGTGGGTTTATCTCAATGTACAGGGCAGACGCAGACTACCCAAGACATTACGCCATTGCGAGCGACAACTGAAACGTCTCAGTCAGGTGAGTTTAGCAATTGATTCGACCCGTAGTAAAAAAAAAAAAATATATATATATATATATATATACATATATATATATTTCTGCTTCTAGTGTTTCCACTTTTACCTCTTAACGCATTAATTGCATACGCATAATTACATTAGGACTACTTCGCTACTATTGCCTAAAATGCATCATTTGTTTCACCACTTTGTTTAAATGGAAACACACTAGATTTGGTTCTTCATCGTTTGTTCATAGTGAATTCATCATGAATCAATGAACTGGATTCAAATTTTGATGTTGTTACTGTCTCAGACAGAAGAAGTGTTTAATTCTTATGATACAAGAATAACAAAAATGTCTATGAAGAAATGCTGCAAAGCGCCGTTCTTCAACAGGAGCCATTCATCGATTATCAGATTTTCGTGGTGATGTGACTATATCGTAACGCAAATATTCGCTGATCTAATGAAAAGGCATTTTCCTGAAAAAAAAAAGCTTAATGAGGGAAAATAGGTTACAAGTGCAATGAAATTACATCTTTGTCATTGTGCAAAAGGGCCAAGTGATACTGTGAAGTATAAAGTAAGCAATATCAATGACCATAATTATTTTGTTCCCCCGTTATTCTTTTATAATTTTGGAAATTCTAAACCCGCTGCCTATAGATCAGATTTTGATGTAATACACTTTACTACTTTACTATCCAAACTATTTTCATAGTATGTTTACATAATCTGTAATTCAATTCAATATAGATGTTTTATCAAACATTATAATTACATGTATTTTTTAGTAGTTGTATCGAAATAAAATGTGACATTAGGAATACATTATATAATCATTATGTATATTTGTGAACACTCATACTCTACAAGCAGTTACTGTTGTACTTTAATCACTATGCAAATAAGTCTGATATCTGACAGATACAAGAATTGTTCTGTATATGCATGTACGTATTGTCGATCTGGAAAGTGCGAAAACTGTAATATTGCACAGAAAAGTGCTGTCACAAAAAGTAGAAACTGATTAGGAGATTTTCCATCAACATGTAGGCCTACTAGTATACTGTCAGTATTGCCTGTGTTTTGATTAAAATACACAGGGCACAGACGGAATATTCAAGTTCTGACGTCATTTGGAGAGACAACAGTTACTGTAAATTCTTCGTCACTTGCGTTTAGTAATTGATTCAACCCATATAGCAAGTGCTTTTTTTTACCGCACTTTCCCCTTCTCACTGGCAGTAATTACGTCAAAACTATTTTGCTGCAATTGATCTACATTTTAGGGTAACCCTTTTGTTTTGCAAACCATTGGTGACTATTCATGGTAAATTTGAAATCATTTTATTTGAAATTAAATTCAAGATATGAAAGTGCTACCGGTTTATGATGACAAAAAAAGTCTGATATTAAAATAACATGGGAATCAATAAAGCGTTTGCCCAGTTCCGTTCTAATGAAAGTTTGTGAGTTGCGTTCATGTTGTTACCACCAAAATCACACTGAGAATGATCGCACAAAAGAAACAATCATCTGATGTTCAGGCGGTTTATTAACAGTGATATTGTGGGTACAGACTCGTAATCGGTTTTCACATCAGTTCAATAATGATCAATAGAAACAATTATAAATCAGTAATAGGGCCTAGAATCACTTACACGCATTACAGCCAAATCTTAAATCACAATATCCATGTAATCCCCTGGAAATGTCCAAATACGATGTTTGATGCACAGATGAATGATCCTTGATGCACCGATGAATGATTCCTCCGACGTAAATCCAGAGGCACCGATTACAATAATCCACGATATAGATCCAGGGCAAAGATCCAGGGTATATATGTCCACAGCGAAACGTGCAGAATCCAAATGTTATGACGACTGCGTCCAGTCGATGCGTTGAATGATGATTCACTCAATAATGTCCAGCTAGATATCCAGCCCGTCACAGCTTTGCCGTGGCAATGTCCGTTGACATTAAAATATGGAGTCTGTCTCCAATCTGGCAAATTAATTTTCTGAAGGCAAAATGTCTCCCAGGCCTTATCTCCACAAACATAGCAGGTCAGCAGGTAACACAGGAATGACTATAACAAGTCGCTTCAGAGCCAGGAGTGACTTAACTCTCAGAGCAGAGGTGTTGGGTACTCTGCCTACTGCAGAATTTCTCCGGCTTATATATGTCCGACTTATATATGTCCATTTACCCCTTTCGTGAATACAAATTTGTATTCTGTAATTTGCTCCAACCCGGGGCTACACACTTGTATAACTAGCAAGTCCAAGACTGTTCCAGAAATCCTAGCTGACTCACTGCCTAACTATGTGCATAAACTTCCTACCAAAAATAACCACCAATCACATTGGGCTACAGGGACAGTGCATCACTCAGCCAAATATGTAAGCACTTCCTAGAACATTCTGGATTAGGTGAGATATCATCTTAGATTGAGTGAGGTATAATGTATTTCCTGTCACATGCATGTACAATTGTACTGGAGCTATACCAAACAGAAAATTCTACACTAATCTGGTCAGCCTGTATGTACTATATCTATAATAGAATGTTCTCAATTAATCTGGTCAACCTGTGTACATAAACATTAAAACAACCATGCATGCAGTACATCATACATGTACATAACTACTAGTGTGTACATATGTGACATCTAAACAATGAACGCATTACAAGAAGAAAGTCGCAGACAGCAAAGCAAGACAGACAGAAAGACGATGCATATCCAAAAGTCAGAATACCCATTGTCCATGAAGAAACGGCAAGTTGTAATGTGTTTTTTTTTTTCTCTCAACAAGGCTGAAGAAAACATATTATGTCTGGCGAGTTTATCAGGTCTTCGTACAGTAGTATCGTTACTGCCATAGAACACATTTGCGTTAGTCTAACAAAAATGCATTTTCTCGAAAAAGCTCCATTCGTGAATATGGCTTACAAAAGCCAAACGTCTGCCTATGCAAAGTAAACATTCACAGTATACAGAAGATGACTGGCGGGGGAGGGAACATACCGAAAGTTCCACCCGAAGGGTTTGGATGCTATTGAGGAAGGTTATAAGTCCCGAGACGTAGTCGAGGGACTTATAGCCTCCCGAAATAGCATTTCAAACCCTGTTCCCGACAACAAAAGTCATCATTTGCTATACATGTATTATATGGGTTAGTCAAATCACCAGTACAACGCTTTCGATCGCTCGCGCCAGGGATGTGTTACACTGATGAAGTGGCAACTCTTCATAATTCATGCAAACACATGCTCGGGTTCAAAGCGTTGACGATGGGATGTCTAACATTCCACTACGCTTTTAAGTCATGCTCAGCACCACTCAGTTGCAAGACGAAGTTTGGAGACGACGAATGCATTTCACTTTTCATCGAATTACGAGCTATATTTCATCGTAAAATCTAAAGTGAAATGCTCGAATTGACTGAGAAGAGTTTAGGAAAGAATTCGATATTATAAACATATATTTCTAGTTTCTTCGTGATGTGCAAATCGACATGAAATGAAAATTTGGTCCTCTGAAAAACCTATGATGCGCACATTTGCGCATTTTATTTTTTAATCTTTCAATCTGGGATATTTTGATCTTTCAAATAAAGTCCTCTGCTAAAGCGTGTTCCAGCGTGCTTTTAAACTTGTTACTGTTAAAATTGTCACTTTACGCTGCATTTTGATTCGCTGCTCCAATTCAAGGCACACAAATTCATTGTTGCCATCACATTGAGAGAGAGAGCGAACCGCAGTAGGGGTAAGTCTTTCCTGGTGTGAGAGCCCTAGTTCCGATTATTGCACGCTCTCTTTTGTCAAAGCACCTGGTTCCCACCTGTAGTTAAGCACATAACTTCTCGGCGGTGCCGCGCATGACTTCAAAGGAGAGCGGGAGTTGCATCTCCTTCTCTCACACTTTCGTACGTATTACAATAATCGGTCATCTGCTTTTTCACATTGTATGGAATAGGCAAATTTATCCTATCGATGGCGTGGAAAATATGATCGTTCAATCGTTTGGTATCGTTTGTCATTTGTTACGTGAAAATGTTTTCCCATGGGAGAACATTACAAAAATGTTCTGCCCATGGGCGAACATAACCAATGTGCCTCTATCACGTGACTGTATTTAGCCATTCACTAACCGGTATTTGACTAACCCATCTAATATAACATTTTGTTAATCCCTTATTCGTTTACAGTTTTGGTCAGGTCTGAATGCTCTGCCTTAAATCAGGGACTTAGGAACTGTTGTGATAAACATTATATTATTTTGTATTACAGTAATCACTACAAAATCTGCTTACGAATTTGTGTAATAATTCCCATATGCTCTTTCCGTCAAGTGCGTGAACTTCTATGAGTACAACCCTTCAAACCGGGCACGAATAATCTGATTTTCTGAAGTCTCTCATCTCATGCTATCTTAGCAGTCACTCGTCAACAGCAAAAACAATTTTTTTTAATGTTAGTATACTGCGATAATTCAGCAAAGTGAGAAATCTTGCCAGGTTACAAAATAGAACTATTTCTCTTCATAATGATTTGATCTGATTATGAAAAACAAAAACAAACGTCATTTCTGCCTATAGTCATCATTAAAGAGAAAAAAAAAAACTGCGAGAGAAAATTCTTCCTCCATTGACTTTCGAGGTGACGATGGAATAACTAGATGATTTATCTTCCAGATACCGAACCAGATACCGAACTTTGTGGGATTACGTACATCTTGGGAACCCTTCTCGGCATTGTTTTCGCCGTTCTTGTCATACTGTCCATGATAATGGCTTGGTGGAAACATCAAAAGAAAAGGTGACTTTTTTTAATACAAACTATTATATGGGGAAAGGGAATAGGGGTGGTTTATTTATTTAGTGGTAACAGGTCATCACAACAGTATGATTAAAGTCAATGGGAATCGAATTTCTGATTTTGTAATTCTGTCATTATAACGATATTTTTGTTACTTATTTCGCAAAATCTCACCACCAATACAACGGTGAACACTGAATAAACATACCTTATCAAGGGATCAAATAGAGGAGAAAACATCTCAGCTAGAATTTGCTGTTTTACCTATCAGTGCATTCTCCTGATGATGTTTTGTAACATACTGATAATGAAAATAATCAAATCTAAACTGAAAATAAAAAGAGGAAAGCTACATCTCAATGGAATTCTAATCACATCAAAACTTTCAACAAAAAGTTAAAACTTTCTTTTGTATTAAACTATACTAGCTAATTTATGGTTACGTAGTAATAATGTCTCATAACTCTTTTATTTTTATTTTATTTTTTTAAGCGGTCTATAATTACATCTCCTCCAGTTTGACAGTATGGATTCACTCCTTAACGTTTTTCCTCTTTATTTTACATAATGTAATACAGGCGTACAGAGGCTTCTGGTCAGTCAAATGTCAACTCAAGTGAAGAGCAGTCGCAGCTGAATCCTCTGAACACTTCGACACCAGGCTCAACAGACGGCGTTGTTTTATTGCACTCTACCAGTATCGACACTTATGTTTTGCCTCAACATCCAGACAACAAATCTGGTGGCGCCATCGGTCACCGAGAAAACACGTATGAGAACTCAGCAGAGGTGATTAACGACACATAAATTCGGGTTCGCAGGTTGTGGTTTTACATGTGAAAGTGTTATATATATATATAATATATATATATATATATATACATATCTTAAGGGGGTGAGCATTCTTCAAAAAGGAACAGAAAGCAAGAAACCCCTCAACTTGTGTGTGTGTGTGTGTGTGTGTGTGTGTGTGTGTGTGTGTGCGTGTGTATGCGTGTGTGTGTGTGAGTGTATTTCAATTCAGAGCGTGTTGCGGGCTTTGATATAGAGCAAATTCTTTTATCTCATTCCATCGAGCAAACGTAGGTGATTACAGTGCACTGCACTCTCGTTATATCGAACACGATTATGATACAATTCCGCAAAATTATCCACTATATGTTTTGTTTTGTTTATTAATTGTTTAACACTGTTCATTTACAACGAAATTTCGATATTACGAAAGAAAACTGCCGGTCCCGAGGACTTCGTTATAACGGGAGTCCACTGTATATTTCAGTCAGCGGTACCTTTGATATTTTGATATGATCATGCTAAACTAATGCAACTAAGTGCCCCGAGATCTACGTCTATCTGACAATCTGTACCTGTAGTTGCTTTTTAGTTTTGAATGTCGACTTAGTCCACACACAAATCGTCGACATAAGTTGACTCATTGCACTAGAATAGACGGTATTTTTCGGATCTCCTTTTCTCTAAAGCATCATTCCTGTTTGTTTTGATTTCCAATCATGTATTTTGATGATGAGGAAACATGAAAGTTTGCTGAGTAATTATATTTCCCTTTTCAGAAGCTATCCTCATATAGATATGCCTCCTGGCGATTTTTTTTGTGGGTTTCCTGATACAGGGTCATACGTCATCTTCAACGGACCGATCTCGTGAAACTAGACAGAGGAGCGGGAGAGGTTCAGCATACACTAGATCATGTCCTCATGACGTCATACACCAGGGTGGTAAACACGAGTGTAATAATGAGGCAGCGGATAACACGAAAGCACTATACATGGACATGTCAGGTTCAGAGAAGAAAGGGAAGAAGAAGGTAATATTTCTTCAATCCAGGCATTTTAATAAAGAGGAAGAAGATATTGATGAAGACGGCTACCTCCTTTCCAATGTCAGTCTGCACAGAGCTACTAGATTTCAACCTAAAGCAAGTGTGTCACCATGTGGTAAAGAAATCAGCATAGCGTCATCTATTCAGGCCAGAGGTGTAGATGACAAATGTGGGAAATGCCAATCGTCAATTTACCACGAAATTCCCTCAGCTTCCGAACAATCCGCGCCTATTCCAGAACCGCAGTACTGTCCTACCTACTGGAATATTGAAGGAAATGCCGAATTTGGCCCTTATGCAATGACCCGAGGGTCACGAGTGGAGCATGAGATGGATGAACATGGCTATCTCGTTTTAGAAGCAGATCCTGGTGAAAGCGTCAATGATGGCTGTGAGAGCCACAACAGCTTGTCTTCCACAAAGATAGATTTGTACGAAAACGAAATTTCCCCCCAAACAGAAGATCACTTCAATTCAACAGTGTATGAGAGTATTCCTCGCGAACCAGAACTGTAAAGATGCCTTTATACTTATTTTGCAAACTGGTATTAAAATAATTTCACAACAGCGACGAATATAGTTGGGGATTACGATGGGTAATGTTCGTCAATCCGGATGTTCGTTATTCCGTAACACACAAATTCCCTTTAAATACATGTTTGTTATTTTAAAAATTAAATTGGGTTCCTTAATTCGAAAATTTGCGGAGTAATTCAGAAGGTTCGTTGGTCTAAAAATGATATGAAATTTGGAATTTGGAAGGTTCGTTAATCCTAACATAATAAATAATAGATTCGAATATCCGAAAATTAAATAAAGTTCAGATTTCCAATGGCTTGTTGATCATAAGGTTCGTTCGTCCGGAAATTCTTCAATCTGAAATTGAAAAACAGTTCGATATTCCAAAGGTTCGTTAATCCAAAAATAATGTAAGGTTTGTTATTCCGAAGGTTTGTTAATCCGAAAATAGTAAGAAGGTGCGCACTAACAAAACTTCTAATATATCAACTTATATTTTGGCTAAATTATCTGTGAACTATTCGTCATGGAGCGTTAGGGAATCATTTAAGCTTTATAAACCTTAATTACAACCATGCAGTATAACCCGGAAGTATGAGAACAAATGCCTTTTTGAAGAGAGCCTTCAAAGAGGATTCGACCTTCGTCCTTAACAGGTTGAATTCAAGTGAAAAGCAAAAGTAATATTTATGAACGAACGCAAAGCAAAATAATTATAACCTGTGATGTTTATCATTATCCACTGATGAAAATTATACATAAAGCATCATTGTCATCATTCAAAACTCATTCTTTGCAATATTCGTGTTAGTGACACATTAACTCCATTTTGTGAAAACTCATATTGGTTGCGTTACTATAAGATAAATGTAAGATAAACTTGATTTGTAAATACACTAAGGACTTATAGCAACAAGTGGAATCCTTGACAGGACAAATCACATTCATGTTTGTACACTGAATTAATGGATGTTATTTTGGAGTGTTTTCTCGATACGCTGTAAATGTACATGATCTATCTGTATACCTCATTGAAGATACCTGTTTCCTACCAGGACGTTTGTGTATGCACGATGATCAGGTGTGTTGGGTTATAATTACCGAAGTACATTGGTAAATGAATGCAATTTAAAATTATAGGAACGCACGAACTTCATCATGTTTCTAGCTTGGACTAGGACATGTCATCATTTAAATAGTCTCATTTTTCCACCCTACTATTAAAAAATATATATAATACAATCTAAGGTAAATTACGTCGTCAGACTTTAGTGGTATCAATGTAGACGGCACACGTATTTGCTCGTGAATTATAAAAAGGTTTTCTGGCATTTCATTCTTCGTGCCAGGCTGGACTAAACAGATATCGCAAGTGCCTTGCTATATTTCTGAATAAGCTGGTTTTGTGTATTAAAAAAAACAAAACAAAACAAAAAAACAAAAACGAAAAAAAAGAACAACAACCAAAAATGATAAATATGCTTGAGAACATAAAATGTGTCATAATATTTTATAATAATGCATGGTCTTTCGGATAATTCCAATGTTTATTAATGTTTACTATACGTTATCATCATTACGGTGATATCTGTGAAACAAGTTACAAGTCAATAAGTTTCAGTGAAAGTGAACAAGTGAGCTGACGTAAGAAACGCGAGAAAGCAACGAAGACTTTTCAGAGCTTTAGTAGGACCTGCGAGGGACGTTTGATAACTCAACTAACCCAGAATGTTGTATACACAATGTTCATAACTATGGTAATCTCAATGGGACATTGTAGAAAGTAATTTCAGGTATGGATTTCACATGTAATATTGTCAAATTGAATTAAGGGCAAAGAAGTCATCGTTCTTTAGATTGAAAACAGAGGAAATAATAGTTTGGCTGATGTTATGCAGTACCGGAATTCGTGTTATCAGGAAATACCTGGCACAATTTCATTCATGACCAGAAGACATCCAGAGCTAAAATTCCGGACTTTGAATAATGAAAGCAACGCTGGTAATAAGTAATCATTAGATGATATTGTAACAAAGATAATTAGTGTCTGCAGTGCTACTTCTTAATGTCCTATAAAGACACTGAAAATACATTGTATCATATTCGTACAATTACAAGAAGCTTAACAACAAGAAACATTAGTTACCGATGCCGTTATTTCGTGGAAGTACACTGTATCAAGAAGAAGAAGAAAATAGTGCAGTTTAGTGTGTAACTTCTTAGTGTAACTTTGAAAGAAGTAACATGTTTAATAAGGTCAGAATCAGCTACACTGTATTCAGTTATTGCAAGAGGTTAGAACAGCAATTCAATTATGGGGAAGAGAAACAAAATGCTGTCAAAAAAGGTAGGAAATGGGAAGGTTTATAATATGGTTCATTGACATTTGCCCCTGTGACAATTGCCGCCATGAAATATTTGCACGCTAAGCTAAACATAAATTCTACCCACAAACATAACCCTAACCCTAACCCTAATCCTCACATCAAACTAAACCTAAAATACTAATATCACAACCCAAACCTGAACCCTAAGTCCTGGGAGATAATGAGACGGGAACAATTGTCGCAGGAGCGAATTTCGTGTCACCTCATGATTTACATAAGGAGGCATATACCATATTTTCCTTCAGATTCTAAAGACAATATACATTTATATATATATATATATATATATATATATATATGATATGTATTTTTTTGTGTGTGAATAAAGCTGTCATAATCTCAATGTAAGCAGGAAGGTTTGATAAATATCAAGTATTAACTGAAGTGTAATAGATGTACGTGTGTGCATGTGTGTATTGATAGGTACAGGACGAGGGTGTGTGTGTTTGTGTGTGTGTGTGTGTGAGTCGTGGTAAAAATGAATTGAAAGATGATCGACAATGTAAGTACTCGCTCGTGCCACTTTCCTAAAAGCCTTGGGAATCGGCTAGTATGCTTTCGATTGGACATCTACGCACGCGCAGGGAGTGGCCGATTAGCTGAAGAGGTCTCATGACGTGTACTCGAGCCCTTTTCTTCCTCAGCACTGACAGAGTAGGGATATTATGTGTTCACATAACTCTACAGAGCAGGAAAGATCTCCTGGAAACGTCATCCGTTCTGCAGTCATTTTCCATATCGAGGGGGAACGGGCCTGACTATCCATATCATAATATCATAAATTCAACATAATCATGCTAAAAATAAAATAACTTAAAACAAACTGGTACTACATGCATTCTGAATCTTGAATATCTCATAATTCTCAAGGATGCAAAAGTTGCTACATCCAGATACAGGTTCAGCTAACTCGAGATTAAAAATGTAAAGAAAATCTTTAATTTTTGTTTCTCCCTTTTCAACGATTTAAAAGAAAATGTGGCAAGACGTCATTTTATGCGCCAATTTGGCTACCATCTGTAAAGGACTAGTCCACCTTCATGGGCATGTGACGGGGGCGGATCCAGGAATTCCGTAAAGGGGGGGGGGGGGGCGCGCAAACAATATTTTTGGTGCTACTTCCGGGTTTCATCTCATTTTTCCTTTTTATTTCTTTTGTTTTAACTACAAATAAAGAGGTGGCGCGCGCCCGGTGCGCCCCCCTCTGGATTTGCCACTGTGTGAATTGAGTGAACGCAGCAATATTAGTAGAGAGCATTAGTGAAAGTTTTGGGAAAATCGGGCAATTCGTTCAAAAGTTTAGAATTACCAGTTTCAATTTCATTTATAGGAATACAACTTTAAAAAAAAAATCAAATTCAATCAACATAAGAAGTTCCCATGCGTTTCTGCGGGTCCTTTCTGGTTTCTCTCTGCAATACATTGGATTGCTGTACACAATTACATTTTAATTTTAAAGTTTCATTTATTCAGTTTTAGTCTACTGTATTTTGTGAATAATTTTGTCTTCCACGTTCAAATTACTTCCTTACAGTATCGATGTAACATTAAGAGAATGGCTAAATCTCAAAATTTCTCTACATTCAAATTTACATTTTGATTCCATTCACACCTTCCCCGTGTCCATATCATAAGTTGCCACAGTCGGTTCAACTGTAGACCTGTTTCACCCAATGGTTTCTCCAGTGATATAGTCTTGCTATAGTTGTCAAAAGCTTCGCCCATAAATTCTGTCCGTATTCGAGATATTCATGTATACGTGTACTCTTCTCTAGCAGCGTCAGGGTCGTGCATGAATGTAATGTACATAATACGTGTTTCAAAGAGTTATACGAGCTTTCATAGGCCCTACACAAGGCAAAAGTCCCATTTCAGAATACATTAAGTGTGCATATTCAAATAGACGAGTAACTACAAAGAATATAAGAAACAACGAAAAAGACTGTTCATATGTTGTAAAAATTTTGCCTTATTGCTTATCGTAAATTTGAATTCCTTAACCTTCTTCTAACGCCCTTTTTACATGTTTATTTGAGAAACTCATGAAATTGTATGCTGATTAAATTACATTGAATAAACCAGTTACTTTCTTGAATGCTGATCTCCGTGATCATTCAAAAATTCACTCGAACTTGAATGATCACATTTTTAAATGGAATGAAAATCTGATGAAATTAGGCGGGAAAACCTGTATTATCCCCCTGCCTTCTGAAAGAGGCAAGTCAAGTGTTTTGGGTTTTTTTTTTTAACGATGCGAGAAAAGTGAAAATATGTTGAAATGTCTTTATATTTTCATTACATTGTTCTATACATGTGACATCACAAGCTGTAATAGTCTTCTCATCCTGCAGTGACAGAGCAGAAACCTAAAAAAATCAGAACTTTTGAACTGACTGTCCGATTTCCCCCAAAACTTTCACTGATGTATTATTACTGCATTCACTCAATCCACATGAAGGTGGACTTGTCCTTTGATATTTCAAAGCCCTCAATTGTAAAAGAGCTTTATCATCCAGATTTGAATCCAGTACTCACAAAAGAAAAAAAAGCAAAACAGGCGGGTTCAGCTTCTTGCACAAAGACTATCATACATATAAATAATCTAAAATGCATAGGCCAAAGAAATGGAAAGACAGAGAGAGAGAGAGAGAGAGGGGGGGGGGGGGAGGGAAAGAAAAAGAGATAATGCTTTGTGAATTTGATTAAGTGTCGAAAGTAGTTTTCCACCTTCAAGAATTTTGTTTATCACTTTGTTTTACATATTTCATGTTCAAAACATGCACAATTCTTTATGGAGTCGTTCAGCTTGCTGGAAGCACTTAGCCAGTAATAATGTAGTCCAAAAGTATCCCATGAATTTCAGTAACTATCACAGAAATATGATAATAGATCTGTGATAATAACATGACACAATACAATATCTCAAACGACAGCGTGGGCGTTATATTACTGAAACTGATGATTGGCGTTCTCGAGTGACTGTATGCTGTGGATCCTCCTGTATCGCTTCCTTGAAAGCCCAGACAACTTTATGAGATAATTGCAATTTCATTCTGCTCGAACGCAGTCTCATGCGCACTCAGACTTTTTAATACTCCAACGTCATCAATCAGCTCATTACCATCAACTGCAATTATCGTTCATTCCTATTCCACGTACCGGTTGCATGTAGGGTTTCAAGGGAACATTACACCGACTTTCAGTCTTTTGAATAACAGCGTGCTGGTATTTCGGAGTTATCTGCAGTGGCTGTGCTATGATTCCCCCTTTTTCGCGATGGAGGAAAGAATGATATTCCTTGTATGGATTTCTGCTCATTTCATGTTTTGCAATCCTTCTATGAGGTCCTCAGCATTGGGAACTAATACATGTAGGTATACCTTTCAATTTTCATTCCATCATTGACATACCTCGCACATTTCTCTCTTTCTCAGTTCTTATTGTTTGTTTGTTTGTTTGTTCATTTTCCATCTGAGAAGATGGCTGGATAGCCCATATTCAACTACGTTAAGCTGGTCTTCCATGGGGTCCAGTTGGATGTGAGGTGGGACCACTTCACTGGGTTAAGCATGTCAGTCTTTACGCAAGAATGGGATGTTATATCAGATATGCTTGAACCTCTGTTCTAAAAATTCCCACGAGTAATTAGGTTCTATTAAGTTAACCTTTATCATTTTTTTTTTAAATCTGCTACGCTATTGAAAGAAAGCAATATATAACTTAACTATTGGGCTATTACCTCCAGGAAGACGAATGCGTTCAAAGAATTTGGTAAGAAATAGTACATGAGTTGGGGCTTAAATCATGTCACCGAACTAACATCAGCTCGAGTACTAATAGAGGAATGTTTCATTGTTCATTTTATTACTATTCTCATATTGATTCATTGATTTACGTGCACTCTTTGTGATTCTTATCATCACGCAGATTTCAGTCTAAATTGTTCGGGGATTTCACTGGAACGGGAGATATGGTGTAACCGAACCTGCGCTGACAACCGTGATAGTTGGGTTCTCCTTGCACCCCTTGGAAGAAGAATCCTCTACACCCTCAATACCAACAAAAATGGATTGGTGTTATTCGAAAGACTTGACGAAATAGCAAGCAAGAAATCTCGGAATCTGATAGTGAAAGACACAGAGTATTCTCCCCTTTTATCGCTCACCCATCAGACGAAGCTACAGTTATTGTATATATATCTACCCTGTGAGATTCAACATGAACGTGAAGTGTTACCAAGGTAAGTGTAGTCAGTTTCCATAGCATGAACACAACTGTTCGCTGACTGTTGCTTATATACTTCAACACTTGTTTTTCCCTCCGTTATTCGGAACCTGATGTTTCCATTTGCATGACAGGACATAAAATCTTTAGGAATGAGTTGACAATGATTGTAAAAAAAGCCGTGTGATTTCAAAATGGCTGACAACGTGTTTTTTTTTTTAAAGTGAAACATGAAGATCTACAACGAGGACGCACTCCGTTCAGTTGACACGCATTACTATATAAAAAACAATAGATTACAGTCTTTAAACGTAAAAGACGCGATGAAACAGTGACATAAAATAGAAGTAAAATGAAAGTACACAAAGTAATTGAATGCCGTGTCATATATGTCTACCTCATTTTAATCGAAGCCATAATACAATGTATCAAAATGTCATTTTATGTATACAGTATACAAATATTCAGTGATTGACAAACAGTTATGTATACAGGACCGAAATACTTGAACGATCTCCCAGTACAAATTAGGACACAATTTATAGGATAATTACATTGCGTAAGTCCACTGAAATTTCTTTCTATCTTGTTTATGCGCGTTTTGCTGTTATGTACTTGGTTGTTGTCATTCAAATCGTTGAGCCTCGCTGTTTGCGCTCATAAATTCCTCCAAATCAGTATACTAGTAATTTATACTTTGGAACTCGTTAACAACTGGCTTTGTTGTACTCACGTCGTTGCTACTAGCTGGTAAATCTTTTTTGAATTGTTAGTACATGCATGTTCTCTCTCCCTTATTAAAGGCTTCCCATGTTCTTCTGAGGACCCACATGTCGAGTGTTTGCAGTATTATTCAAATCGTATTATCACACCATATTGTTAACATCGCTAAAACAACTGTTCATGTATACGTCAACAGAATGTGGTTATTTGTTTGTTTTCACTATGTGTATTTGAGAACAATCCGTTATTTCCCCGGAGATCCTTGCCTTTCAGTTTTGTTTTCTATATTTTGGTCCTATATTATGTTGCACCCGTGCTCCTCATGCGTTTTTGTACCCTCTGTTCAGAATTTGGGACCTACGCTTAACAAGCTTGCTTTTAAGTAGGGCCCATCATTTTTCTTTAGCATTTATACAGAGAGCCAAATTTACGAAGAGTGACCGCCATGTTTTTTTTTTCAATATGTTTACTATAATTTATTGTGCATCGTAGCCGGATAATTTGATTCACTTTATTTCATTATATTTGATGTACATTCCTTCATTGCGAAATATAAAAATGAATTGAATTAAATTAAATTGAATTGTTTCATGGGATCGTTGTGGCTCAGGGGAGAGAAACATACGAAATGTTGTTTAATCATGACTTTATTCAAGTTCAAGGAATGTTAGAATTACATATATACAAAAGGACCAGGTCCACCGTTTCATTCAAAACGAATGACAGGTTAAGACAAGTTTATGGGGTACAGAAAACAATATTGGAGTTTACATTACTGCAACACAAAATATACATATCATATTACACATAAACTGTCAATTAATTGATTAAATATTAATTAATCAATCAAATATCAATGCATATACTATTTCTGCATAACAATAACAACGGTTGTATAATTATCTTCCACAATATTAATACAATTATCCTCATTATAAAATAATAAGATAAATATACAAACATACAATACATAAAACCTTATTATCATCATCACCATCTCATCAAATCTTCACCAACTTATACTTGCCCCATACCCCCCACCACCTATTATGATAATCAAAACCCCTCTTTACAACTATATTATACATGTTATATACCCTTTTCAACATAAAACCAAAAATTATAAACAAAATATTCTACATTTTTTCAATTGCCCATTCACCCATTATCTATAATGTATAACAATAAACTCATCTCACCTTTCCGAACATATCATTTGACCTCAGATTCCTTTCCTTTCCCAACAGAAACAAAAAAACACACACACAAAAATCTATACGAAATCCAAACCAGCCGCAGCGACAAACTAAACTTTCACCAACTATCCCCATCTCCTACCTGCGGCTACCCTCCTCCTCACCCCCCCCCCCCTCCCCCGGAAAAAAAAATCTACAGCCAATACCACATAATTATAAACCATAAACCCCTGCGCTCATAATTAATACATATCTATATCATATATGATATACCTCAAACAATATTCTGAAATTATATCACATATATAACACATACAGTTTACAAATAAAATGATTATAAACAGACGGGCAGACCGGCAAACATATTACTGTACTTCCACTTTGGCTTCAAAACGAAAACATGGTGGGTATGAATATTACGTAACTATAATTCAATCCTACAGATCTAGATGCCGTACCTCCCCCCAAACTCTACAGCCAATACCACATAATTATAAACCATAAACACCTGCGCTCATATATTGTACAAACAATAAGTATCTATGTCAATTATATCTCAAACAATATTCTGAAATTATATCACGTACATAACACATACAATTTACAAATAAAATGATTACGATCAGACGGACAAACCGGCAAACATACGTTATTACTGTACTTCCACTTCGGCTTCATGGTCGGTATGAATATTACATAACTATAGTTAAATCCTACGGATCTAGATGCCGTACCTCCCCCAAGCTCTCTCTTTTCTAGCATAAAATATCGAAGAAGAGGAGAGTATGGCGAGTTTAGAGAGTGTCTGAAACAATTCATTCGGACAAATCTTGGAACTTGTTGTTTTCAGAATTCGTTTTAAACGGCATTATTACCCCGGTCTATTAGACCCCTTGCACCGACTTCTATCGCATAAAATGACACTGAGTAGCTCTTATCCTGGATATCCCGCACAATTGAATTATACTTTTCTACTTTCCTTTGATGTGCATCCTCGAGGTTCATTTCAAAGGGAACAGTTAGTTCAACAATCGTGATATCTTGTTCTTCTTCCTTAAGATAACTAAATCTGGGCGCAAACTTGTAGTGAGAATATGGGGAGGTATGGTGCCCCCGGAGATTGAGTGCCCTTCTAGATCAGTGTAAATCGTTCCGTTGTACAGATTTTCAAAAAATGTATTATACATATACCTCAGCAAATTGTTATGTCGCCACTCGCATCGATCTAGAAAAAACTGGGCAATTTGAGAGTATGTGATGCAAAGTGCCTGTGGTGCCCGGGCAGAAGACACAAAAAACTAGGCGTTTACCCCAGGTGTGCAAATTTGTGTAGGAGGGCAGAGAATCTATACACGCATTAATGATGAAACTGAGAACTCTTTTGGGGAGGTTATACATGATCGATTTCCACGTTAATTTGCGACAGTAATTTGTCTTGGAAAATACTCGATTGCTATTGCAATGGGGAGTATCCGGCAAATTTGACATTTTTTTTTTCGTTGGTAGATAGCCTGGCCATTATCCTTAAAAAAATACAAAACAGAAAGAGTTTATTAATGTCGTTGTAAACGTGTTGTGTTGTTGCCCATGAGTGTTGTTGTGAAAATCAATTCACATAATAGCCATCATTCTGTATCCATATCTGTCATAATGTATTATTGTATTGTATATTGTACTCAAATTGATGCAAATGTTTATTCCAATACCGGATGAACAGAAAGCCGTCAAGTAGGCTCACCGACTATTAGTTAATAGATTGATATCTCGACATTCGCTGATACTGAGTAATCTCTATAACTATAAGCGTTATTATTGATCTTTACGTCACGTATGAATTGCATTTATGGATTCTATTGATGCCAGTTGACTCACGAAAGTTTATTCAGTTTCGTCATATCGTTCCCAAAATAATGTGGGGAGGAGAATTAAAGCAGAGTGCGATCTGCATTAAAAACAACGACAAAAAAAATTATGAATCGCATTGCTTCTTCTGTTCCTTTTGAGAAACTGTTAAAGGGAAACTATACAGTGTATAACTCGAAGAAAGGTTTAGACCATAACTCTGATAATCGTCTTCACCTCGAATGAGCTACGACATGAATGATTGCTTACAGATTATTAGTTACTTTAAATAACATTTCGAACCTTGGTCATTAATTTTCAAGAGATACCATCGGTAAAGTTGGCTGACGGACGCTCTCCCCTTGAAGGCCTGGTGGTTATCGAATCGGGTAAATACGTCTGCTATGATGGATTTACCGACAAAGCTGCTGAATTGGTCTGCGAAGAGCTAGGCTTCCCGGCTGCAAAGGGCTTTACGGGTCATTCAAGTTTGGCCAGTATGACTACAGCAACACGACACAGGATTCAAGTGGTGTCATGTCGTAAAGGTAACCGCAGAATTACATGCATGCAGATCAGAATGTGTGAATGTATATGTATACCATATCCCAGAAAGAATAGCATGTATCGCATCAAATAAACTTGATTGCTACAAAGCACACTTTGTGTCCGACGTAACTCTGCAATATATTTAAAGATGGAAATACATAAACTAAAGCTAATGAGGTAGGCCTTTTGTCATTGCCATGATTCGTTTTCTTAACGTGCAACATTTTAATTTCCCGATATTTCAAAACTCCTTATATAATAAACTCTATTTTTAAACTATACTGCCAGTTTTCTTGCTACAGACATACACAATGATGAAAAATAATACTTACAAATGACTATGTTCTTTGACGCTGGATGACAGTACTTAATGGTATAAATGCAGCAATCAAACGTTCATTAGAATAAGATTCATTTTCTCTTCACACAAACTTATTAATGCCCAATTGCGTTCATTGCTGATATTGTCGTTGTGTTTTGTTACTATGTAGCTATTTTCTTTTTACATATTACACATGAGAGCCGTTATATGTGTATCAAACTTTTATGAGAAATGCGGCGTTCAAACTTTATCTATTTCATGAACGATTTGTACAATATCAATACACAGATTCGCTGCGTGTAATGGACTGTTTGACAGCAACCGAGTGTTTCTCAAACAGGATTGTTAGACTCCAATGCCGAGGTAAGAGATTCAAAATGTCTTATGAAAACATTTATATATTCTTATCATTCATAAAGTCCAGACGTTCGCAAACATATTGATATCTATTCTTATGCTTTTGTGTGACTCTATATTATATACGTCGCATGGAAAGAGTGAATTAGTGTGTTTGATGTATGCGAACATAGTGTTCTTTTAGTCGCTAATTGTGTTTGGTGGAATGAAACTAGACACTGTTAAGAACCATAGATTCCGCTGTCAACACACACACACACATATATGTATGTATGTATGTATGCATGTATGTGTTTGATATTTTCAGGCGCTACAGATGTAAAGTAATTAACCTGTATTCAAACAGAAACACTTATCAAACTGTAATTTCAGGGATGATTTTGTGACTAGCTGTTGTTAAAATGTATTGGCCATAATGCACACTTCAAAGTATCAGGTATTGGAAGGTTGAAATAATCATAATATTCTGTCACTGCGTAGAGCCTGCATTTCTTGGATGCTACAAAGACAACCAACTAAACTTTCAAACAGAGTTTAACACCGGATTTGGAGTTGATTCGGAAAGCGAGTGCATGTCTACATGTAGAAGACAGCCCGAAAGCAATGGCGTTGCTGTCATGCATGAAGGATTGTGCATTTGCTTTCAGTCCGAGACGTATGCGCAGATCATTTCTGGCGGAAACTTTTCTCACAGTTGGACATGTCCACTTGCGACAGAATTTGACTACGACCGACATCATTCATTTAACCGTGAGTAATCCGACAAGCAAAGATTTCTTGACATCAGAGAGTGAAATAAATGTAGGCAAGCATCAGTGATGATAATGACGACAGTATAATTTGTCAGCGACTGTTAACATGGTTAATACCTGTAATATGCTTTGTCAGGTTCATATATTTGACATGTTTAATAACAAAATTAAACTCCTATATATTTACTGTTATCGAATACAATCAATGTTTATAATTATGTTTACGTTCTGTGCTAGTCAGCTAATCTTTTAATTTGGCAGATGAACAGGCATCTGAACCTTACCAAAAGCGATACAAAAGTTAATCTGTTTACGTAACTATAGTATCTTTCTTAATAATGATTATTCCATGTAATATATCGCAATGATATGATTATTTCAAGTTTTCCCTCATGGCTCATGGGAATTCCCTATACATGTCTCCTTTATTGAAAGTCTCTGTCGGATTTTGTGATCATCCTGAGATTGTGCCCAATGGAAGTTGGGACACGGATATCACGAGCTTCGGGTCGAAGATAACTCTCATCTGTGACAAAGGTTACACCGTCAACGGGAGTGCGATACTGCAGTGTGTGGGACTACCAGGATGGTCGACTTACTTCCCGGTTTGGAACGCTTCGGTCCCTTCTTGCCGAGCCGTCGAAAGTAAAACAAACGGCATCAATTTGAAAATATATTATCAATGATTAAGATCTTAAAAATCTCTGCTTTGTGCAATAGTGTAAGAGAAATAAGAATACAACATTTTACATTATATCTGAAAGGGAGGAGCTGCAAATGATATTAAAAAAAAAAATGCGGATTTGTTGTTTTTGTTTTTTTGTAAACATTTAGATTTTCCGAGAGTTATCGTCATATGAGTGCGGATGATGAAAATGTGTGCCATTTGAGCCTTCACCTAAAACACACCACGTAGAGCGCACCAGTGGGAATTAATACTGCCATAATATTGATAGGCATGATAGGAGAAAAATTGAAATTACTAGTAGTCATTCAAATGCATTGAGGCCCCCATCCATTTCAAGCTTAATCGTTTACGATGGCGGTCTCCTGCATTCAATTATCTCTGTTATTTCTTGAAAATAAATACTATATATTTTATTTCATGTTTCTGTGTATGTATACTGCTCAATGCCATCACTTATGTGTATCTATTTGTGTACTGTCATCGATTTATTTCACTGCACTTGCTATTCTTTGTCTTTGTACTTTTGAAATTTGTGCAGTTAAATTTGTATCTGATTGAATGAGGAAATAAATGAAATCAAATCAATCAAAGTGACAGGATACAATGCTTAACAACAAAATTATCCATTTCTCGAAATTATACACAATCGTATTGTATCCCGTGAAGTAATTCATTGGGAAATATCAATCTATTTTTATAATCGGTATATCTTTTTCATGAGCATGATACGTGCTCTGAAATGCTCACTGCATGTTTTCCTTCTCTTAATTTGAAAATATGCCAAAGAGATGGGCATTTTTACCACCTGATCACGTTAGATTACGACACCACAGGCACCACTGATTTGAACTCCATGAAGTTACTGAATTTCATCCTTTCTTTGCTGTGATTTCACACACCTTTCCATAAGTTTGTCATTGTTTTTGTGGATGGGATTTTTTTTTTCACAGATGCAGAGTGGCAAGATGGCAATATCACCACAATGCCTACACAAAGTATAGAAAGCACTTCTCAGGGTATGTACTACATTAGAGAGTACGTTGTAACTTTATAAGCAAAACTTTGTGTGTAATGATAAAATGATCACATTCGGCGTTTTCACATCAGCCCGATGTTTCGAAATAGCGCGCTATTTTGCTGACTATTTTCTACGAAAAATATCTCGAGCTTGGATTTTTATCGGGCTGATGTGAAAACGCCTAATGTTAACAATAATTGATATTTGGAATTTTCCTAGAGTGTAAGCTCGAAGGCACTTATGCGCTTGGAATAAACGTCACCACCAACAAAAAAGATGGTAATTATGAAGTTTCCATGCAGACATTGAGAGAAATGACGACTAGCTGCTTAAATTTCTGTTATCTGCAAAACCTATCACTTCATTTTGTTTTTACTATTAAATTAATTTGGGACATACAATTACAAGACAATGGCATGAATTCAATACAGTGCAGGGACCATGTGACTGTGTGAGTGTGTGTGTGTGTGTGTGTGTGTGTGTGTGTGTGTGTAGGGCGATGACCGCGCCAAAGAGGGTCGAGGGTCAATTTTCTGTGTAGTGTATATTTCCCTTTGAGGGGAAGAATCTCATGGCGGAATTTTGGATTTTCTCTGTTGATTTTTTTTTTTGCTATCAGGACTTCTGAGTCCTCTTCCCCATATTTTTGTTTAGGGAGAGCCAGATATAGTTATATATATATATATTTTTTTTTTTTTTCTGGGGGGGGGGGGGGTGAGGGTCGGCGGCCTGTGCAATGTCAACATCTCCATTATCAGCATTCATGGTCTACAACTTTTAATACTTTTATCACCACGTACAAAATTCTGATATCTTACAGATAAATAGATCTTTTATAAACGTATATTCCATCTTGAGAATAGGTGTTTAGGACATTATATCATCAGCATGTATACCATCAATAATTGCGGTGGGTTTATCTCAATACACAGGGAAGGCGCAGATTACCCAAGCAATTACGTCATTGCGAGAGACAACTGAAACGTCTCAGTCAGGTGAGTTTAGTAATTGATTCGACCCGCAGTAAAAAAAAAAAGAAAAAAAATATATATATGTATATATATATATATATATATATACCTTTGCTTCTACTGTTTCCACTTTTACCTCTTAACGCATTAACCATGCATACGCATAATTACATTAGGACTACTTCGCTACCATCGCCTAAAATACATTATTGTTTCACCACTTTGTTTAGATGGAAAGACACTAGATGTGGTTCTTCATCGTTTGTTCATAGCGAATTCATTATGAACTGGATTCAAGTTTTGAAGTTGTTATTGTCTCAGAGAGAAGAAGTGTTCAATTCTTATGATACAAGAATAACAAAAATGTCTTTGAATAAATGGTGCAAAGCGCCGTTCTTCAACAGGAACTAAAAAGAAAACTCTTTCTCATCGATTATCAGATTTTCATGGTGATGTAACTACCATAAAGCAAATATTCGTTGATCTGATGAAAAGGCATTTTCCTGAACAAAATAAAAGAAGCTTAATGAGGGAAAATGGTATACGAGTGCAATAAAATTACATCCATATCATTGTGCAAAAGGGCCAAGTAATACTGTGAAGTATAAAGTAAGCAATATCAATGACCATAATTATTTTGTTCCCCCGTTATTCTTTTATTATTTTGGAAATTCTTAACCCGCTGCCTATAGATCAGATTTTGATGTTATACACTTAAATTACTACTTTACTATCCAAACTATTTTTCATAGTATATGTATGTTTACATAATCTGTAATTCATTTCAATATAGACGTTTTATCAAACATTATAATTACATCATGTTTTTTAGTAATTGTATCGAAATAAAATGTGACATTAGGAATATACAGTTTATACATGTATATAAATATCGTGTATCCATAATGTATCTTAAATAATAAATGCTTTATCTTCCAGATCATGAGAGTGACGGGAAGGATATTATTACGTACATCCTGGGAATCCTTCTCGTTGTTTTTGCTGTAGTTGGCATACTGTCCATCGCTTGGTGTAGGCATCAACAGAAAAGGTGAATTTTTGTCAAAACTAGTTTGTAAATCTAGGGTGTGGAATCATTGTATGAAACACAGGACACAAGTAGAGCATATTCAGAAGTGAGTGTACATTGAATATGTTAAAGTAATTTAGCTGATTTGCATTCCTCTTACATAATTGGTGGGTGGACTTGTTATCACGAAAACCCGAGTTTCTGGTCGCCAGACATTTTATCATGTTATTATTCCATCTGTCGCCCAAAACTTTCATTGATACAGTATTTGTTTCAACATATTTTACGAAAACCACCACCAAATCAATGGCAAGGAGCCATCCGCCTATGTATACACAGTCAAAAAACTAGAGAAAACGATACGGACAACACAGAAAAACAAGCAAAGACAAAATGATGTGGAGTTGAATTTTGGAGGCTGTCTAGCGAGTGTGAGTGGTTAGACTGCCAATTTGTGAATGCAGGCTTATCATACGAGATGAGTATCTCTCCCAGTCCAAGTCCAAGTATTGAGTCAGACTTCTGGTATTGTTTTAAAACAATAAAAGACATTCATCTTGATTTAATTTGCTGATCTCGTAAATATGACTCTTATAATTTTTTGAAATAAAAATTGCATCTTTTAAAGACCCCGTATCGTGGGGATACATGGATTCGAAAGGCGGGCCCGGTTCGGGTATATTCGAAAATCCCCGTAACAAATTGTGCACAGTTTTATCACTGATCACTGATGTGCAAGTACATACTCAGCCTAAAAAAAAAAGAAAAAAAAAAGAAAAAAAAAGGTGGGGGAGGGGAGAAGAAAAATCTTGACGAGAATCGTCCCTAAAACAACTGGCTGACGAGCACTATTCGTTGTTTCGAATATGCCTCAGTGGGTAGCGAATTAAGACCGATTCAATCGGACACCCACATTTTCCAGTGCTACCGAGTCTTTAATTATTGAAAATTCTCACCAGTCGTCTGAATAGTGTGCAGGGAGAAAGCCTCGAATGATATAACAATAGGAAGTCAAGCTTACTAGACCTTCAAATTGAAATGAACCTAATCAAAAGTAAAGTGGCACGGGTGAACACGAAGAAAGGGCAAAATGAATATACCTCTTTTTGTCAGCTCTAGGATTTCCGACTTTATTACGCTAAACTACATGGTCACGCGTGAAGCGCTGTCGATACAACGACACTATGCTATGTGATTGCGCACCATGATTCTTTTGCAGTTTTTCAAATACTTTGTTTCGGTCTGATGTAGGCTTTCTCAGATTGCCGATTTAAAACACTAGAAACCCTTCAAACAGTTTTCATCTCTAATAATTGAAATCACACTAATGTTGCATTTGAAGTTTGTATTGGCCATAAATATAACGTACTTTAATGATGAGCAAACTTTCAGTTTAGTTTAATAACCACTTGATTGTGATTTTCATGGAAATTTATATCTTTTTTCTGTGTTCCATTCATTGCAGACATCTGGGGGAAATTACGCATTTGCCTATAGACCCAAAAGTTTAAAGCCTCTCTTTTGAGTACACACTTTTGCAAAGTGTGCCTGTCTTTCCATTGTTTAAATTGGTTTGTCAAGTCTGTTTGCACTGACGTATATATTTCATTTTAAATCTTAGATTCTGCTCTTCCACAATCTACTCTTAACTAAAAATCCATGTATGGCGACTTTTTGGTGGCTTTGCGATGCACGGTCACATGCGTAAAATCATAAATTCAATTTCCCCATTAAATTGCAGACATTGGAGATCCCAAACCTCGCATCAGCCAAATGTTCACCCAAATGGCGGACAGCTTCAGATGAATCCCATCGACACTTCTGTACAAGGGCCAATCACGACGGATCATACCGTTTTGTCGGACGCTACCAATCCTAATGCTACAACAGCTGGTAGCTTTTTGCCTCATATTCTGGGCAACACCGTCGGAGACAGAGGGGGCCATCTCGGGCACACTAGTCACATCTACCAAGATGCTGAAGAGATAGACGAGGGGCTTTCTACCTTTATCAGCATAAATCGTGGCTTCCCTTGTTCAGTTCCTGACAAAAGTCACATAAATACCGGCATCGGCACTTCTTTGACCTCAATGAATATTCCTTCTGATAATGAATATTGTGGCCTGCAGGAGACATCGCTGGACCAACCAGCGTGTGCTTACGGAGATGATAATGACTACCAGGATGTAGACCTTTGTAAATTGGACGGGATGACGAATGGTGCCATTAGATCCACTGGTAAAGCGTGCTTGTTTGATGACAGTTATTACAATTCACTGACGTTATTTCCCAATTCATCCGAAATGACTACAGAAAGCGAGTACGATCGCCTCAATCATGCTTTCCCTGACGAGGAAAGTCGCAATCCTGGTCTGTCACCTATTGGTCAAACTTCACAGCATAAGATCTACCCTGACAGAAAATATAGTAAGCCTTGTTCCAGCAAGGATGCCATAACGCCCATGCCATCTGAAGACGTCTTCTACTATCAGCTGAATCCGGAGCAACAAAGTGACATTGATACCAACAAGCAACCGCAATGTCCTGAAGCTTTCGACTCTGGAGATTATAGTCTGTTGAATCCTGAAAGAGACTTCGCCAATTATCTTCGTCCTAAGATGATGGAAGAGAACGACTTCAATGACCATCACGACACCGAGATTCAGAACCCGGAAACTTTTACGTCAAGACCCCAAAGCTGTGAGGAAATGTACGCGACGGTGAACAAAACAGTAGGTAACATTTCGGTCGCAGAACCGCCACCGCGTGAGGAGCTCTATGCACAGGTGGATAAAACACGAGGAGCTTCTAGGGTTGAGTCAGAGCCAACGATGCAGGAAGAAATCTATATGAACTTCACTAATATGTAGGTGGCTGCTTGAAAGAGGACACTATGGGTTCTCACAGAATGTATATACCGGAACAGCACATATCATAAAGTTCTTAGAAAGTATTACATACTTGTGATCGTTATTTTGAAATATTTCATTTTATTGCTTAAATCAATATGCAAATTAAGTATATGAACGACATTTTGATAAATTAGACAAAATTGCAAAACAAACAAAATGATTCAAATAGCGAGGAATGTTTTTCGATGTATCATTATAGTATTGATGAATATCTTAAAGTTTGATGATGTATATAGTGTATAAATTCAACAAGTAGCTTATTATTAACATTTTTTCTTTTTCCTCTAAGATTTCATGGTTTCTTCGGCAACTGCGCTTATTAAACATTGAGTTTCCCATATCCGGCCAAATCCCTTATCTGCATTAGCACAGGTCCCTACATGTCCGGATAGAGAAATCGGACTGTATATGCACAGTTCAAATTGAAATGACATGAACGTTTTCCTATATTTTAGCATATATGTGATAGTGCATCACAAAACCAACACAAAGTTGCTACTTCCAGCTATACGTGAGAACTCAAAATAGGTGTCATAGGTCAACCTAGTCAATCCTTAATTTGGCAAATTTCCTGAAAGAGTCAAAATTTGCGGGCTAACAACAAATCACTTTTAATACCTCCTCCTGTTAATACACAATCTTATGGTTCTAGAGCTTTTCAGTCAGCATCACCTCAACTCTGGAACAGTTTACCTGAATGCTTGAAACAAACAGACTTAGTAGACAAATTTAAATCCATGTCAAAAACGTATTTGTTTATTGAGTAGTATTATGACTGTGTCTCATGTCTTATACCGTTTCTGAAACTGTACCTTCTTCTTCTTTCTCTCTTTTCTTTCCTCTTCTTCCCTTTCTATTGTTTTCTTTTTTCCCATAGGGCTTAGAGACATTTTATGTAATAGTGCGCTATATAAATGTTGTGAATTATTATTATTATTATAACAGAGTTAATCAGTTTCTGGATTTCTTTTCTATGTTAAAAATTTTGTACCATTCGTTACCCCAAACCCATCACGAGAACGGCAAAGAAATCGTAAATAATATATACACAGTTCCAACAGAAATGACATGAAAGTTTTGCTACATAATATGAGAGTTAGCATTCTAGCAAATGAAATAGAAAAGGTAATATGCTGCTCAAATACCAAACGGCTTTGGAACAAACACAGGTATGACATGTCAAAGTACAGATTTTGAATGAATGGTTTCTTAAGTTCTAGTTTGTGTGTCATCTAATTCACCTATTTGAAATGTGCTTGTTTAAATTTAGACTGCAACATGGTGACGGATCAAAAAGATACGTGACCAATCTTTCATCATTTGCTTGGTTGTTCATACTTGCTTGAGATGTACGATAGAGGAGGTCAGTTTGAATGACTCAAGAGTCGCAAGTAATCTTAATGGTCATTTTGTAGGCTAATTTCCTATGTAGAAATAGATGCACTTAACATTAGCATTACATTATTATTGTATATTATAGCAAACAATTAATTAAAGCCGTTGTTTATTGCCTTTGTGCGGTGAATTTGCGTTCATGGAGGATTATTTCTATCTTGTTAAGACCTTCATCAGGGCTGTAAAATGATACACATTCTGTACACGGTCGGGAACCCCTTCTCGCACTTTAATGCATGATGTTAACGTGGAGAGTATACCTTCTACAAGTTTACTTTTTAACTCTTTTGGTGCCTAACACATTTCCAACAATGCGCAGTGAATAGACATGAGAGGCACGAGAGTCTCCAGATTTCTGCCTACTGGATGCAATCTTCAATAATACATCCATGCTTATTGCTGGACATTTTTTCTTTTTTGTTTTTCATTCGCCGTGTTATTAATAGACGAAAGACAGTTCTGATTCAAATTCTATTGATTGTGGCTTGTGTGGTTGGCGTGTATGTAGAGAGCGTATACTAACAAATTGTTAAACGGGATCCCGTAATGCAACTGAATCAGCCGTTCAAAATATGTAAACAAGTTTATTCAGTTCAGTTCAGTTCAGTTCTATTTTATCGTCCACTTAGGAGTCTCCAGACTTGTTTGCGCGCATACGCATTATATTGTACATGAAGAAGGAGATCTACATACTTGTCAGTATTGAAATATCATAACTGAAACAGTTTTTTTTTTTTACAGTTAACCTATTACAGCAGATAACAAGTATGTTACACAGTGGGGTTGGGGGTAATCTATGGTGCAGTGTGTGCAATTTGCCTGTGAAAATGCATGCGGAAGTGATGTGAGTTATTTCTTGCATATCTTTGTATATGTATTATAAAGTGTTTTATTTTGTAATTATGAGATATCACCTTCAAATAGGTGGTCAACTATGCTGATCGAACATCAAGTAATAGATGCACAAATGTTCTGTTTTTGTTTGTTCGGTTTTTGGTTATTTTTTTTTCTTTTCTAAAGTGATTGTTGGGCTTATGAAGTGTCAATCTTTGAATGGCGAGGTAGGTGTGTGCGTGTGTTTGAGTGTACGTTGCTTATCGGTAAGGAAATGTTCTTGTTGCCCCCTTTTTAATGGCTCCGTTTGTTTTTTCACATAAAATGAAATGTTTCTAATTCTCCATAGAGTAATTTAGACACAGAAAGGGATGCTGCTTGACATCAAAGGGATCGTATAATTTTGTCTGAGACCTTATTTCAGGTTTCTAACATTTCTGGTGAGATAATGAGAAACCTCTTATAAGTTATGAAAGAGCATGTAATTCTGTGAGGAATGCAACGTTTATTTCATGAAAATTGGTTTTGAAATGGCTGAGATATCCAAAAAAGAGCGATGCTAATAAAGTGTTGGGCCCACACTTTATTACAATCGTTATTAGAAATATCATTACACTTTGTTTTTGGATGTTTCAATCATTCCAAACCCGGTTTCCATCAACTAAACTTCGAATTCCTCTTGAAATGGTATATATCATAAGTGTTTCTTGGTATCTCGCAAAAATCTCATCTCCACCAATACTGTACCATCCCTTTAACCCTTCAAAGATTTAATGGCTTAGATCGCATCTTAACGTGCTAATGTCAGTGAAATCAATGGAGCTGTTCGATCTCAGTGGATAAGCCCGTGAATTATCAATCAGGCTGTACTTGGTTTGAATCCCTTGCCTGCAGCGATTGTGCCCAATCAGCAAGGCACTTTATCACATTGCCTAGTCCTTCGGATGGGAACCAAAGCAGTCGATTCCATGGTTGCTTGCAAATAACTATCATTGCTTCCTGGGCTGACGTCCACTACGGAGCGGACAAGCCCAGGAAGGGTTGAGGAAGAAAATTCTGTCATTTCGACATCCTGTCCGCGTCAGACGCGGAAAACATGTGCGAATCGGCTTGTGCTGGGACATTCCTAGGAATCTCTGCGGACTGACTGCAAACAAACATAGGTATGTCTTAGGAATGTCCTAGAATCGCTCAGGAAAAGCGCGAAATTGCTGCTTCCACTTTTTCCTAGTTACTGTTGGCAAAATATCCACTGCCTTCTGCTTTGTTTTCTTCATTTAAAATTGGGTCTGGGAAATGTTGATATTTACCTGTTCCTAATCAGTGGAAGAGAGGTTTGGCTGTGGGACTAGCATGGGGACCTCGCCTCCCTTATTGGTCTTTTTGCGTTTCACTGACATGATGCTGCATTGATCTATCTTCTTAAGTTTCAAAATCCTTTCGAACATGGAACGTGTTGACTCTTTCATGTCTTGATCACAAAATGTCCGCATTGGCTCCGGACACTTGCATATAGATCCGCATCGGCACCGTGCTGTCCTGAAACATTCCGGTTGTCTTCCGCTTTCATTCGCGAAGCTTCCCCACTCCGCGGGATTTTTTTTTTCAGGAGCGTTTGCGGAAGGAGCGGAAGGGTTCGGACAGGCGGGATGTCCTGAAGATGTTCTCATGACAAGCTGCCGGAGGTGTCAGGAAGTTCATTTCCGGGTCCAAATGTTGGACACGATCAAAATTTGGACGCGGAATTTTTTCTCTCTCCCGAAAGTGCGGAAACGCCCGGACATGTTTAAGACAGTGAACGGACTCTTTCAAGAACGTGCGAAGAGGCTGCCGAATGAGTGCGAAATTACTAAATTTGCTTTCCGGGTCTTGTCCGCGTCTTGTCCGCGCCCTAGTGGATGCCTGGTCGTAGAGGTCACGTAAAAGATAAGTTTGATTATTCAATGATTTTCCTGACAGAAAGTTTTGCTGAATAATAGTTTTCTTCAGTTCAAAAGTCCCTGCAGTGGTAAACCACTTCCGGGTTTGAATCAATCATCGCCATTTTGAGGTTAACCAAAATTAAGTCGTGGTATTCTGTTGTTTTTTAGTTGATAGTGACTATACATCCTTAGATATTTGCAGTTTAGTCGATGTTAATATTTTATGATCAAAAACTTAAAACAAAAACATCGGGTTACTAGATAATGGGAAAGAAAACAACGGACCAAAAAACAAACAAACAAACAAACAAACGGAGACCCCGCTTTGTATACTTTTAATGAACGTTTATTCTTTTGATTCATAAGATTGAAAGGTAGAGTTATTCTTGAAATAATAACAAATATCACAAATTCATGTCAAACAGATAAAAAGAAGAAATTCGTTCTTTGGCTTGATAGGCAATGATGAGGCTTTCTGCGAAGGAAAGGAAAATTCACGGGTGCACGTCATGAGTTCGACACCCACGAGTCGTATAGCCTACGAGTCATAGACCTAACGAGCCATACTGCCCATGAACTCGACACTACACGAGGCAATTAAGGCCGATGAGTCATTAACTAGGCAAACACAGTCCACGAGTCCAACATTAGATAGCCAAAGTTCACTATAGCTCGACACTCATTACATCACGGGGCTTAAACCGCCCATTCCAAGATATTAAACATGAATAACATTTCGTGAAATTGCAAATAGAGTTTTAAAGCCTGCTCCAGATATTACAATTACCGACCAAACGGAAAAGATTTGAGCAACATAAAGCGAAGAGAATACCATTCTCCTGTCTATTTTGAAAAACCTAAGAATCTCGCAAAATACGCCTGATGTTTGTGACGTCACTGAATGGAATCGGCACACAGGAGCAGACTACGTCCTATAGATAATGCAAAGGCTGATGATGATGATGATTTTGTATAGTGTCAAATATCTGAGAAACATTCAAAGGCGCAGACTCCTGCAAGAAAGTTAGCAATTAAATGACTGGTTAAACAAACTGTGAGTCTCGAGTGAGGTTTTGAAGTGCTTTACCATGTCAATTTCACGGAAAAAAAATATGGGATGAAGTTCCATAGGCGAGGAGCGATAGAAGAAAACGTCCGGTCTCAAAGGTGTAACTGTTTTCCTTGGTGAGCGTTTGATTGGTATCTAGCCGGAATAAATGCCATGACAATGCAAAGTGAATCTAACATTTCCAAAGTGAATCTTTCATTTGAATGATCTGCTTTTAAAACATCAATAGTAAGCATATTATAATCTCCAAATAGAAGGTAAAATTCCATGTCTCTGAGGCACTTACCTGCCCCGAACACTTCGCCAAAAGTCACTGTCAGCATTCTCTGACCTTGCTCTGTTTGACGTCAGAAAAACCTTCGCCGAATTTTCCCGAATTCATCCAAGAATGCTTGCATTACCGCAGACATCGTATGAATTTTACACTCTAGCATAAACACAGCTTATAAATCTGTGCCAAATTGTAATCTTCTTTGAACGTTCACTTGAATGTCTCGTGGGCCTTTTTGCCTAGAGTCAAACTCGCGGGCTTGTTTGCCTTGTGTCAGACTCATGGGCCTTATTTGCCTAGTGTCGAGTTCATGGGCTGTATGACCAGTGAACTTTCTTTCAATGTTTAACTCGTGGGTCGTATAACTCGTGCGTGTCGTTCTCTTGGGATGACCTTAAATGAACAACTGTATTGATACTTTCTGTTTTTAAATCACACTTGCCTAACAGATTTGAGTTTCATACAGGGGCTAAAAGTGTTAAAACGTGCCTTTCTTTCTTCAAGATGCCTTGAGAGAAGGTCGGAAGAAGATCATCTTGACGTTCTAATCACCCCAAGCATCTCGAAGTTATGCTGATCATAACACGTATCCTACATTAATTACTTTGATGTTCAAAACTAACATCTGGCACGATGATTTGAATCACACGCAGTGAAGAGTGTAGATATCAGGCATGGAGATTGTTAAAGGACATGAGCCATTATTACCCTATAAAGCAGAAAAAAATTGCAGAAACAAAAGTAATTAAACTAATCATATCTATCGAGGGACGGAGTTTCTGTTGTAATGCAAAGAGAACATCTGATTGACATTTTCAAGTGGTTACTGCATTTCTTAATGCACTACTTCCTTGAAGGCCTTGGAAACATGAAGAGATATCACAATTCAACTTCGAAAGGTAAACGCAGGGAGTGGTTGTGCAGTTGCGCAGTCTCACGTGAGCAAATCTGATCCTACTTTTTGAATGACATCAGCAGGCACAAATAAGCAGAAGTGGACACTGCTCAATTCTACATTTTACAACAAAGGGAAGGATAATAGAACAACAAATATATTGTATACCTTCATTATGCTGTAAATTAGACTGCCTTGGCGTGGGCATTAGTATTCTGAGAATTACCATAGTCAGATATCGTTTTTCCATATTGCTTCTCTTGCAATGGAAGGAAGAATGCAGTCCGGTTGGTTTTGGTTTGCGTGTTTCATCTTTTGTTGTCCTTTCGTGAATTCTTCAGCGCTAGACTTACAAAGGACAGGTATGTATACCTAACATTTTATTCAGACTTTCAAAAGTACTAAAAGCACTACAATTTTCATTGAGATACACTGGTTAAAGTCTACAACATTTTTGCCTTATGACATCTAAAAAGACGAAAGAACCACTAGAAATAGAACGTAGGTTACATTGTTTTTAAAGGTTTTGCTGAATATCCGTATTCCTATAAATATTTTCATAGTGCTTTTCCCTCTCTCTCTTTTTTTTTTTTTTTACAAAACAAAATACCACAAGATCTGTTTATCATTGCGTTGTTCTTTTTTAATCTCCAGCTGAATTTACTTTTAACTGTTCGGGAAAGCCACTGGAACGTGAGATATGGTGTGACAGAAGCTGCGTTAAAAATGGTAATAGTTGGATTCTACGGGCACCTCTTGGATGGCGAATTGTCTCTACCCTGGAGTCCATTAACAACAGAGTGACGATATTCAATACTATCGATGAAATATCAAACACGAAGACTTCTTTCCTAATTCTCGGTCAAAACCAGCCTTCCTCCACTTTATCTCTTACCCATCGAGTGAAGCTATGGATACGGTATATATACCTACCCAGTTAAATTCAAGATCAACGTGACTTGTTACGGGGGTAAGTACTGTATATTGATATAGTGTTATTTGCATGAGCATATAAATATGAATATCTACATAATCTGCATGTGATATTCACTACAGTCGCAAATTACTTTCTCTTTTCTCTTATTCTTTTCTTGAAACGTGATCTGTCTCTTGTGTGTGTGTGTGTGTGTGTGTGTGTGTGACATTGAACTTTCACCCACCAAAGACTTGCTCAAGAAATATTATATATTTATATACGCAATGATTCAGGTGCATCGCTACTAAGTCTATTAATCAACTATAGGTAGGCATCCCGTAGATTCTGTGGCCTAAACAGGTATTAAAATGGAAAACAGGGCCCGAACCGAACAGTTCGATAGATATAACAATGTCTTGTCGTTTTTACCACTTATCCAAATGATACTACAGTATTCCCTCCCCCCCCCCCCCCCAGTCTGAAATGCGTATTCGAAATAATTATGTTTATTGGGTGTGTTAAGAAGGACGGAAATCTTCGGGTTCGTAGTGTTCTGTGCATCCAAAACACTCTATCACAATTGCCTGGTCCTTTGAAGGGATTTGAGACCCTCATAGCAGTGGCTATTTCCCTTTTGTAAAGTTCTTCCTTGGTGGCTACTTGAACTAAACAAATTTTGACTTTATGAATTTATACTATCTGTGCCTACTTCAGTGAAACTATTGTAGAGAGAATTATATTTCTCATGACAAAGCTTGCAACATAAATGTCATTCAATATTAATCCACAATAGCAGCCTGTGTTCACGACTTTGAAAACGTTTCTTTCAATATTTTACCAAGGAGGTTGGAATTCCACCTAGCTAATAGTTATTAAAGCAGCTCTTAGTTTACTACAGAGGCGCAAGAGCATTTTAAATGAATAATGTCATGCATACATGGCATATGCCTTTAGTGTCAGAGGTTTGAAACCACTATCTTTCTGAGTAATCTCAATTAAGATTCATTTCGAACTCTAGAATATTGTAGGAGATATATTGCTTATTATTCATTGAATGATATGAGATTTCGCCATTATGATAAAACGTATGATACGAAAGTAAATTCCGTCCAAAAATTTACACAAAAGTATAGATCAAAGCTGTGTTGTGAAAGACGAGTGTTTGAAAGTGCAACCTCCTTGAAAACCGATTTCATCACTTTTCTGCATAATTCCAACAAATAAAACTAATATGGCATAGTCTCCAAGTACAGTTCTTTATAGATTAGTATGTTAAGTAATTGCCAGGAAGTGCACAGTCGAGTGAGGTTTATTTTCATTTCATCAATCTTTGCGCAATTTCTGTTAGCGCATTCCCGTGTCTTTATACCATTGTTTGTCGCTCATTTTTTTCATATCCGGCTCAATACTGGTTAGTGGTAAGTTTAGAGTAAAGATTAGGGTTAGGGTTAGGTTCAGGATTAGGATTAGGGCCATGGGAAGGATCCGGGGTAATTGCCCAGGGGGTAATTGCCCTAGACCCGGTTGTGGTATATCCAGCTTGGAACATACTTCGACTTTTACTTTAATGCCTGCATATAAACATTGGTTCAAAGGGAATACAGTAGACTGTTGGACTCCTTCTTTTGGTCCTCCTAGGCTTTATAAAATTCAAGTCGCGTAACGGGGACACGGTTTTGTATTCAGGCATCCATTTGTCACTTTGTAGAGTGGAAGAATAGAGTGTGACTTACAAAACACGTCATTTACATGAATTGATTTTATATTATAGCTTTGTTGATAGATCTAGAGACCTAGCAAAAAGTTTTCTGTAAGACATTCTTTGTGTTGATATTCTATTTGGACAAATACGCATTCTGTATACCGTAAGTAGATCTTCAGCTATTACACTATATAATTATGATATTCATTAGTGTGTTCTTTCATTTCCGATTAGCATTATCAGGCTACACGCACAGCTTCCCTGGGGTAAAGTTCAGTTCAGTTCAGTTCAGTTTTTATTTCTGCATTTCAAAATCAATACAAATCAACAAATCAACAAAATACTTACATAGTCATTTACAGAGCTAATATTCGTAACGTTTGGATCATACATACATTTTCTTTTTTCAAGAACGAATATCATATATAAAAGGAAGCAATAGGAAATGATAAAAATGAAATGCAGGGGACCATCATCATAAGCTAAGCTTTACGAGGAAGATGGCCCCAGGTAAAGAGATACATAAAGAAAATCTTGCCACTCACTGAGTGGGGGGTAAAAGTTCAGCGGTCTTGATTATATCCAAAATAGAATTGACAATGACGACTCTTTTGATGAATCGATGTAGATAAAACATTTGTCAAAGTAGGCATGGTAGGGAGAATTTCATTCAATGACTCTCTGAAACAATACGCGTAATCATCATTCTCCGTGTTATCTCTAATACCCTGCAATACGTCGTGCTCATTTAATACAACTGTGTTCGTCCAATACTCATACCATGATTGAATTTAGCATTCCATTTTGATACTATTCCAATAAACTGAAGCAATAGAGCATGAAACTACTGTTCATCAATCTTCAAGGAATACCGTCGGTAAAGCTGATTGACGGACCCTCTCACCTGGACGGCCTACTAGTCACTGGATCAGACAACTATGTCTGCTTTGATGGATTTACCAACGCAACCGCAAAACTGGTCTGCAGAGAGCTCGGCTTTCCAGTAGCAAAGGAGTTCTCTGGTCAGATTTTGACCAGTAATCATACAGCAGCAGGGAGGAGGGTTGAACGCCTATCGTGTTCGAACGGTGACTACAGAATTTGACAATGAAATTAATACTCGTAGTACTCGGTCTCGATGCGTACTCGAGTGTACTGAAAGATCACGATTATTTCGATTAAAATCACATGGTAAATTCATCACTCAATATTTGCCGAATAGTGCAATTTATTTTCATTGTCAAAACTTGATTTCTTTTAAAATTTGGTTACTACTGTTAACATCATTACAATTTTCCATTACAAGGGTCATTTCTTGCTGACTCTTAGTAACATCGTGAGTTCTTGAACCTGACTGACATAAACGTTGATAACTACCTAATGAATCAGTGTTAAGTAGCAGCCACGATATTCACGTCGATGTGTGTCAATCAGTCGCCCCCCCCCAAAAAAAAAACCCAAAACAAAACAAAACAAAACAAAGCAAAACAAAACAAAACAAAACAAAAACTCAAGAATTTCATTGATTTGAATAAATACGCAGTACCCACCGCATGCTATAAGTAATAAAACCAGCACTAACTGTCGGGCGGAAGCTCAGTGGTCTAGTGGATAAGACACCTGTACGGTGATCAGAAGGTCGTAACTTCAAATCCTGCCCAAGTATGTATGCCCATGATTTCTTTCGTGGCTACTACTAAAAACTGATTAATTCCGTGCATATATTTACGTCGATGTACATTATAGGGCAATTTGTCAATCAGTTGCAATAAAAACAACTCTACGCAAGAATTTCATTAATTTCAATAAATCGTGAGCTCTAAATCAAGAAACTATTGCATAGCTCAATTGTCCTCGATACCAATGTACAGGATCTCTACGTTTGGATGAATGCTTATTGATAACCACCGAGTGTTCTTCAAACAGAGCTGTTAGGCTCAAATGCCGAGGTAAGACATACCGTATACAGAATCCATTAATAATTATGCGTATATACACCCTTGACTTGTGAATACACTTTTGGCCCTTGTTCTGAAAGAGAAATCGAAAAGATCGAAAAAAATCACAATATTCATGACTTTCAGAGGATTACGTCCAGAGATTCAAGTTGTAGAGTACCATTGACACTCGAACCCCCCTGTGCGCAGGTCCCCACTAAATATTATATTAAAGTTCATGTTGCAAAATATTGGAAGGAAAAGATAGACACAATTTTCAGAATTATTTCTGTTTAAGAAAGAAAACCTCACATGGAGACCCTTAATGTTTAATCCCCCTTTAAATGTTTTAAAGTCTGCATGATTGTATGAATATATATTTGTTTATGGAATTGATATAATTGTATAATGATTGTTAGTGTGAAATATTATATTGTTGAAATCGGTGCATAATTTTCACGGATGTCATCTGTATTATATGTTCTTTAAATTGTGATTTATATAGCTTTCGATGTATACCTGAAATTATCTAAATAATTGCCCTTGTTATGTATGTTAAACATTTCCTTGAATGAAGAAATGATTCCACCCCCCCCAAAAAAAAAAATATTTCCCAATATAATCAAACACGTTTATCTTCACATGTCATGAACTTGATTTTTTTTTAACTGAGAAAAAACTCTTATCATTATGCCAGCAAGCAGTTACAAAATACCACTTCTTGGATGATTCCCTGTCCCTTAAATCGAATATGCTCTTTATTTCCATTGACTGTATGTTTTCTATCTCTATTTTAATCATCTAAAGTCATTGACACCTGCATGAAAAATTATAAGTATGATATCATATAAGCCACACTTGCTGGTTTTCATCATCATATTCTGTAACTGCGTAGAACCCGGATTTCTCGGATGCTACAAGGATAACGAACATGAATTTCAGGCCGTTTTTAACTTTGGATTTGGCGTTCATTCGGACGAAGAGTGTATATCTACCTGTTTGCAAAACCCCGTAAATTATAGCGTTGCTGTCATGCATCAAGAGGGATGCATGTGTTTCCAGTCGGAAGTGTATACAACAGCCTTTTCTGGCGGAAGCTTTTCCCACAATTGGACATGTCCTCTCAGGACACAGCTTGAATCCGACCAATTTTATTCATTCATCCGTGAGTATCGGAAGTATTTTTTTTGAAATATATTTGTAATGTCCATATTACTCCGAAATGTGTATAACTTATCAAATTTGATCTTCAGTATATACATATATATATATATATATATTTTTTTTTTTTTTTTTTGGTGGCTACTGTATTTGCTACTTCTTCAATGATCATCATAAAAGCACAAATTTGTCCTCACTGATGGCATAAAATGTAGTTTGTTATTGCACGTAGTTGCTTTTGATTGAAATAACAAGTTATTCCAAACCTTCTTGTAAATAATACACGATTCTTTTAATATAGTTATTTTTCAGGTGTTCACTGATCAATGATTGATTATCACTGTTTTTTTTTAATTATCTTCGTTTATATATATTATTATATTATAGTATATTATTCATATTTCTTAGTGATTCTAGACATGGCTTGGAATATTAGATTGAGTCATAAATTTCCCTTGAACGTGTAATAAAAGTGTGTGGTGTGGTGTGTGTGTGTGTGTGTGTGTGTGTGGTGTGTGTGTGTGTGCTGGTCTTTCTGATGTGAGATCCGGGGGTACTTCATTGTGAATATGTTGTAGGAAAAAGATATATTGTTATAAATTTCCCTTGATTATTATTAAGATTGCATAATAACATATATTACTATATAATTGATTATGGCACTTTAAACCCTGCCTTCTTTATTCCTTGAAAGTCTCCGTTGGGTTTTGTGATCATCCGGGGATTGTGCCTAATGGTGTTTGGGACTCGAATATCACACGCTTCGGGTCCAAGATAACTCTCGCTTGTGGCAGAGAGTTCGTCGTGAACGGGAGTGCGACAATGCAGTGGATGGGACTACCAGGGCGGTCGACCTACTTCCCTGTTTGGAACACTTCAACTCCGTCTTGCCGTGAAGCCAGAAAGGAGACTAACGGTGTGACGTGCAAATACATCCTACAGTATAATCTTGCCTAATCTCGGATAACCACAGTATTTCAAACCAATCTCTCATCAATTAGTGTGGAACAATGACAGATGGTTGTAACGACATTGAATTAATACTTCCACGCCTGATGAAACAATTGAAATAAGTAACTCAAATGCGTTTGCATCATTCAAGACTAATTAACTTAAAATTATACAACTCGTAATGCACAGATTCTGATACCCTAACATGTAAACCACTGGGAAAGATTAGTCTTATCTCGGTCTTTTATGTTCATGAGAATGGCTGATGCGTTTTTGAAAATGCCCCTGGATATTTTCCCGCCTTTATTAGAAAACATACAAAAAGAGATGAAATGTATTTTTAACATTAACAAGCGATTCATGACAGATTACTACAGCGCTTTCATCACTACATTTCAATAAGACAGCATTTTAAGTCCGTGAAGTTTCTGAGTGACATTTTATGCTACGCTATGAGACGAATTCTGTTAATGTGGTTGTAACTATTTTTGTGTGTGGGCCTTTTGTTCACAGACGATGAGTGGGAAGATGTCAACGTCAGCATAAAGCCCACACAACGTATGCAAAACACGTCTAATGGTAAGTACCAAGGCTTGCAATTATATACCTCATCATATCCGCATGAACAAAATTTTTGTGTTATAACAAATGTCCTAAAGATTATGATTATGATAATTATAATAGATAATAATAGCATGCTCATGAAGCACAATCTCGACCAGCCTCAAAGCGCTTCTGAAAAACCGTGACAACAGCAGCAAAGATGACGTCAAAGATAATGTCAATCAATATCGAAAATATTGATTAAAAAATGCTCATCTTCCTCGAAATTCAATTGTCGTTAATGTAGTATCATTTCATTTGACTGCAACGGTTAATTTGAGACATGTTAGAAAACAAAGACAATCTCATGAATTCAATAAAATGCCGACTTCTCCCTTGTGAGCACTCTTATACATTACGAACAGTTACTGCTGTACTTTGATCACCATGCAAATAAGTCTGATATCTGACAGATACAAGAATTGTTCTGTATATGCATGTACGTATTGTCGATCTGGAAAGTGTGAAAACTGTAATATTGCATAGAAAAATGTTGTCACAAAAAAGTAGAAACTGATCAGGAGATTTCCCATCAACATGTACAAGTATATACTGTCAGTGTTGCCAGTGTTTTGATTAAAATGCACAGGGCATAGACCGACTATTCAAGTTCTGACGTCATTTGGAGAGACAACAGTTACTGTAACTTCTTCGTCACGTGAGTTTAGTAATTGATTCAATCCATATAGCAAGTGTTTTTTTTTTTACTGCATTTTCCCCTTCTCACTGGCAGTAATTTCGTCAAAACTATTTTGCTGCAATTGATCTACATTTTAGGGTAATCCTTTTGTTAACATGTTTTTATGGCAAAAGCGAACCACGGGTGACAATTCATGGTAAATTCGACATCATTTTATTTGAATTTAAATTCAAGGTATGAAAGTGCTACTGCTTTATTTATGATGACAAAAATGTCTGATACTAAAATGATATTGGAATCAATAAAGCGTTTGCCCAGTTCTTTTTTTTTTATATGAAAGTTTGTAAGTTGAGTTCATATCTCAATGAACACATTATAAGACGAAAGTCGCAGACAGTAAAGCAAGACAGACAGAAAGACGATGCATATTCAAAAGTCAGAATACCCATTGTCCATGAAGAAATGGCAAGTTGTAATGTGCTTTTTTTCAACAGGGACTGAAGAAAACATATTATGTCTGGCGACTTTATCAGGTCTTCGTAGTATCGTTACTGTCATAGAACACATTGCGTTGGTCGAACAGAAATGCATTTTCTTGAAAAAGCTCCAATCGTGAATATGGCCTACAAAAGCGATCAAGTACATTACGTCTGCCTATGCAAAGTAAACATTTACAATTTTGTTAATCCCTTATTCGTTTACAGTTTTGGTCAGGTTTGAATGCTCTGCCTGAATGTAAATCAGGGACTTGGGAACTGTTGTGATAAACATTTCGACTACAGTAATCACTTCAGAATCTGCTTATACGAATTTGTGTAATAATTCCCATAATTATGCTCTTTCCGTCAAGTGTGTGAACTTCTATGAGTACAACACTTCAAACCGGGCACGAATAATCTGATTTTCTGAAGTCTCTCATCTCATGCTATCTTAACAGTCACTCGTCAACAGCAAAAAAAAATTTTTTTTTAAATGTTAGTATACTGCGATAATTCAGCAAAGTGAGAAATCTTGCCAGGTTACAGAATAGAACTATTTCTCTTCATAATGATTTGATCTGATTATAAAAACAAACAAACGTAATTTCTGCCTATAGTCATCATAAAAGAGAAAAAAAAAACTACGAGAGCAAATTCTTCCTCCATTGATTTTTAAGGTGACGATGGACTCACTAAATGATTTATCTTCCAGATACCGAACCAGATACCGAACTTTATGAGATGAATTTTATTACTTACATCCTGGGAACCCTTCTTGGTGCTGTTTTCGCCGTGCTTGTCATACTGTCCATGATAATGGCTTGGTGGAAACATCAAAAGAAAAGGTGACTTTTTTTTTTAATACAAACTATTATATGGGCTGTAAGGAAATGGGGGTGTGAATTTTTGTGAAAACTAGTTTGTAAATCTAGGGTGTGGAATCATTGTATGCAACCCAGGAAACGAGTAAAGCATATTCAGAAGTGAGTGTACATTACTGACTGCACATGAATGTTGAAGTAAGTTTGCTGATTTGTATTCTTCTTACATAACTATTGGTGGGTGGACTTGTTATCACGAAAACCCGAGTTTCTGGTCGCCAGACATTTTATCATGTTATTATTCCATCTGTCGCCCAAAACTTTCATTGATACAGTATTTTTTTCAACATATTTTACGAAAACCACCACCAAATCAATGGCAAGGAGCCGCCTATGTTTACACAGTCAAAAAACTAGAGAAAAGGATACGGACAACACAGAAAAACAAGCAAAGACAAAATGATGTGGAGTTGAATTTTGGAGGCTGTCAAGCGAGTGTGAGTGGTTAGACTGCCAATTTGTGAATGCAGGATTATCATACGAGATGAGTATCTCTCCCAGTCCAAGTCCAAGTATTGAGTCAGCCTTGTGGTATTGTTTTAAAACAATAAAAGACATTCATCTTGATTTAATTTGCTGATTTCGTAAATATTATTATTTTTTAAAATAATGCATCTTTTATAGACCCCGTGTCGTGGGGATACATGGATTCGAAAGGCGGGCCCGGTTCGGGTATATTCGAAAATCCCCGTAACAAATTGTGCACAGTTTTATCACTGATCACTGGTGTGCAAGTACATACTCAGCCTAAAATTTAAAAAAAAGGGGGAAGGGGAGAAGAAAAATCTTGACTAGAATCGTCCCTAAAACAACTGGCTGACGAGCACTATTCGTTGTTTCGAATATGCCTCGGTGGGCAGCGAATTAAGACCGATTCAATCGGACACCCACATTTTCCAGTGCTACCGAGTCTTTAATTATTGAAAATTCTCACCAGTCGTCTGAATAGGGTGCAGGGAGAAAGCCTCGAATGATATAACAATAGGCAGTCAAGCTTACTAGACCTTCAAATTGAAATGAACCTAATCAAAAGTAAAGTGGCACGGGTGAACACGAAGAAAGGGCAAAATGAATATACCTCTTTTTGTCAGCTCTAGGATTTCCGACTTTATTACGCTAAACTACATGGTCACGCGTCAAGCGCTGTCGATACAACGACATTATACTATGTGATTGCGCACCATGATTCTTTTGCACTTTTTCAAATACTTTGTTTCGGTCTGATGTAGGCTTTCTCAGATTTACCGATTTAAAACACTAGAAACCCTTCAAACAGTTTTCATCTCTAATAATTGAAATCACACTAATGTTGCATTTGAAGTTTATATTGGCCATAAATATAACGTACTTTAATGATGAGTAAACTTTCAGTTTAGTTTAATAACCACTTAATTGTGATTTTCATGGAAATTTATATCTTTTTTCTTTGTTCCATTCATTGCAGACAGCTGGGGGAAATTACACATTTGCCTATAGACCCGAAAGTTGAAAGCCTCTCTTTTGACTACACACTTTTGCAAAGCGTGCCTGTCTTTCCATTGTTTAAATTGGTTTGGCAAGTCTGTTTGCACTGACGTATATATTTCATTTTAAATCTTAGATTCTGCTCTTCCACAATCTACTCTTAACTAAAAATCCATGTATGGCGACTTTTTGGTGGCTTTGCGATGCACGGTCACATGCGTAAAATCATAAATTGAATTTCCCCATTAAATTGCAGACATTGGAGATCCCAAACCTCGCATCAGTCAAATGTTCAACCAAATGGCGGACAGCTTCAGATGAATCCCATCGACACTTCTGTACAAGAGCCAATCACGACGAACCATGCCGTTTTGTCGGACGCTACCAATCCCAATGCTACAACAGCTGGTAGCTTTTTGCCTCATATTCTGGGCAACACCGTCGGAGACAGAGGGGGCCATCTCGGGCTCACTAGTCACATCTACCAAGATGCTGAAGAGATAGACGAGGGGCTTTCTACCTTTATCAGCATAAATCGTGGCTTCCCTTGTACAGTTCCTGACGAAAGTCACATAAATACCGGCATCGGCACTTCTTTGACCTCAATCAATATTCCTTCTGATAATGAATATTGTGGCCTGCAGGAGACATCGCTGGACCAACCAGCGTGTGCTTATGGAGATGATAATGACTACCAGGCTGTAGACCTTTGTAAATTGGACGGGAGGATGAATGGTGCCATTAGATCCACTGGTAAAGCGTGCTTGTTTGATGACAGTTATTACAATTCACTGACGTTATTTCCCAATTCATCCGAAATGACTACAGAAAGCGAGTACGATCGCCTCAATCATGCTTTCCCTGACGAGGAAAGTCGCAATCCTGGTCTGTCACCTATTGGTCAAACTTCACAACATAGGATCTACCCTGACAGAAAATATAATAAGCCCTGTTCCAGCAAGGATGCCATGACAGCCATGCCTTTTGAAGACGTCTTCTACTATCAACTGAATCCGGAGCAACAACGTGACATTGATACCAACAAGCAACCGCGATGTCCTGAAGCTTTCGATTCTGGAGATTATAGTCTGTTGAATCCTGAAAAAGACTTCGCCAATGATCTTCGTCCTAAGATGGGAGAAGGGGACAGCTTCCATGGTTGTCACGACACTGAGATTCAGAACCCGGAGAGTTTTACGTCAAGATCCCAAACCCGAGAGGACATGTACGCGACGGTGAACAAAACAGTAGGTAACATTTCGGTCGCAGAACCGCCACCGTGTGAGGAGCTGTATGCACAGGTGGATAAAACACGAGGAGCTTCTAGGGTTGAGTCAGAGCCAACGATGCAGGAAGAAATCTATATGAACTTCACTAATATGTAGGTGGCTGCTTGAAAGAGGACACTATGGGTTCTCACAGAATGTATATACCGAAACAGCACATATCATAAAGTTCTTAGAAAGTATCACATACTTGTGATTGTTATTTTGAAATATTTCATTTTATTGCTTAAATCAATATGCAAATTAAGTATATGAACGACATTTTGATAAAATAGACAAAATTGCAAAACAAACAATGATTTAAATAGCGAGGAATGTTTTTTTATGTATCATTATAGTATTGATGAATATCTTAAAGTTTGATGATGTATATAGTGTATAAATTCAACCAAGTAGCTTATTATTAACATTTTTTCTTTTTCCTCTAAGATTTCATGGTTTCTTCGGCAACTGCGCTTATTAAACATTGAGTCTCCCATATCCGGCCAAATCCCTTATCCGCATTAGCACAGGTCCCTACATGTCCGGATAGAGAGATCGGACTGTATATGCACAGTTCAAATTGAAATGACATGAACGTTTTCCTATATTTTAGCATATATGTGATAGTGCATCACAAAACCAACACAAAGTTGCTACTTCCAGCTATACGTGAGAACTCAAAATAGGTATTATGAATGTGTCTCATGTCTTATACCGTTTCTGAAACTGTACCCTCTTCTTCTTTCTTTCTTTCTTTCTTTACTTTCCTCTTCTTCCCTTTCTATTGTTTTCTTTTTTCCCATAGCGCTTAGAGACATTTTATGTAATAGTGCGCTGTATAAATGTTGTGAATTATTATTATTATTATAACATAGTTAATCAGTTTCTGGATTTCTTTTCTATGGTAAAAATGTTGTACCATTCGTTACCCCAAACCCATCACGAGAACGGCAAAGAAATCGTAAATAATATATACACAGTTCGAACAGAAATGACATGAAAGTTTTGCTACATATGAGAGTTAGCATTCTAGCAAATGAAATAGAAAAGGTAATATGCTGCTCAAATACCAAACGGCTTTGGAACAAACACAGGTATGACATGTCTAAGTACAGATTTTGAATGAATGGTTTCTTAAGTTCTAGTTTGTGTGTCATCTAATTCACCTATTTGAAATGTGCTTGTTTTAATATCTGCAACATGGTGACGGATCAAAAAGATACGTGACGAATCTTTTATCATTTGCTTGGTTGTCCATACTTGCTTGAAATGTAAGATAGAGGAGGTCAGTTTGAATGACTCAAGAATCGCAAGTAATCTTAATGGACATTTTGTAGGCTAATTTCCTATGTAAAAATAGATGCACTTAACATTAACATCACATTATTATTGTATATTATAGCAAACAATTAATTAAAGCCGTTGTTTATTGCCTTTGTGCGGTGAATTTGCGTTCATGGAGGATTATTTCTATCTTGTTAAGACCTTCATCAGGGCTGTGAAATGATACACATTCTGTACACGGTCGGGAACCCCTTCTCGCACTTTAAAGCATGATGTTAACGTGGAGAGTATACCTTCTACAATTTTACTTTTTAACTCTTTTGGTGCCTAACACATTTTCAACAATGCGCAGTGAATAGACATGAGAGGCACGAGAGCCTCCAGATTTCTGCCTACTGGATGCAATGTTCAATAATACATCCATGCTTATTGCTGGACATTTTTTTCTTTTTTGTTTTTCATTCGCAGTTCTGATTCAAATTCTATTGATTGTGGCTTGTGTGGTTGGCGTGTATGTAGAGAGCGTATACTAACATTGTTAAACGGGATCCCGTAATGCAACTGAATCAGCCGTTCACAATATTTAAACAAGTTTATTCAGTTCAGTTCAGTTCAGTTCTATTTTCAAAAAAAAAAAATCAGTTCTATTTCAAAAATTTTGGAAAAGCTTGTTCATAAAAGAACTCTTAGATTTCTTATTAATTGTAATATTCTTTCGAATTTTCAGTTCGGTTTCAGAAAGCAACACAGCACGACCCATGCTTTATTGGCTTTTATTGATAAAGTGGCACATGCTCTTGACGATGCTTCACACACTATCGGTGTTTTTATTGATTTCTCGAAGGCTTTTGACACGATAGACCATGATATTCTCCTTTATTACGGCATTCGCGGGACGGCTTTAAAATGGTTTAGAGATTATCTTACTGATAGAAAGCAGTATGTTTATCTTAATGGTCATGAGTCCTCAATGAAATCAATTACATGTGGTGTCCCCCAGGGTTCCCTACTCGGCCCGCTACTATTCATCTTGTACATAAATGACCTCCAAAATTCATCAGAAATTCTTTCTCTTATATGCTTTGCAGATGACACAAATTTATTTCTTTCACATCGTAATTCTAATACGCTTATTCATATGTTAAACAACTAATTGAAACTTGTTCAGTCCTGGATTCATGCCAACAAGTTATCACTAAACATTGATAAAACATATTATATGCTGTTCAGTAACTCTTTGCAATTTATTCCTGGTCATGTCCAAATTAATGGCATTAATCTAACGAAGGTTGATAGTATTAAGTTTCTAGGACTGTATATTGATAGCGATTTATCTTGGAAGTCTCACATCAACTTTTTAACCAAATTTTTATCTAGGAATGCATGATTCTTATTCTAAATAAACTGAAAGATTATTTCCCCACCAATATATTGCAAATTATATACTCGACTATGATTTCCCCTTACCTCAACTACGGAATACTGGCATGGGGTAACACGTCCCAGTCTTTGCTTGACTCGCTCTTTCTCTTACAAAAGCGCGCTATTAGAATAATTAATAAGACTGGGTATTTATCTCATACAGATGAATTTTTCCATAAGAACAAAATTTTGAAATTGTCAGATTTGTTTTATTACAATTTGGGGATATTCATGTATAAATTATCCAAAAATGATCTTCCTGATATTTTTTTGCATATGTTTAAAAGAAATTACTCTATTCATAACTATCCCACCCGCCAACGTGACGATTATCACCTACCACGTACCCGAACCATTTTTGCGAAAAAAACCAATTATGTATACAGGGCCGAAATACTGGAACGATCTCCCCATAGAACTCGCAGGTTGTTTGTCTTTGTCGACCTTCAAATACAAACTAAGACATAATTTATTGAATAATTACATTGCGTAAGTCCATTGAAATTTCCTTCTTTCTTGTTTATGTGCCTTTTCCTGCTGTGTTGGTTGTTGTCATTCAAATCAGTTAAGCCTCTCTGTTTGCGCTCTTAAATTCCTTCACACCAGTACCCCTTTTGGTACCCTAAGACTTCGGAACGCGTGAACAGCTGGCTTGTTGTATTCCCCTCAGTGCTATACTGGCTGGTAATTCTAATTCTAATTCCAATTCTTCTTTGAATGTTAGTACTTGTATGTTCACTCTTTAGGTTTCCCGTATCTCCTCCGAGGACTCGCATGTCGAGTTGTTCTCTTTTCAGCATTATTCAAATCATATTACTACACTATTGTCAACATTGTTGAATCAACTGTTCTTACATCTGCAGAATGTGGTTGTCTGTATATCACTATTAATGTATTGAGAAGATTCTGTTAGTGCACCAGGTATTTTTGCCTTTCATTTTTGTTTCTCTTTATTTTGGTCCTACGTTGCATCCGTGCTCCTCATCTATACACTCTGTTCAGAATTTGGGACCTACGCTTAACAAGCCCGCTTTAAAGTAGGTTCCGTCACATTTCTTTAGCGTTATACATAGAACTAAACGTACGATGAGTGACCACTATATGTTTTATATTCTTACATTAATTTACTGTACATCCAAGCCGGATATTATGATTCACTATGTTTTTATTATATTTGATGTACATTCCTTCATTGAGAAGTATGAAAATAAATTGAATTGAATTGAATTGAATTTTATCGTCCACTTAGGAGTCTCCAGACTTGTTTGCGTGCATACTCATTATATTGTACATGAAGAAGAAGAAGATCTACATACTTGTCAGTATTTAATTATCATAACTGAAACAGTTTTTTTTTACAGTTAACCTATTACAGCAGATAACAAGTATGTTACACAGTGGGGTTGGGGGTAATCTATGGTGCAGTGTATGCAATTTGCCTGTGAAAATGCATGCGGAAGTGATGTGAATTATTTCTTGCATTATATGTATTATAAAGTGTTTTATTTTGTAATTATAGATATCACCTTTAAATAGGTGGTCAACTATGCTGTTCGAACATCAAGTAATATATGCACAAATGTTCTTTTGTTTGTTTGTTTGGTTTTTGGTTATTTTTTTCTTTTCTAAAGTGATTGTTGGGCTTATGAAGTGTCAATCTTTGAATGGCGAGGTAGGTGTGTGCGTGTGTTTGAGTGCTTATCGGTAAGGAAATGTTCTTGTTGCCCCCTTTTTAATGGCTCCGTTTGTTTTTTCACATAAAATTAAATGTTTCTAATTCTCCATAGAGTAATTTAGACACAGAAAGGGATGCTGCTTGACATTAAAGGGATCGTATAGTTTTCGCTGAGACCTTATTTCAGGTTTCTAACATTTCTGGTGAGATAATGAGAAACCTCTTATTCAATTCAATTCAATTCAATTCATTCAATTATAAGATATGATTATAAAATTATAAAATATTCAATTATAGAATATGAAAGAGCATGTAATTCTGTGAGGAATTCAACGTTTATTTCATGAAAATTGGTTTTGAAATGGCTGAGATATCCAAAAAAGAGCGATGCTAATAAAGTGTTGGGCCCACACTTTATTAGAATCGTTATTAGAAATATTATTACACTTTGTTTTTGGATGTTTCAATCATTCCAAACCCGGTTTCCATCAACTAAACTTTGAATTCCTCTTGAAATGGTATATATCATAAGTGTTTCTTGGTATCTCGCAAAAATCTCATCTCTACCAATACTGTACCATCCCTTTAACCCTTCAAAGATTTAATGGCTTGTATCGCATCTTAACGTGCTAATGTCAGTGAAATCAATTGAGCTGTTGGATCTCAGTGGATAAGCCCGTGAATTATCAATCAGGCTGTACTTGGTTTTAATCTCCTGCCTGCAGCGATTGTGCCCAATCAGCAAGGCACTTTATCCCATTGCCTAGTCCTTCGGATGGGAACCAAAGCAGTCGATTCCATGGTTGCTTGCTAATAACGATCATTGCTTCCTGGGTTGACGTCCACTAGGGAGCGGACAAGCCCAGGAAGGGTTGCGGAAGAAAATTCTGTCATTTCGACATCCTGTCCGCGTCAGACGCGGAAAACATGTGCGAATCGGCTTGTGCTGGGACATTCCTAGGAATCTCTGCGGACTGACTGCAAACAAACATAGGTATGTCTTAGGAATGTCCTAGAATCGCTCAGGAAAAGCGCGAAATTGCTGCTTCCACTTTTTCCTAGTTACTGTTGGCAAAATATCCACTGCCTTCTGCTTTGTTTTCTTCATTTAAAATTGGGACTGGGAAATGTTGATATTTACCTGTTCCTAATCAGTGGAAGAGAGGTTTGGCTGTGGGACTAGCATGGGGACCTCGCCTCCCTTATTGGTCTTTTTGCGTTTCACTGACATGATGCTGCATTGATCTATCTTCTTAAGTTTCAAAATCCTTTCGAACATGGAACGTGTTGACTCTTTCATGTCTTGATCACAAAATGTCCGCATTGGCTCCGGACACTTGCATATAGATCCGCATCGGCACCGTGAGTAGTATTATGATGTCTCGGGTGCCATAACTTAATTCTATTGTTTAGGACAATAGAATATGAAATATGAATATGAATATGAATATGAATATGATAGATCGATGAGTTATGAAATATGAATATGGGATATATAAATATGAAATTATGAGTATGAATAAGATATAAAATCAAATTAAAAAATTAATCAAATAAATAACGTGATAGGAGAACTGGAAAATGAATGACGTCACTCATTTAAATATTCATAATGACGTCAGGAGCTTTATTCATTTGCATAAATGACGTCATAGGTTGTTTTGAGAAGAGAAAACAATAAAGAAAAAAAAAAGAAAGGTGTATAGTGAATAGAGGGTGAACGAGTTGGGGCATGAAAGTGACGTCATGACATAGAACGCTGCATGAAGGTGTGCAGGAGTACGTGTGATTTATACATACAGTGCATTCGTATAATATATATATATATATTTTTATATATACTCCTTCCCTCTGAGAAGGAAACAGACACAATTTTGTCAACCAGACGAAACAGTCCTACAAGAACGAGAGAAAAATGAAGCAGAGTTATTACAACTACGTGTATAACACGCCATCAGCCCCATCGCCTGAAGGCTCGCAAGACATGAGCAGTATTCAGGGGGAAGTCGGGAGTGATTGCACCGTGGACTATTCTCCAGACCGTCTATATATGGAGGAGGGAACATGTTTTCCCCAGTCGTCTAAGCGGAAAAACATGGAAGAAGGTGAACATCGTGTTGATCTTTCACGTAAAAGAATGAGAGGAGGTGGAAACGTGCAAGGAAAGAAGACCACGGGGAACCCCGAACCTACGAGCCATACTCCGGGAACGAAAGATGAGGATGATTCAAAAATTATTTGCAAAGTGTCCATCAGCGTGAAACCGGACCGCCTGAAGTACATCGTGGCCAAGACGTTCCGCAGCAAGACTTACATTGACATTCGTGAGTACTTTGAGAAAAACCACGAAGAACTACCTACCAAGAAGGGAATCACGCTCACCATGGAGGAATTCAGAGCTTTTACATCGGTGATTAAGAACATCAACGACGCCATTCAAGGGCAACATGTGAGAGGGTGAAGTGGATCGGCTGAACGATGGGAGAAAAAAGGAAGGCTATACAAGAAAGATTATTTTAAATCAAGATGAATACAGAAAATAAAGGCCTAGATTCAGGAGACCGATGGAGAAATTATGTGGACTTAACTGATTTGAAAAAAAAAAACAATTTATTTTATTTTATTCTTTTTTTTAATGTCAATGTCAAAGGAGAATGAGGAATAATAATAAAAAATACATCATATAGAGAACTTGTTTCATTTTACCGTCCTTATTACGTTGTTCCTTATAGATATTTCGTTGAAAAATAACTATGAGACATTGATTGGATAACTATGAGTGAGCATATGTGTTTGGATGGGTATTTGTTTGCCTCTAAGATCAAAATGTACTGAATTGCATGCTAGTGAGAGAAGAGGAGGGGGGAAGTGAGTGAGTATGCATGATGAAGAGATGAGGTGTTTTTCAGTCCAAGTCCCCAGTCCATTAACGCAGTACAAATATCGGTTAATGCGCACTGTAAAGAAAGTTTGCGAGGTGTAATAGTAAAGAACGATGACTATTATTTGGGGACTCAAGAACAAGTTTATTGTCTCTCCATTAAGAGAACTCCGGACTAAAAAACACCTTTGTCGACAGTCCAAGTCGTCAGTCCATTAACGTAGTTCAAAAAAAAAATTGGTTAATACGCACTGTAAAGAAAGTTTGTTAGGTACAATAGTAAAGAACGATGACTGTTATTCGGGGACTCAAGAACAAGTTTATTGTCTCTCCATTAAGAGAATTCCGGACTGAAAAACACTTTTGTCCCCTGTCCATTAACGCAGTACAAATATAATACGCACTGTAAAGAAAGTTTGCTAGGTATAAAAGTAAAGAACGATGACTGTTATTTGAGGACTCAAGAACAAGTTTATTGTCTCTCCATTAAGAGAACTTCGGACTAAAAAACACCTTTGTCGACAGTCCAAGTCGTCAGTCCATTAACGTAGTTCAAAAAAAATTGGTTAATACGCACTGTAAAGAAAGTTTGTTAGGTACAATAGTAAAGAACGATGACTGTTATTCGGGGACTCAAGAACAAGTTTATTGTCTCTCCATTAAGAGAACTTCGGACTGAAAAACACTTTTGTCGCCTGTCCATTAACGCAGTACAAATATAATGCGTACTGTAAAGAAAGTTTGCTAGGTATAATAGTAAAGAACGATGACTGTTATTTGAGGACTCAAGAACAAGTTTATTGTCTCTCCATTAAGAGAACTCCGGACTAAAAAACACCTTTGTCGACAGTCCAAGTCGTCAGTCCATTAACGTAGTTCAAAAAATTTGTTAATACGTCCTGTAAAGAAAGTTTGTTAGGTACAATAGTAAAGAACGATGACTGTTATTCGGGGACTCAAGTGCAAGTATATTGTCTCTCCATTAAGAGAACTCCGGACTGAAAAACACCTTTGTCCACAGTCCATTAACGTCGAACGATTCAAAGTTAATCCTTACTCAAAAGAATTCTTCCAAGTAGGTCTACGTAAGAACAATGGATGGAACTTCCTATGCGGGACCTATGTGCAAGTACAGAATTGTTTGTCCTCCACTTGAGAAAATAATCCCTTATTTATTGATCGGTCCTTCCCGATGACTTACATGTCTCAGCTTGAAAGTAAAGTGACGGGAAAATGGAGCGAGAGTTAGATAAAAAGGCCTGAGCAAAACCCAGTTCTCCACATTTCTTCCTATTTTATACACGAGCTATATCGTGTGGTCATTGCTCTGTAACTTTACGTTTATACAGAATCTAGACGCCAAGAGGGGTGACTGAAACCATTATGACTGTATTTAGCGTTTGAATACTTGTCAAGTTTGCACTTTTTTAGAGTTAACTTGTTACTCACTTTAAGCCGTAAAATGGATGAAAACCATCCTTCACAACGCAGTTCTACTCTTAGAAACAATCTAACCAACACGATTTCAAACTTGTACGACCTCACGTCTTCTCAAATTCAAAGGATTGTGAACAGAACAGTTGATTTAGTCCGTCGTGCTCCTAGCGTTCATCCGGCAGATCAAAATGAGGTAAGTGAATGCGATGTTTCTTTTCCTAGTTCAGATAGAGATGTGGGTATTTGTAAAAACGCCTCTACAAGTGAAGTTATTGCCGCTTCAGCAGTTTCGTCGAAACCAATATTACTTTCAAAAAATGTTCCTGTTAGTTCCGTTTGCAATTGGTCTGATGATGATGACTTTGTTGATCCTAATCCACAACAGTCACGAGTTAGAAAGCGGGAAAAACCCCGCTCTAATAGAGGGAAAGGTGGTGGTTTGAAAAAGAAAAAATCCGAATTAATTGCTGAAAGAAGAAAGTCAAAGGGAAAGGAAGCAAGACGTGTGTCTGATTCATTGAAAGGAAACAAAAAACGATCGGAATGTCCAATTGTAAAAGAAAAAATATTTCTCTCTTCTCCAAAACAACAAAGAGGAATGAAGCGTAGAATGGACATCGGAAGCGGTTCCCAATTCAAAAGATCGAAACTGAGTCTCCGACAAAGGTCAAGACGGAAAAAAGGAGAAGACAATAACATTTATGATATTCCTGGCCCTTCACATTTTCATGGTACCCCCGGAAATTACGTACCAGAACATGCCCCTCCTCCCCTTACCCGATATCATGATAACGATGACGAAGATCTCGATGATTTTGACTACTCTGATAACAACTGTCATCATACTCCATGTGGTCATGTACAAAGTGGAGGAAATAGACAAAATTCTGATCTTCCCTCTGAGACGAAACAGCACGGAGGCAAGAGAAAGAGAAAAACAAAGCATTTAGACCCACCCCACAATCAGTCTCGCCCCCCACTGACTTCTTCGTCAGACATAAATGAATCGGAGAGCGATTGTTCAAGCCAGAGCAATGAGACTACAAAAACAGCCTCACCTCAATGGAAATTCATAGATTCACGAATTAATAAACGCTTCGGCGTACGAGAAGTCTGGTACGACTTTGTCGGAGATATACCCGATCATTCTTCAATTAGACATGTTCTTGACTATATTAGATCATCTCTCGAGGAGCTACGAACGCTCCTTCTTCACGATACGAATGAAAGAGACTATGTGCGACTGGTGCTAGTCTCGGACCAATTGAATATTCCGATCGCTTTTCCCTGGGCAGTGGTCAGGCACTTTGACATCGCGCTTATATTAGAACGGATAGAACGAGTTCTCAATAGTAACCAGAACTTTTTCCTCAAACCTGGTTTTACTATCAGATTTCACCATGTGCAAAACCCCACTGGTGGATATACGCGAAAAATGGATGGCTTGCCTGATGACGAGGCATCCATAAGAAAAACTTCCATCATCACCGTTCCCTCCAGCAAAGAAGAAAAAACCTGTTTTGCAAGCGCAATTGTCATCTCGCGCTATTACGTTAATAATGATCGAAAATATCGAACCTGGTCTCGAACTAACAGACCACCCACAAAGGGTTTACTTCATGAAGCCGCAAAACTTCACGATCTAGCTGGCGTTCCTAAAGGAGAGGTTGATTCGAGTCAGTACGACGCCTTTCAACAAGTCTTACTACCTGAATATAGATTGATCATATACAGAGGTCGTAAAAAACATGCCATGATATATGCAGGCCCCCCAGCTGAGAAGACATTGTACTTGTATTTGACTGAATCCGGTCATTATAATGTCATCAAAAATGTTTCTGCATTCTTGTGTGTCAAGCATTTGTGCGAAGAATGCCATGAAGTTTACAACGATCCCAGAACTCACAGTTGTTGTAATACCTGCTACGATTGTTTCAGTACAAATTGCAATCGCACTGACCCCATTAAACGCGATCCTCGAACGTGCGCCGATTGTAACATGACGTTCCTCACTGAGCAATGCTTTAAAGCTCATTCGGTGACAATTTTCAAGGGATCAACTGCCTGTAAGACCCGTCGTAAATGCCTAAAATGTGCGCGCGTGTTTGATTCGGAAGTATTTCCAGGCATATTTGATAAACATGACTGTTCCAAGATATTTTGTCAAACATGTAAAGATTATGTCGATGGACCCACCCATGAATGCTACATGAAAGTAACAAAAGAAAGCAAATACTACGTCCCCACAGAGGCTGAGAAAGAACTTGCAGCTATGAAAAAGAAAAAAAAGAAATCAAAACCTACCACGCAAGCTGATTTGCCAGACCCACAGAGATATATTTTCTTTGATTTTGAATGTACCCAGAATACCACTTCTCATGTTCCTAATCTAGTACACGCTACCTGGGATTGTAGTAACTGTATGGATGGTGTAACTCCCGATGGGTGGGGCTGTCTTTGGTGCGGTAATGTAGATGAAGGAAGAGAGATCACTTTTCAGGGGGAGGACACCCTGGAACGATTTTGTACATGGTTGTTGTCAGAAGATAACCACAAGGCAATAGCTATTGCACACAACGCTAAGGCGTATGACACATATTTCCTTCTTAATCACCTCGTTCGTAAAGGGATAATCCCCGAAGTCATAATGAATGGAGGAAAGATCATGTGTCTGAGCACACAAGACCCCAAAATCGTAATTAAAGATAGCTTAAACTTCTTCCAAATGGGCTTGGCCAAACTTCCAAAAACTTTCGGTATCAAAGAGCTGAAGAAGGGATATTTCCCACATCTGTTTAACGTAAAAGATAATCAAAATTACGTTGGTCCCATTCCCGATAAGAAATATTTCGGGACAAACACCATGATGAAAGAAGCGAAGACAGAATTTGATGCATGGTACGATAGCCTTCCTGACAATTTTGTGTTTGATTTTCAAAAAGAAATTTTGGGGTACTGCAAGAGCGATGTAAAAATACTGCATGAAAGTTGTAAATTATTTCGCCTGCATTTCAAGACAATAAGTGCCACAGAAGCTAATCCCGATGGCATCGATCCCTTCTTACGCAGCCTCACCCTTCCGAGCGCGTGTAATTATCTCTACAGGAGTAATTTTCTAAAACCGAACAAGATAGCCCTTATTCCCCACGACGGTTATTCTAACCCTAAGCGTCATTCGCTTAAAGCTGGAAAATGGCTACATTATCAAGCTGAGGAACGAGGGATCGATATCAAATATGCATTTACTGGTGGGGAGCGCAAGGTTCATGGCCGCTATGTGGACGGGTATGCCGAGGTAGGGGAGGAAAAGCACATTTTTGAATTTCTAGGTTGTTTTTACCATGGATGTAGTCAATGTTTTAACCCCTTCACAATCAACAAAAGATGTAACAAATCAATGAGTCAACTCCATAACGAAGTTATGGAAAGAATCTACCGTCTCCGAAATGCAGGTTACATAGTACATTACATCTGGGAGCATGAATGGGACATGCAGATCAAAGATCCTGCTGTGAAAGCCCGCGTCCAGCATCTTCACGAAAAATTCAAAAATCCCCTCAATCCAAGAGATTCTTTTTTTGGTGGTAGGACTGATGGATGCTCACTTTTTGATGAGGCAAAACAGGGTGAAAAAATTTTATACTATGATTTTACTTCTCTGTATCCATTCATAAACAAATTTGGAAAGTACCCCATTGGCCACCCTCGAATCATCCGCTCAAACTTTCCACCCCTCGAGAAAATGTTTGGCCTCATCCAGTGTGAGATAACTCCTCCCAAAGATTTGTATCACCCTGTCCTCCCCTACAGATCCTCGGGTAAACTCACCTTCCCACTGTGTGCTACATGCGCAGAGTCATTGAACCAAACTCGGTGCACGCACGAGGACCGCGAGAGAGCGCTTAAAGGCGTTTGGGTGTCAGAAGAAGTAAAAAAGGCAGTAGAAAAAGGATACTACGATATCAAAATTTCTGAAGTATGGCACTTCGATCGATATACCAAGTATGACAAACGGGAATGCAAGGGGGGCCTTTTTGCGGAATATATCGATACTTTCATGAAAATAAAGCAAGAGTCGTCGGGCTATCCAGCTAGTGTCGAGACAGAATCCGATAGGATAAATTACATTCAAAAATATCACAATCACGAAGGAGTATCGTTAGATCCTGACCGTATCGAGAAGAATCCGGGCATGCGTGCCATTTCAAAATTGCTCTTAAATACATTATGGGGTAAACTTGCTGAAAAGAATAATCATAAGCAAACGAAATATGTCAAAACACCAGCGGAACTATTACGGTATTTTAGAGATGATTCCGTTACAGTCCATGACATGTGGGTTATCAATGAAGACATGATAGAAGTGCAATACAATAACGCCCGCGGGTTTGTAGAGCAAAATGTTAATACTAATATAGTGATAGCGAGCTTTACAACGGCAATGGCTAGATTGAAGCTGTATTCAATTCTGGAAATCTTAGAAGAGAGGGCGCTCTATTATGATACTGATAGTGTTGCTTTTAAGACGAATCAGTCCCTCGAACCCTTTGACCCAAAGACTGGCGATTACCTAGGTGATCTCACAAATGAAATCGACCCCACTAATGATGAATACATTCACACGTGGGTGTGTGGTGGACCGAAGAATTACAGTTACAAAACTAACAAAGGAAACACAGTGTGCAAGGTGCGGGGGTTCACGTTGAACCACACTAATTCTATGGTCATTAATCATGACACACTCAAAGAACTCGTTATGTCCAAAAGCGATGAAATACGCACCATTCATGAATCAAAAATTGTCCGAGACACCAAAACCAAGACGATTCACACAATCGAATCTAAAAAAGATTACAGGGTAGTCTTTACTAAAAGGGTTCGAGTTGGAGATGGAACCAAAACCCTACCATATGGCCATAAGGATATTTCATAACCAGTATTTTATATACACCGGTGTAAAAAAATGCTGCCTCATTTAGTCCCCGACTCTAGATCTGTAAGGTTGTATTATTTTTGAGGTTGAGATAGTGTTGAAAAAAAAAATGGATAGTATGATTTTTTTAAGAATGCATCGTGACTTTGTGAGGCGTATTCCGTACAACACGTGTCGTATGAATATTTTGATTACCATTTTACTGATAGTTGTTATTTTTGTCAGTTTTTCTCTCGACATTCTTCTTGAGAAACAAGGCATGACAAACTCGACTGTAATTTTATCCCATTTAAACACTTCTAGCTCTGAAGAAAGCGTCAGTTATATTTCAGCTGGATGAATGTGAAGACGTTCCTGATGGGGGACAGTAGTTACATGTGTAATTGTTTTAACTGCTCCTAGCTTTAAGTCATGAATATTGGTACCCACATCTCTATATTGTAAATATACATCGCATTCACTTTGAACTCAAATATTTGTATTTTAATGTCTGCACTCTTATAGTATTTTCGTGTTGATTTTGATTACAGATCTACCATGGATGTCCGTCTAAAACATCCCTTTACAATGTGCGTTGTCGGACCAACTTTTTCGGGAAAGACTTCTTTTGTCAAAAGACTAATTAAACAGCGTGAGCGTATGTTTAACCCTGCTCCTCGAAAAATTGTCTGGTTTTATGGGGAATTTCAAAAGGATTATGCTGAAATGATGCATGAGATTCCTCAAATTGAATTTCACGAAAACCTACCAGAAGACTTTTATGCATTTACTGACAACGCACGACCCACGTTATTTATAATTGATGATTTGATGGATGTTGTTAGTGATAGTAGAAAAGTGGCTGCTCTTTTTACAAAGGGATGTCACCATAGAAATGTAAGTTTGATTTATCTAACCCAAAATATGTACAGAAACGGAAAAGAGTCTAGGACAATTTCCTTAAATACTCAGTATTATTGCTTGTTTAAGAATAGTAGAGATAAAATGCAAGTATCATGTTTAGGGCGTCAAATGTATCCAGGCCGCACCAAGTATTTCCAGGATGCGTATGCCGATGCTACCCACGAACAATATGGCTACCTTTTCATTGATCTGAAACCCGACACGCCAGAAGACTTCAGACTGAGAACTAATATTTTTCCTGGAGAAACGCAGTTCGCATATCTTCCTAAAGTATAAAGAGCACGATCCCATCTTAACCTCGTTATTTTTTAAAAATGTCTCGTCGTATCAAGACACATGCGGTTCTTCTGAAGACATTGGCACACTGTACAGCTCAACAGCGAAGGGCCCTGCTGAAAACCGCTGACAGAGGGTTGATAGACGCCATTTGCGAATGCATCGTGAACGTCATTAACGGTAATATCAAAATTTCACCGACACAGAAGCGAACTCTGTCTAAACATAAACAGAAGTTACGAAAGCTCTCTGATCGGTCCACGTCATTAAGAGAAAGGAAGAGACTTCTAACTCAACGCGGTGGATTTCTCTTACCCCTATTGATGAGACTCGTGGTTCCAGCGGTGGGAGCACTAGCGACAGCATTTACCGGAAAGAAATAATCTGTATAGACAATCATGGAACACGCACGCAAAATGGTCCTTGTTCCGCCTAATATGTTACAAACACTGCAAGCAGCTTCTTCATCGTCATCGAACCACCACCGAAATGAACTGGACGAAAAGATGCGCTTGGTGTTAGAGAGGAATGATTTGGACGTTCATGAGAAAGCCAATATGTATTCGCAATATCTACAGAATTTTTTAAAGTCGGGCGAAATTGCGAGGAAACCATTGTCTATTGAGGTTCGAGACATTTCGTCCGCAGATTCTCCCGACCAACCATCGACTGTGACAGAAACTGAGCCCGAACATATTGAACCTGATCCGCTTGAACTGGAAATTATTCGACATATTCCAAAATCTTACGTCAACCGAGCCTCTCATCTTTTACAGAAACTGAAAACCAATCCTAGCATTGGTTGGACTTCTGCGGGTCAGCTTGTCATAGATGGGCGCACAATTCGTGGGAGTAATGTTTGCGATTTGATGTACGATATTTTCCGTGAACGACGAGGATATTCTCCCACAGGTAGCGAACAATTCATGCGCATACTGGCAGCGATGAATATTCCAGAAACATTTCTCACTAATCCTAAGAGGAGACAGGACCTACAACGGTGGAAGCGTATGGACAGCGCAGACGAAGGAGGAAGTCGGGTAGATCGTGAAGAAAGGGTGGCCCCGCGAGTACGTGGTGGTGCAAAAGACAAACCTAAACGTGAGAGTTTAAGTGGTATTTCTCAAAGCAAAAAATGGGTTAGTTTCTAATCCCCCTAATAAATAATGGTTTCAGTCACCCCTTCTATTCTCTAATCCCATGAGGATTAGACCCCATTACACAGGGGTTCTGTTTATGGTGAATATGACTGCATATTCATAAACGGATTGAAAAATATTGTGATATCATTTTGATTGTAAATAGATATAGGTTTTACTATTACTTAGATTGATTAATGTATATATTTTTCCTCTGAAAATGTGTGATGGAGACTGTAATATTTTTCAGTTTCCCATATAACTCACACTGAAACAAAAACGAGCAAATGACCAAATGAGCAAATGGTCAAATGACCAAAAGGCCGAATGACCAAATGACCGGAAGAGTATTAAAAATGGTCAGACGATACATTAGGTAGACTGATAAAGTATCTTCATATTATGTTGAATCATATGATGAACTGACTTACAATAATTTTAAATTTTGACTTTTATGTATTATATGAGGCATCAGCTGTGTAAACGTAAAATGAGTGAAATGCTTATCTATTGATTGATTTGCTTATTTTTTGTTTTTTCTATTTCATTTCCTTTCGCTATCTGTATTTACAAATCGTTGCTGTGAGGGCTTATCTCATATTGAAATTATGAGGAATATATTGAGAATTCAATTGTGTGTGTCTGTTCCTGCGAATTATTTGTGCATCATTATAATTAGCAAAGGAGTATGCACAAGACCATCTTGAAAGAAAAAAAAAATAATGCTTAAAGTTATTTGTATTGATTATAAGAATGTGGTTGATACCTAGATACATTTTTTCTTTCCTGCATAGATTGTACTTAGTTCGAAATAATCTTCTGTGTGTCTGTTCTTTTACTTTTCTCATTAATTCGTTATGTCTATGTATATAGGACAACAAATAACAAGATTTTGTACATCGATTGGGATAATATGTAATATTTATTGATTGTAAACGGAGTATAAATCACATTCAATACAATGATTTACAGAGCTTGTTACCTTCATTTGGTTCTTACATTACGAGTGGAATGAGTGTACGGTTGCATGAAATAGCGAGGTGAAAGAAAGAGTTGGCCTACATGTCCATATTCTAAGATTTGATCATGTGATTATTGGTTTCGGAGTGAAATCATATTCAGTACAATTGATATCACTTATTTTACAGAGCATGCTATCATTATTTAGTTCTTACATTACGTTTGAAATGGATAGTGCATGAGACAAGGAGGTGAAAAGAGAGTAACCCTATGTGGATATTCTAAGATGACCTTAGAATATTGACATGGTCAGTGATTAAGTGACTAGCTCTTACATTACGTTTGAAATAAATGATGAATAGAACACGGATGTGAAAGGATTATGTACACATTCTATTACGGTCGTTACGTAGTATACTCAAAGATGTAAACTTACATTTACAACACTTTGTCCAACAATCTCATACCATTAAAAAAGAAAAACAAGTACAAGCACATTTACATACAAAAATATTTTCATATTTTTCGTTATTAAAGAGACAGCTTTGTGTATTGAATTCAACCTCTTAATACGGAATAGATATTTAGTATGCATGAATGAATTCATAACGTGTCTCCACAGCCATGAATGAATCTGAGTTAGAGCCCGTGCTGAATACATGCATCTGTGACTATTGGGTGTGTGTGTGTGTGTGCGTGTGTTAAGTATTGACTTCTCGATCTTCAAAACTACGGGAAAATTGAGTGAATGTGAAACCAATATCATGCGTTGGAAAGGCTGAATTGTATTTTCGATTAAACCACGAATTAATTTTTTCGTCATTTAAATGCAAATCCTTACCGAATACATTAACAATGTCTCGCAGGCTTTTCCCTTCACATTTTTTGATTAAATAGTAAATGCAATATTGACCACAGACAGTAGAAAAAGTTCCCTGAAGCCTCTTTGTATTAAAGTTCCATTTTTCTGCAAATGTCTCCATAAATCTTTCTAGGCGATCGTCGTAAAATGAGGGCGGATTCCCATATGAACAGAAAAACTGTCCTTTGTTTCCATCAAAATACACCGCTAACCAGTGGGAACCGCTTTTGTCACTCGTGTCTGAATTCACGATGCAACAATTCTTTTCCCGCTTTAATACACGGGGAATCTCATCTAGGGCATAAACTCCCCTGAAATACGCCTTGGTAGCTTGATGACGAGTCAAAGCGTAGGTAATCTGATGGGTATCCATGACAGATAAGGTGATTTGATGTAATAGTCCTCCCCTCTCTTTCTTCACCCTTTGAAATCGTAGACGACGTTTCTGCTTCTATCGATTTGAATCAGTCCCTGAGATTCAGAGTACACGATACAGTTTACGGTGTTGGGTAGAGCTTGGTCAAATCCAGCTTCAAGTCGCACGTTTCCTTCCTTGACTAGATTCAAGTGACATCCGTCGCTTAAGTCAGGGGTGAGATCAAACGCGTACAATGTATATCCTTTAGCATACTCCTCTCTATTTATAGCAATCCCTTTGTCAGTAAATAGACGATTTGTTCCTAGAAACAGAGTATTGTACGCCTCGATGAAGTTTTGACCATTTCCCTCTCCAAAGCTAGGGCGGAGGGGTCTCATTGGTAAGGGTTCACCATCAACAGTAACTGAAATGTAACTTAGATGAAAATTTTTGAAATTAAAGGGATTTTTCATGTAACTCCCATTATAGGCGTCGTTGTCAACAAATCCAATGATAATCCGATTTGGAATTTGACCTAGAAAGAGATTATCTTTGTTCACTGACATATTTCCAGATGAAATTGTAAAAGAGCGTACATCAACTTTGTTGATAGGATACTTCGCAGGTGAAGACTCGATCATCTTGGCGTGTGAGAGCATCACTGATGGATTTACTTTTACTTTTCTAACGTAGAGGGAGGCCTTTTCAATCATAACTTTGTACTTGATCACAGCAGCTTGTGAAGACAGTAAGCAAAAGGCATCCTTATTACGAATGAGTTTAATTTTGATATCCACTCCTGGGAGTAAAAGCCTTTCTTGAAAGAAGATATCTCCATATATCGGGCCAATTAAAGAGACCGGTTTACTCGTGCCGATGAACGTCTGTCTTTTCTTCAGTCCTAAATTAGCATCTCCTCCTGTTGCAAAAGGGTTCCCAACATCCATATGTCCAGCAGTGTCCTTGTAGAAAAGTTGTTGAGTAATCTGAGAAGACAATGCATCGGGTCCGTAGTGAGTTATCACGTCCAAGTACGCTCTGTATGCATTTGTGTTTGATGGCTGTGACACTAAAGTTTCATTCAGTTTCACGTCTACCTGACTAAACAGTGAAGGCAGGAACAGATTGACTGGTCCAACTTGCGCATCGTTCGCTAGATTGGTTCCATCTGGGTTCACTACTTTTGCTTGTACATGGAGCATGGTTTGTGACAAATCCACATATTCTTCAGCAGTACCGGCGATATTAAATTCGATGGGGCCGGAGTCGGTGATGTTGCTTACTGGGTGATATTCCACCCACGGTCCTTTCACGATGCTCATCTGCGTGAATGGTACAGAAAAAATGTCCAATTCTGACTTGCAGCAGGCGTCGCTCTTCTCGTGAAGCAGAGACATGATGATTGCTTATTACACGAAGGATATAGGCGTGGTTTAATCGAAAATATCAAGACGACGTCTTTTCGCACGGGTTCCTTTAACTCGAATGACACGTTTCCGACCTCGTTGCTTCTTTTTAACCAAAATAAATTTACCTCCTCCGCTCTGTACCTTCCTTCTTACACCATTTAGAGCCTTGTGAGCCATTCTCTTGCCTGCTTTTGAAACATTTCTTTTAGCAGCTTTTTTAAACGATTGACCGCTTAATGTGTCTTGCATTATATTCATTCCCGTTGTCATAGCTTCTCGTCCCAACGCCATTGCTCCTTTTTTTAGTAATGGGGTAGCGGAACGAAATAAGCCTTTTACTAAACTTCCCAGTCCATGACCTCGCTGTATCGCAGCTCCTTTATAGACGGGAATACCCATACCACGTTGATATGAATGGAAGGGTCTAGACAAATGATTGACACTTCTTCCAAATGATCTAACATACACCATTCTCAAGATAGATTCGAAGAGCGCTCACGAAAGTGTAGTTTCACTATGACTTTCCCGCGTTCAAATGGAACAACATTACCCGTTTCAGTAGTTAATATAATGTCAATAGTCTCAAAACTGAAAATTTTCAGAGGAACGTAGTGTGGAGAGGCGTAAGTGTTGACAATATTTTCATGCCTCTTATTGGGTACCACCGCGACTGTTCTCAAAAGGGGAACAGCTACATCACCCACATGTTGAAACTGAACAATGTCAGAGTAGACATAAAATGTATGAAAATTCATATGGACATCTACTGGTAACGGACTCATCGTTGTTTCAGTGATTCGGCATTCACGTTCAAAACCCAATATCATAGCCAGATGACATGACATCAATATTTCTAAGTGTTCTCGTATTTCGACTTTACAGCGTCTTGATTTCTTCTTGTAATGAAATTCAACATTTCTTTGAAGTCGGTCTGGCAAAACATCATTTATCGCATCACACAGCTCGTCACCAGTGAAGTAGTATCCAGTTGGTATGTTTACTCGGAACGACAGTGGGACGGCTGTGTCTGTTCCGTCACTCTCGTCGAAAGTAACAATCTCTAACCAATTGTTGTCCTCTCTCACGTTGTACCATGAATTTTGAAACTGTATTTCAGCTAACCCTACCTCGTAGTCTTCATTTAGAGTAAGTGGTCTGTGCAATTTAGTTGAATATCTGCATGTCTTGTTCTCCGGAAAATATTTCATTGAGCTATTACTCGGTAGAGTAATGTAAAATTGCGAACCCATGTCAACCTTCCTTTTTCACTCGCAATAGAGAGAATGAGGGCTGTATGCGAAACTTTTAACTTTTAACGATTTTCAATCCGATCTACCCAACTGTCAAATTCTTTGCCATACCCCTTCCACCGAACTAGGTATTGTTTCTTTCCTTTTCTCTTTCGGGTCTTTAACACTTTTTGAACGGAATATAATTCATACTTTGCTTTAGACACTTTTTCAATTTCGTCTTGGTAGAATGTGCCGTCTAACTCAATTCCATTGTAATCTTTTAGTTTGTACACTGGAATCCGCCTTGACTTTCGAGCGCTGACGGTAAATATTTCCTCAGACCAGTTTGCTTCATATCCTTTTTCGAATCGCAATTTATTTCTACTTATACGAACTTGATCCCCAATCTTGAATTGGAAAGAGTTTTTCGCTTTGGGAATAACATTTCTTCGTCTGTGACGTTTGTCCCCGTACAGAGCATCCAAGGCTTGTTGCTGATTTTCAATGTTTACTTCCAGCGGTTTCATCCGAATGCTAGTGTGAAATGTAGAATTGTACCCCTTGACCAGTTGTTGTAAAATGTTTATGTACTTGAATGAATTAGAAAAAGTGAAATACCGCCACATTCGTGCTTTTAAGGTTCTGTTAAACCTTTCCACAATACATGCCTTTGTTTCATTTTCCGTAGTGAAGAAATGGATATCTCGATTCTTAAGGAATTTTTTGACTTCTTTATTCATAAATTCACTTCCCTTGTCTGTATGTAACATCTCGGGAACGCGATCGCCACTGGTAATTTTCTGAAAAGCTTGAACAATATTCTTCCCCGTTTTATCTTTGAGTGGGACGACCCAGGCGAACTTTGACAGCACATCTATACAAGTTAACAAGTATCTGTATCCATTGTTATATTTTTTCAAGTTCTGAACATCGACTAAATCAGCCTCCCAAATTTCGTCGACCCCTCTCACCTCAACTTTGTTTCGCACAAACCTCTTTCTCGCAGGCGCATGCAGTGTGTACGTGTCTTGCTTTTCTAACCACCTTTTGATAGTTTCAAGAGGTACATTCTCAATTCCTCGTTCTCTAACCGCTCTCCACAAGTTAGTTGCTCCACAAAAACTTCCCTGGTTTGACGCCGTGTAATAGATTTTACGTAATAAGTTGTCTAACGACGCCATGCTCCTGTCTTCTCTCTCCTCTGACAAAACTCATCAATGAACAGCAAGTCACTCACCCCATTCATTTAAAAGACACTGAATATAAAAAGATGAAGAAAGCAAGTGTTTGTACATTAATGCTATGTGTTTATTGATCACCTAGTCTACATAAAAAAGTCAAGTTGTCGGAAATATACGTATAAATGTTTTACACATGCAATTAAGTTGCTATTCTGTTTATATCCACAGTATACAATTGACAGAACCCATCTAATATAACATGCATTATCAGGTGCAATTTACTACGTTTGGGGGGTTTACAGGGCCATGGTATATCATATCGTCGCAGTTCATTCGTGAACAAGAGTAACAGTTCATCTTTACATCGTTCCTCCAGGTTAGAAAGCATATACATTTTCAAGAAATAACAAACGGCTGTCATTCCACGTTCCAGTACATTCTTTCGTGTCTCATTTCCAATACAGTTTGAAAGTATAATCTTGACGAAATCTTCGAATGAGTCGTCTGGTTCTAGCTCGACAATTTCCACGTTTTCAAATTCTTCCAATGCCATGATGCGTTGACTAGTGGAAAATATTCTTGACATATCCACATTTAAACAGGATTTTGTAGTAGTCTGTCGAATGATGATTGACAAGACATCCCTCCATGAAGTATCTAAAGCGATGATGTCTTCATGACGCTGTCTGACAGGTCGCTCTCCTCCCCCATAGCACGGTACACGACGCGCACAGCGGCGTCCAGTCCTTCGAGGTGACGAGCCAGTTTTTCCCGTCTCTCTTTCAGATCCTCCACTGTCTCGTTCCTGAGCAGATATTTCATGTACTCCGTAAACATGCATGGATCCATCAGTTTTGGATTCATCCACATCACCCTGGCTGCATGAGGATAATACTTGGCTACCTTCTGAGGGTCCAAGTACGTAGCCGCTTGTCGAACTTTCAGTTGTGGGTCGTCCGACACTAACTGGTCGATGTAGCTCGATGGGGTTTTGTTCAGTTCCTTGAACAATTCCACCAACGTAAGGTACTCTATCAGCATGAGTAGGTCTGCTTTCTCCGCAGTTTTTTGAAACTCCTTGCAACATTCACTATCAGGATCAACGTCAGACTGAGACATGATATACCTCTTATGACTAAACCAACCTTTTGCAAAGTGATAACAAGTATGGTCGACTGCGAGAATTTATACATCCTCCTGACATACACCTTCATGCAGCGTTATGTCATGACGTCACTTTCATGCCCCAACTCGTTCACCCTCTATTCACTATACACCTTTCTTTTTTTCTTTATTGTTTTCTCTTCTCAAAACAACCTATGACGTCATTTATGCAAATGAATAAAGCTCCTGACGTCCTTATGAATATTTAAATGAGTGACGTCATTCATTTTCCAGTTCTCCTATCACGTTATTTATTTGATTAATTTTTTTAATTTGATTTTATATCTTATTCATACTCATAATTTCATATTTATATATCCCATATTCATATTTCATAACTCATCGATCTATCATATTCATATTCATATTCATATTTCATATTCTATTGTCCTAAACAATAGAATTAAGTTATGGCACCCGAGACATCATAATACTACTACCGTGCTGTCCTGAAACATTCCGGTTGTCTTCCGCTTTCATTCGCGAAGCTTCCCCACTCCGCGGGATTTTTTTTTTCAGGAGCGTTTGCGGAAGGAGCGGAAGGGTTCGGACAGGCGGGATGTCCTGAAGATGTTCTCACGACAGGCTGCCGGAGGTGTCAGGAAGTTCATTTCCGGGTCCAAATGTTGGACACGATCAAAATTTGGACGCGGAATTTTTTCTCTCTCCCGAAAGTGCGGAAACGCCCGGACATGTTTAAGACAGTGAACGGACTCTTTCAAGAACGTGCGAAGAGGCTGCCGAATGAGTGCGAAATTACTAAATTTGCTTTCCGGGTCTTGTCCGCGTCTTGTCCGCGCCCTAGTGGATGCCTGGTCGTAGAGGTCACGTAAAAGATAAGTTTGATTATTCAATGATTTTCCTGACAGAAAGTTTTGCTGAATAATAGTTTTCTTCAGTTCAAAAGTCCCTGCAGTGGTAAACCACTTCCGGGTTTGAATCAATCATCGCCATTTTGAGGTTAACCAAAATTAAGTCGTGGTATTCTGTTGTTTTTTAGTTGATAGTGACTATACATCCTTAGATATTTGCAGTTTAGTCGATGTTAATATTTTATGATCAAAAACTTAAAACAAAAACATCGGGTTACTAGATAATGGGAAAGAAAACAACGGACCAAAAAACAAACAAACAAACAAACAAACGGAGACCCCGCTTTGTATACTTTTAATGAACGTTTATTCTTTTGATTCATAAGATTGAAAGGTAGAGTTATTCTTGAAATAATAACAAATATCACAAATTCATGTCAAACAGATAAAAAGAAGAAATTCGTTCTTTGGCTTGATAGGCAATGATGAGGCTTTCTGCGAAGGAAAGGAAAATTCACGGGTGCACGTCATGAGTTCGACACCCACGAGTCGTATAGCCTACGAGTCATAGACCTAACAAGCCATACTGCCCATGAACTCGACACTACACGAGGCAATTAAGGCCGATGAGTCATTAACTAGGCAAACACAGTCCACGAGTCCAACATTAGATGGCCAAAGTTCACTATAGCTCGACACTCATTACATCACGGGGCTTAAACCGCCCATTCCAAGATATTAAATATGAATAACATTTCGTGAAATTGCAAATAGAGTTTTAAAGCCTGCTCCAGATATTACAATTACCGACCAAACGGAAAAGATTTGAGCAACATAAAGCGAAGAGAATACCATTCTCCTGTCTATTTTGAAAAACCTAAGAATCTCGCAAAATACGCCTGATGTTTGTGACGTCACTGAATGGAATCGGCACACAGGAGCAGACTACGTCCTATAGATAATGCACAGGCTGATGATGATGATGATTTTGTATAGTGTCAAATATCTGAGAAACATTCAAAGGCGCAGACTCCTGCAAGAAAGTTAGCAATTAAATGACTGGTTAAACAAACTGTGAGTCTCGAGTGAGGTTTGGAAGTGCTTTACCATGTCAATTTCACGGAAAAAAAAATATGGGATGAACAGGCCCCTGGGAGCAACTTTTTTCACAGGGGTGCTGAACCCCTGACCCACCCGTTCGGTTGCCGGATCATATTAGTAGCGTTTCAGTAAATGGGGGGGGGGGGGGCAGGGGGAGGTGAAGGGAGGGGATGGGGACATCGAAACGAGGTTAGAAAGCCCTCCACCACACAAGGAAACTTTTCCACTCTTAGTGAAATTCGTGGTTTAGGGATTATTTATCATGTAGACAGCAATATGTTATACATAATGACATGTCGTCAAAGTTTTTACCGATAAAATGTGGTGTGCTCCAGGGTTCAATATTAGGTCCCCTTCTCTTTTTGTTATATATCAATGATATTGTTAATTCGTCGTCTATTTTATTATCATTTATATTATATGCCGATGACACGAATATTCTTTATTCCCACGATAATATAGAAACGTTGGTATCTACACTTAATGCAGAGTTACCAAATGTTTCCAACTGGTTTAAGAATAATAAATTATCACTTAATATTGATAAAACAAATTATATTTATTTCAAGCATATGAAAACTCACACAGATGATCTTGTAAATAATATTAGGATTGATAATGTATTTCTTGAACGTAAAAGTTCTATTAAGTTTTTAGGTATTTTTATTGATGAAAACCTAACCTGGAATGATCATATACGTTATGTTACAACCTGTATTTCTAGAAATATAGGTGTTCTTTCAAAGATGAAAAGTTATCTTCCTGAACATACTCTTTTTATGCTTTACAATTCTTTAATCCTACCATATGTTATGTATTGTAATCTAGTGTGGGCTACAAGTTCAAAAACTAAACTCAACCCTATTTATTTACTACAAAAGAAAGCCATTCGCATCTGTAGTGGATCACAATACTTAGCCCACACCAGTTCACTTTTTTATCAGTTAAAAACACTGAATATATTTGATGTAAATACATTACATTCTTTGCTTTTTATGTAAAAGTATTTGAACAACTTACTTCCAAACATTTTTCACGATTTCTTTAAACTGAATTATACCGTTCATTCATATCCCACTCGTAATTCGCAAAATTTTCATTTAGTAAATCCCAGATTATTAATTGCACAAAATTCTATAAGACACAATGGACCAAATCTTTGGAATACACTCCCAGATTATGTTAAATCGTGTAAAACTTTATATTCTTTCAAGGCTAGATTGAAAACTACATTACTGTCAGATTACAATCTATGAATATAGCATTTGAATATATATATTTTTGTGTATGATCACATTTCTTTTCCTGTAAATTGGATTTAAAACTACAATAAATATACGCAATGTTTCTGTGTCTATCATTTCATTTCATTCCCATTATCTGCAGCATCACCACTATCACTTTCATCTTCATTATCACATTTTTCTTCATCATTACCCTGTCAACATCATCATACATCACCATCATCATCATCATCATCATATTTCACGTTACTCTTATTCGTACCTATGCACTATAAAAAACATAATGTATTTACAGTGTTTTATATTTTGTAGTATTTCTCCATTCCGCAAACAATATAATTTTTTGTGTATTATGTAGATAGGTCCCTGGGTGAATGCTCGTGGACTATGTTCATGGATGAATTGTTGAATGAGGTATCTGTCATCTCTTGATTCGTGTGTGTGTGTGTCTTCACTTTGTATAAGTCCATGGAAGGGGACCTACGGGGGAGGGTGTGGACTGGAGAGAGTTTGAATTTTCACACCTGAAATTCAGCGATCTGGTGCACACTTTTGGTGAAATTTCTTAAAAAGTAAAAAAAAAAATGTTAACAGAAATGTGAATGACCATTTTATCGGGTTACAATCAACTCTTGTTCCGTGTGTGCGTCATCAATGTGATTAGGTATCCCCTCCCACCCTGGTGAAATTTTGAATTTTCATTCCTGAAATTCTGTGATCTGGCACACACTTTTGGTGAATTTTTTCAAAAAGTATGAAAATAAAATATTCACAGAAATGTGAATGACCAACACATTGGGTTACAATCAACTCTTGTTCCGTGTGTGCGTCATCACTGTGAAATAACTGTATGGAAGTTGATGAGGCGGGGATGGGAGGTGGCTACCATGCAACGGAGATTTTGCATTTGTAGAATTTAATTACAACGATATGATGCACCATCTTGGTGGACTATCCCCATATTTGTATCAGAGAATCGTTTGTTGGTCTTTACTTTGTATAAGTCCATGGAAGGGGACCTAAGGGGGAAGGATGTGGGAGGGCATACCCTCCCACACAAGGAAGATTTTGGATTTTCAGACCTGAAATTCCGCGATCTGGTGCACACTTTTGGTGAAATGAAAGAAAAAAAAAGTATGAAAGGTAAATATTCACAGAAATGTGAATGTCCATTAAAGCAGGGTATGATCAGCTCTTGTTCTGGGTGTGCGTCATCACTGTGTAATAACTGTATGGAAGTTGATGAGGCGAGGATGGAAGGGGTAACCAGGCCCGGCCCTTCAACACGATTGAACTTTTGCATTTCTAGAATTGAAATACAATGATCTGATGCACACTCTTGGTGGAATATTTCGAAAGTTGTATCAGCGTTGGCGTGTGTGGATCTTCACTTTGTATAAGTTCATGGAAGGGAACATAAAGGGGGAGGGTGTGGGAGGGGGTATCCCCCTCCCACACGAAGGAGATTTTGAGATTTCAGACCTCAAATTCAGCGATCTGGTGCACACTTTTGGTGAAATTTTTAAAAAAGTATGAAAAATAGATATTCACAGAAATGACCATTAAATCGGGGTATAATCAGCTCTTGTTCTGCGTGTGCATCATCACTTTGTAATAAATGTATGGAAGTTGAGGAGGCGGGGTTGGGAGGGGTAGCCCCCTCTCACACGACGGAGCTTTTGCATTTTTTAGAATTGAAATACAATGTACAATGATCTGATGCAAAATCTAGGTGAAATATCCTGGAATTTGTTTCAGACAAGTGTAGTAAGTCATCTATGGAGGGAGACCAAGTGGGGGAAGGATGTGGGAGGATGTATCCCCTTCCTACATGAGAGAGCTTTTGCATCTTTATGATTGTGATTCAAAGATGTGGAATTTCTGTCGCACACTTTTGACTTACTATGTTATGTAATGTAACCATAATCAATGCAAGGGGTGGAGGCTAATACAGCAAGGGGGAGGGTTTTAGAAGGGGGTGTCCTCTAACCCCTCCCATTCGAGAGAGCCTTTGTATTTCAAGGATTGAAATGAAAATATGTTGGTTCTACACAATATAGTCATTTATGATGGAGTATTTGAAAAACTGTCAAAGAAGCATAATCATACTAAATGTAGTAGGGGAATAAAGGTAAACTGAAAGAGAATATCCCCTTCCCACATTTTGGCACGTTTGGATTTGTTTAAATCAAAGTGACAGATGTGGTGCGCACTTTTTGATGAAATATTTAGAAAGACGGTGTCGATCTCAAAAGTCTACGAAGTGGATGGAAGTTGGCCTAACGGGAGAGGGTGTGGGAGGGGGTATCCCTCCCACACTAGGGGCATTTTCCATTTTCAGAATTGAAATTAAACGATCTTGTGCACTTTTGGTGAAATATCTGGACAGTTTCTATTAAAAAAAAAAGCAAGAAATTTTTCCGCATCGTGGGGATTCCGCACCATGGGGGGGGGGGGGGGGGATGGGGAGGGTGGGGGCAAAGTGATATGTTTGCATAGCTCCCACCCAATATCTTTATTCCAGGATTGATGCTATTTAATACGAGGAAACAGTGGCACTTTTAGAATCCAATTTGACATTACCTCGCAAACACATTTTGGTGGAATTAGGGAAATTATCAATCCACAAAGTGTACTACCACTGCGTCTATGGAACGTATGGAGGGGAACTAAGTGGGGAAATGGTTAGGGCCTAAATGAAAGGAGGATATTATATTCCCACACGAGGAAACTTTTGCATTTTTTTAACAGAAATGACAGATCTATTGATAAAAGAATCATTCGGAGATATGTCAATCTTATGGGAAAGGACCAAAGGTGGAGGATGTGGAAGGGGGTATAAATCCATTATATTTTCAGAATTGAACTGCAACAATGCCTTGCACAGTTTCGGTAAAATATTTGGACAGTTTCCATCACAAAAAGCAAGAAAATCTCCGACATCCCGAAAATCATTGGGAGGGGGGTAATATCATGGCAACTGCCCCGCACCCCTGCATACGAGGAAGCTTTTGCATTATTTTAGAATAGAAAGGAAAATATCTTGGGAGGGGGTATTTCCCTTTAATACGAGGGAGATTTCGCATTTCAGAATTGACTGCTGCACACTTTGTGTGATGGGACAGTGTCGAATAAAAAAAAACCACATCTTGGAAATTACGGGGGGGGGGGAAGATATGCTGCCCCCTCCATCGACGCTCTCCTAAAGGGGGTACCCTCCCCCTAAATGAGGAAACTTCTGCATTTTTAGAATTGAAATTCAGCAATCAAGTGAGCCCTTCAGGTAGCATTATTTTGAAAAAACAATAGAAAAGTAGGAAAAGCAAAATATCCAGGGACAATGAAAATGCTTTAATAGTGCTGTCTGCACTGATAAGCCTGTTCTGCGTGGGAGGGGGATACCCCTCCCACACTATGGAGATTTCGCATTTTCAGAAGTGAAATTCAGAAATCTGATGCCCACTTTGGGTGCGATATTTGGACAATTTTCTATAGAAAAAAAAAAAACAAGCAATTTTCCCTGTAAAAAGATATAAGTTGGGGGTGCAGAAGCACTCCCAACTTTTATTTTTCACAGGGGTGCTATGCCCCCCTGCTCAAAAAGTCAGGGGTGCTGCAGCACCCCCAGCACCCCCGGCTCCCAGGGGCTTGGGGATGAAGTTCCATAGGCGAGGAGCGATAGAAGAAAACGTCCGGTCTCAAAGGTGTAACTGTTTTCCTTGGTGAGCGTTTGATTGGTATCTAGCCGGAATAAATGCCATGACAATGCAAAGTGAATCTAACATTTCCAAAGTGAATCATTCATTTGAATGATCTGCTTTTAAAACATCAATAGTAAGCATATCATAATCTTCAAATAGAAGGTAAAATTCCATGTCTCTCAGGCACTTACCTGCCCCGAACACTTCGCCAAAAGTCATTGTCAGCATTCTCTGACCTTGCTCTGTTTGACGTCAGAAAAACCTTCGCCGAATTTTCCCGAATTCATCCAAGAATGCTTGCATTACCGCAGACATCGTATGAATGTTACACTCTAGCATAAACACAGCTTATAAATCTGTGCCAAATTGTAATCTTCTTTGAACGTTCACTTGAATGTCTCGTGGGCCTTTTTGCCTAGAGTCAACCTCGCGGGCTTGTTTGCCTTGTGTCGGACTCATGGGCCTTATTTGCCTAGTGTCGAGTTCATGGGCTGTATGACCAGTGAACTTTCTTTCAATGTTTAACTCGTGGGTCGTATAACTCGTGCGTGTCGTTCTCTTGGGATGACCTTAAATGAACAACTGTATTGATACTTTCTGTTTTTAAATCACACTTGCCTAACAGATTTGAGTTTCATACAGGGGCTAAAAGTGTTAAAACGTGCCTTTCTTTCTTCAAGATGCCTTGAGAGAAGGTCGGAAGAAGATCATCTTGACGTTCTAATCACCCCAAGCATCTCGAAGTTATGCTGATCATAACACGTATCCTACATTAATTACTTTGATGTTCAAAACTAACATCTGGCACGATGATTTGAATCACACGCAGTGAAGAGTGTAGATATCAGGCATGGAGATTGTTAAAGGACATGAGCCATTATTGCCCTATAAAGCAGAAAAAAATTGCAGAAACAAAAGTAATTAAACTAATCATATCTATCGAGGGACGGAGTTTCTGTTGTGATGCAAAGAGAACATCTGATTGACATTTTCAAGTGCTTACTGCATTTCTTAATGCACTACTTCCTTGAAGGCCTTGGAAACATGAAGAGATATCACAATTAAACTTCGAAAGGTAAACGCAGGGAGTGGTCGTGCAGTTGCGCAGTCTCACTTGAGCAAATCTGATTCTACTTTTTGAATGGCATCAGCAGGCACAAAATAAGCAGAAGTGGACACTGCTCAATTCTACCTTTTACAACAAAGGAAAGGAAAATAGAACAACAAATATATCGTATACCTTCATTATGCTGTAAATTAGACTGCCTTGGCGTGGGCATTAGTATTCTGAGAATTATCATAGTCAGATATCGTTTTTCCATATTGCTTTTCTTGCAATGGAAGGAAGAATGCAGTCCGGTTGGTTTTGGTTTGCCTGTTTCATCTTTTGCTGTCCTTTCGTGAATTCTTCAGCGCTAGACTTACAAACGACAGGTATGTATACCTAACATTTTATTCAGACTTTCAAAAGTACTAAAAGCACTACAATTTTCATTGAGATACATTTGTTAAAGTCTACAACATTTTTGTCTTATGACATCTAAAAAGACGAAAGAACCACTAGAAATAGAAAGTGGGGTAGATTGTTTTTGAAGCTTTTGCTGAATACAGTATCCTTATTCCTATAAATATTTTCATTGTGCTTTTCTCTCTTTTTTACAAAACAAAATACCACAAGATCTGTTTATCATTGCGTTGTTGTTTTTTAATCTCCAGCTGAATTTCCTTTAAACTGTTCGGGAAAGCCACTGGAACGTGAGATATGGTGTGACAGAAGCTGCGTTATAAATGGTAATAGTTGGATTCTACGGGCACCTCTTGGATGGCGAATTGTCTCTACCCTGGAGTCCATTAACAACAGAGTGACGATATTCAATATTATCGATGAAATATCAAACACAAAGACTTCTTTCCTAATTCTCGGTCAAAACCAGCTTTCCTCCACTTTATCTCTTACCCATCGAGTGAAGCTATGGATAAAGTATATATACCTACCCAGTCAAATTCAAGATCAACGTGACTTGTTACGGGGGTAAGTACTGTGTATAGTTATAGTGCCTTATTTGCATGAGTATATAAATATGAATATCTATATATTCTGCATGTGATTTTCACTACTGTCGCTAATTACTTTCTCTTTTCTCTTATTCTTTTCATGGAATTTGATTTTTTTTCTGTGTGTGTGTGTGTGTGTGTGTGTGTGTGTGTGACATTGAACTTTCACTCACCAAAGACTTGCTCAGGGATCCAAACACTGTAACTTATGTCAGCAGTAACTGGCGAGATTCCACAATGAGAAGAAAAGATTATTCGATGGTTTGTACGCAGTGATCTAGATGCATCGCTATAAACGTCAATGCATAAATCAAGTATAGGTAGGAATCCCGTAGCTTACCGGTTATGGCCGAAACAGATATTAACATGGAAAACAGGGCCCAAACCGAACAGGTCGATAGATATAATAATGTCTTGTCGTTTTTGTCACTTATCCAAATGATACGATGGTATCCCCCCCCCCCCCCCCCCAGTCTGAAATGCGTATTCGGAATAATTATGTACATTGGGTGTGTTAAGAAGGACGGAAATCTTATGGTTCGTAGTGTTCTGTGCACACTTTGAAGGGATTTGAGACCGTCATAGCAGTGGCTATTTCCCTTTGTAAAGTTCTTCCTTGGTGGCTACGTGAACTGTATTTTTGACTTTATGCATTTATAGTATCTGTGCCTACTTCAGTGAAAACTATTGTAGAGAGAATAATATTTCTCATGAATTGCTTGCAATATAAATATTATTCAATATTAATCCACAATAGCAGCCTGTGTTCACGACTTTGAAAACGGTTTTAAAAAAAAATGTTTTTACCGGGGAGGTTGGATTTCCACCTGGCTAATAGTTATCAAAGCAGCTGTTAGTTTCCTATAGAGGCACAAGACCAGTTCACATGAATAATGTCATGCTTATGTCTTTAGTGTCAGAAGTTTGAAAGCACTATCTTTCTGAGCAATCTCAATTAAGATTCATTTCGAACTGTAGAATATTGTAGGAGATATATTGCTTATTATTCATTAACTGAAATGAGATTTCGCCTTTATGATAAAACGTATGATACGAAAGTAAATTCCGTCCAGAAATATGCGCAAAAGTATAGATCAAAGCTGTGTGTGATGTGAAAGACGAGTGTTTGAAAACCGATTTCATCACTTTTCCGCTTAATTCCGACAAATTCAACTAATATGGCATAGTCTCCAAGTACAGTTCTTTATAGATTAGTATGTTAAGTAATTGCCTGGAAGTGCCCAGTCGAGTGATGTTTATTTTCATTTCACCAATCTTTGCGCAATTTCTGTTAGCGCATTCCCGTGTCTTTATACCATTGTGTGTCGCTCATTGTTTATACCAAGGGATGATGAAAAGTTATTACCATCATTAAAACAAATATCTTCCATAGAGAGATGGTGGCCGGTGGCTGAGGTGTATCAGGGCCATTACCCCCGAGGATAATTACCCCCCCCCCCCCCAGGCTAAATACTGGTTAGTGATAGGGTAGAGTAAAGATTAGGGTTAGGGTATGGATTTAGGGTTAGAGTTTGGATTAGGGTTCGGATTAGGTTCAGGATTAGGATTGGGGTTAGGGTCAGGGGAAGGGTCCGGGGTAAGTGCCCAGGGGGTATTTGCCCTAGACCCGGTTGAGGTATATCCAGCTTGGAACATACTTCGACTTTTACTTTAATGCCTGCATAGAGGCATGGGTTCAAAGGGAATTAGGCTGTTGGACTCCTTCTCTTGATCCTCCTAGGTTTTACAAAATTCATGTCGCTTAAAGGGGACAAGGTTTTTGTATTCAGGCATCCATTTGCCACTTTGCAGAGTGAATACAGTAAGAATAGAGTGTGACTTACAAAACACGTCATTTGCATGAATTAATTTTGTATTAAAGCTTTGTTGACAGATCTAGAGACCTAGCAAAAAAGTTTTCTGTAACACATTCTTTGTGTTGATATTCTATTTGGACAATAGGCATTCTGTGTACCATAAATAAGTCTTCAGCTATTACACTATATAAATATAATATTCATTAGTGTGTTCTTTCATTTCCGACTAGCATTATCAGGTTACACGCACAGCTTCCCAGGGGTAAAGTTCATCGGTCTTGATTATATCAAAAATAGAATTGACAATGACGACTCTTTTGATGAATCGATGTAAATAAAACATTTGTCAAAGTAGGCATGGTAGGGAGAATTTCATTCAATGACTCTCTGAAACAATACGTGTAATCATTATTCTCCGTGTTATCCCTAATACCCTGCAATACTTCGTGCTCATTTAATACAACTGTGTTCGTTCAATACACATACCACGATTGAATTTAGCATTCCATTTTGATACTATACCAATAAACAGAAGCAATAGAGCATGAAACTACTGTTCATTAATCTTCAAGGAATACCGTCGGTGAAGCTGATTGACGGCCACTCTCACCTAGACGGCCTACTAGTCACCGGATCAGGCAACTATGTCTGCTTTGATGGATTTAACAACGCAACTGCAAAACTGGTCTGCAAAGAGCTCGGCTTTCCAGCGGCAAAGGAGTTTTCTGGTCAGATTTTGACCAGTAAGCATACAGCAGCAGGGAGGAGGGTTGAACGCCTATCGTGTTCGAACGGTGACTACAGAATTAGGCAAAGAAATTAATACTCGATGCGTAGTATACTCGAGTATACAATACCTCACTGAAAGATCAAGATAATTTCGATTAAAAAAATATGGTAAATTCATCACTCAATATTGGTTGAAAAGTGCAATTTATTTTCATTCTCATGATTTTTTTTCTTTCAAAATTCCCGTCTTATTCGGTTATTACTGTTAACAGAATTACAATTTTTCATTACATGGGGTATTTCTTGCTGACTGTTACTACCAACATCGTGAGTTCTTAAAACTGACTGACAGATCGTCCTATACATAAACGTTGATAACTACCTAATGAATCAGTGTTTAGTAGTAGCCACGATATTCACATCGATGTGTGTCAATCAGTCGTACAAAAAATTAAAAAAAAAAATCATTGATTTTAATAAATACCCGCTGCATGTTATAAGGAATACAACCAGCTCTAACTTGCTCGGTGGTCTAGTGGATAAGACGCCTGTACGGTGATCAGAATGTCGTAACTTCAAATCCTGCCCAAGTATGTACGCCCATGATTTCTTCGTGGCTACTACTAAAACTGATTAATTCCGTGCATATATTTACGTCGATTTACCTTATAGGGCGATTTGTCAATCAGTTGCAATAAAAACAACTCTACGCAAGAATTTCATTAATAATTCGTGAGCTCTAAATTAAGAAACTATTGAATAGCTCAGTAAGTTGTCCTCGATACCAATGCACAGGATCTCTACGTTTGGATGAATGCTTATCGACAACCATCGAGTGTTCTTCAAACAGAGCTGTTAGGCTCAAATGCCGAGGTAAGACATACCGTATACAGAATCCATGAATAATGATTATGCGTATACACTCTTGACTTGTGAACACACTTTTGGCTCATGTTTTGAAAAAGAAATCGAAAAGATCGAAAAAAATCACAATATTCATGACTTTTAGAGGATTACTTCCGGAGATTCAAGTTGTAGGGTACCATTGGCACTCGGAGTTGATGTTGCAAAATATTGGAAGGAAAAGATAGAGACACAATTTTCAGAGTTATTACTGTTTGAGCAAGAAAACCTCACATTAAGATCCTTAATGTTTAATCCCCCTTGAAATGTTTTAAAGTCTACATGTTTGTGTATGAATATACATTTGGTTTATGGAGTTAATATAATTGTATAATGATTGTTAGTGTTAAACATTATATTGTTGAAATCGGCGCATTATTTTCACGGATGTCATCTGTTATATGTTCTTACAATTGTGATTTGTAACTTTCGATGTATACCTGCAATTATCTAAATGGATAATTGACCTGGTTATGTATGATAAACATTTCCTTGAATAAAGAATTCATTCAACCCCCCCCCCCCCAAAAAAAAAAAAAAAAAACAATACTTCGCAATATAATCAAACACGTTTACGTACACATATCACGAACTTGATTTTTGTTTTAAAACTGTGAGAAAAAATCCTTATCATTATGCCAGCATGCAGTTACAAAATCACCCTTCTTGGACGATTCCCTGTTCCTTATATTGAATATCGTTATGTCCATTGACTGTATGTTTTCTATCTCTATTCTAATCATCTAAAGTCATTGACACCTACATGAAAAATGATAAGTATGATATCATATAAGCCACACTTGCTGGTTTTCATCATTATATTCTGTAACTGCGTAGAACCCGGATTTCTCGGATGCTACAAGGATAACGAACATGAATTTCAGGCCGTTTCTAACTTTGGATTTGGCGTTCATTCGGACGAAGAGTGTATATCTACCTGTTTGCAAAACCCCGTAAATTGTAGCGTTGCTGTCATGCATCAAGAGGGATGCATGTGTTTCCAGTCGGAAGTGTATACAACAGCCGTTTCTGGGGGAAGCTTTTCCCACAATTGGACATGTCCTCTCAGGACACAGCTTGAATCCGACCAATTTTATTCATTCAACCGTGAGTATCAGAAGTATTTTTTAAAATATATTTGTAATGTCCATATTACTCCGAAATGTGTATAACTTATCAAAAATGATCTTCATTATATATATATATATATATATATATATATATATATATATATATATTTCGGTGGCTACTGTATTTGCTGCTTCTTCAATGATCATCATAAAAGCACAAATTTGTCCTCACTGATGGCATAAAATGTAGTCTGTTATTGCACGTAGTTGCTCTTAATTGAAATAACAAGTTATTCCAAACCTCCTGGTAAATAATACAAGATTCTTTTAATATTGTTGTTTTTCAAGTATTCACTGATCAATTGATTATCACTGATTTTTTTATTATCTTCGTTGATGGCATCATACATTAAGAATACAGAAACTACAAGGATTGATTATCATGTATAATATATGGGTAAATATATTATTCATATTTCTTAGTGATTCTATACATGGCTTGGAAAGACTAGATTTAGTCATACATTTCCTTGTACGTGTAATAAAAGTGTGTGTGTGTGTGTGTTAGTGTGTGTTAGTGTGTGTGTGTGCATGTGTGTGTGTGTGTGCTGGTCTTTCTGATCTGAGATCCGGGGGTACTTCATTGTGAATAATTATGTTGTAGGAAAAAGATATATTGAAATAAATTTCCCTTTATTATTATTATGATTGCAAATAAATGAAATGAAATGAAATATTAACATATATTACTACTAGTATATAATTGTTCATTATGGCACGTTAATCCCTGCCTTCTTTACTCATTGAAAGTCTCCGTCGGGTTTTGTGATCATCCGGGGATTGTGCCTAACGGTCTTTGGGACTCGAATATCACACGCTTCGGGTCCAAGATAACTCTCACTTGTGGCAAAGAATTCGTCGTGAACGGGAGTGCGACAATGGAGTGTGTAGGACTACCAGGGCGGTCGACCTACTTCCCTGTTTGGAACACTTCAACACCGTCTTGCCGTGAACATGGTGAAGCCAGAAAGGAGACTAACGGTGTGACGTGCAAATACATCCTTCAGTATAATCTTGTCTAATCTTTGATTACCACTGGAGTATTTCAAACCGATCTCCCATCAATTAGTGTGGAACAATGACAGATGATTGTACCGACATTGAATTAGTACTTCCACATCTGATTGAAGAATTGAACTAAGTAAATCAAATGCGTTTGTATCTTTCAAGACTTATTAAATTAAAATCATACAACTCGGAATGTACAGAATCTTATACCCTAACATGTAAACCATTGGGAAAGATTAGTCTTATTTCGGTCTTTTATGTTCATGAGAATGATACGTTTTTGAAAATGCCCCTGGATATTTTCCCGCCTTTATTAGAAAACATACAAAAAGAGGATGAATGTATTTTAACATTAACAAGTGATTCATGACAGATTACTACAGCACTTTCATCACTACGTTTCAATAAGACAACATTTTAAGTCTAAGTGGTATTTTATGCTATGCTGTGGGACGAATTCTGTTATGTGGTTGTCACTATTTTTGTGTGTGGGTCTTTTGTTCACAGATGATGAGTGGGAGGATGTCAACATCAGCACAAAGCCCACACAAAGTATGCAAAACACGTCTAATGGTAAGTACAGTACCAAGGCTTGCAATTACAGCGCATCATAACCGCATGAACAAAATTTTTGTGTAATAACAAATGTCCTAAAGATTATTATGATAATAATAATAGATAATGATAGCATGCTCATGAAGCACAATCTCGACCAGCCTCAAAGCGCTTTTGAAAAACCGTGACAACAACAGCAAAGATGACGTCAAAGATAATGTCAATCACTATCGAAAATATTAATTTAAAAAAATGCTCATCTTCCTCGAAATTCAGTTGTTGTTAATGTAGAATTATTTCATTTGACTGCAACGGTTAATTTGAGACATGTTAGAAAACAAAGACAATCTCATGAATTCAATAAAATGCCGACTTCTCCCTTGTGAGCACTCTTACATTACGAACAGTTACTGTTGTACTTTGATCACCATGTAAATAAGTCTGATATCTGACAGATACAAGAATTGTTCTGTATATGCATGTACGTATTGTCGATCTGGAAAGTGTGAAAAATGTAATATTGCACAGAAAAGTGTTGTCACAAAAAGTACAAACTGATTAGGAGATTTCCCATCAACATGTACTAGTATATACTGTCAGTATTGCCTGTGTTTTGATTAAAATGCACAGGGCATAGACCGACTATTCAAGTTCTGACGTCATTTGGAGAGACAAAAGTTACTGTAAATTCTTCGTCACGTGAGTTTAGTAATTGATTCAACCCATATAGCAAGTGCTTCTTTTTTTTTGTACTGCATATTTCCCTTCTCACTGGCAGTAATTACGTCAAAACTATTTTGCTGCAATTGATCTTCTTAGGGTAACCCTTTTGTTAACATGTTTTTATGGCAAAAGCAAACCACAGGTGACTATTCATGGTAAATTCGACATCATTTTATTTGATTTAAATTCAAGGTATGAAAGTGCTACTGCTTTATGATTACAAAAAAAGTCTGATACAAAAATGACATTGAAATCAATAAAGCTTTTGCCCATTTTTTTTTTAAGTTTGTGAGTTGAGTTTATGTCTAAACAATGAACACATTACAAGAAAAAAGTCGCAGACAGTAAAGCAAGACAGACAGAAAGACGATGCATATCCAAAAGTCAGAATACCCATTGTCCATGAAGAAACGACAAGTTGTAATGTGTGTGTGTGTTTTTTTTTTTCAACAGGGACTGAAGAGAACAGAATATGTCTGGCGACTTTATCAGGTCTCCGTAGTATCGCTACTGTCACAGAACACATTTGCTTTGGTCGAACATAAATGCATTTTCTTGGAAAAGCTCCATTCGTGAATATGGCTTACAAAAGCGATCAAGTACATTACGTCTGCCTATATGTAAAGTAAATATTTACAGAACATTTTGTTAATCCCTTATTCACGTGTTATTCGTTAACAGTTTGGTCAGGTCTGAATGCTCTGTCTTAATGCAAATCAGGGACTTAGGGACTATTGTGATGAACATTTCTACTACAGTAATCACTTCAGAATCTGCATACGAATTTGTGTAATAATTCCCATATGCTCTTTCCGTCAAGTATGTGAACTTCTATGAGTACAACACTTCAAATAATCTGATTTTCTGAAGTCTCTCATCTCATGCTATCTGAACAGTCCCTCGTCAACAGCGAAAACAATTAATTTCTTTTATGTTAGTATACTGCGATAATTCAGCAACGTGAAAAATCTTGCCAGTTTACGGAATAGAACTTCACTGTACATGCTGTATTTCTCTTCAGGATAATTTGATCTGATTATATGAAAAAAAAAACGTCGTTTCTGCCTATAGTCATCATAAAAGAGAGAGAGGAAACAAACAAACAAACAAACAAACAAACCCGCGAGAGCAAATTCTTCCTCCATTGACTTTCAGGGTGACGATGGAATAACTAAATGATTTATCTTCCAGATACCGAACCAGATACCGAACTTTATGGGATTAATTTTACTACGTTCATCTTGGGAACCCTTCTCGGTGTTGTTTTCGCCGTGCTTGTCATACTGTCCATGATAATGGCTTGGTGGAAACATCAAAATAAAAGGTGACTTTTTTTCAATACAAACTATTATATGGGGGAAAGAGAATGGGTGGTTTATTTATTTAGTAACGGGTCATCACGAAAATATGATTAAAGCCGCCGAGAACCGAATTTCTGATTTTGTAATTTTGTCATTATAATGATATTTTTGTTACCTATTTCGCAAAATCTCACCGCCATTTCAATACAACGGTGAACAATGAATAAACATACCTTTGAGAAGACCGGTTTAAGAAATCCTGATAGGTAAATCAAGGTATTAAATACTGTAGGGGAGAAAATATGTCAGCTAGAATTTACTGTTTTACCTATCGGTGCATTCTCTTGATGATGTTTTGTAACATTATACTGATAAATGACAATAAACAAATCTGAACTGAAGATAAAAAGAGGAAAGCTAAATCTCGATGGCATTCTAATCACATCAAAACTTTCGACAAAAAGTTAAAACTTACTTTTGTATTAAACAATTTTAGCTGATCTATGGTTACGTAGTAATAATGCCTCATATTTTTTTGTTTTTATTTTATTTTTAAGCGGTCTATAATTACGTCTCCTCCAGTTTGACAGTATCCATTTACTTCTTAACGTTTTTTTCTCTTTATTTTACCCAATGTAATACATATAGGCGTCCAGAGGCTTCTGGTCAGTCAAATGTCAACTCAAGTGAAGAGCAGTCGCAGCTGAATCCTCTAAACACTTCAACTCCAGGCTCAACAGACGGTGTTGTTTCATTGCACTCTACCAGTATCGACACTTATTCAGCAGGTCGGGTTTTGCCTCAACATCCGGGCAACAAATCTGGAGGCGCCACCGGTCACCAAGAGAACACGTATGAGAACTCAACAGAGGTGATTAACGACACACAAATTTGGGTTTGCAGGTTGTGGTTTTATATGTTAAAGTGTGAAAGTATATTATATATATATATATATATATATATATATATATATATATATATATATACATGTATATATATATACACATATATATATTTATATATATATATATATATATATATATATATATATAATTTTATAATATATCTTAAGGGGGGGAGTGACCATGCTTAAAAAAGGAACGGAAAGCAAGAAACTCCTCAACTTGTGTATGTGTGTGTGTGTGTGTGTGTGTGAGTGTGTGTGTTTCAATTCAGAGCGTGTTGCGGGCTTGGTATACAGCAAATCCTTTTCTCTCAGTCCATCGAGCAAACGTAGGTGATTACAGTTCACTCCCGTTATGTCGAACACGGTTATAATAAACTTCATCAACATTATCCACTCTATGTTAGTTATTTTTTTTATTTACTCGTTTACAACGAAATTTCGATATAACGAAAGGAAACTGCCGGTCCCGAGGACTTAATTATAGCGGGAATCCACTGTATATTTCAGTCAGCGGTACCTTTGATATTTTGATAGAATCATGCTAAACTATTGAACTGAGTGCCCCGAGATCTACGTCTATCTGACAATCTGTATACCTGTAGTTGCTTTTTAGTTTTAAATGTCAACTTAGTCCACACACAATCGTCGACATAAGTTGACTCATTGCACTAGAATAGACAGTATTTTTCGGATCCCCTTTTCTCATTCCTATTTGTTTTGATTTCCAATCATGTATTTCGATGATGATATTTCCCTGAGTAATGATATTTCCCTTTTCAGAAGCTATCCTCATATAGATATGCCTCCTGGAGAATTTTTGTTGGTTTCCTGATACAGGGTCACATGTCATCTTCAACGGACCGATTTTGTGAAACTAGACAGAGGAGCGGGAGAGGTTCAGCATACAATAGATCATGTCCTCATGACGTCATACACCAGGGTGGTAAACACGAGTGTAATAATGAAACAGCGGATAACACGAAAGCACTATACATGGACATGTCAGGTTCAGGGAAAAGGGGGCAGAAGAAGGTTATATTTCTTCAATCCAGGCATTTTAAAAAAGAGGAAGAAGACGTTGATGAAGACGGGTACCTCATTTCAAATGTCAGTCTGCACAGAGCTACTAGATTTCAACCTGAAACAAGTGTCTCACCATGTGGTAAAGAAACCAGCATAGCGTCATCTATCCAGTCCAGAGGTGTAGATGACGCTAGTCAATGTGGGAAATGCCAATCGTCAATTTACCACGAAATTCCCTCAGCTTCCGAACAATCCGCGCCTATTCCAGAACCGCAGTACTGTCCTACCTACTGGAATATCGAAGGAAATGCAGAATTTGGCCCTTATGCAATGACCCGAAACGATCCTTTATATGCGGTATCTATCTGTCCTAGCACGTCACGAGTGGAGCATGAGGTGGATGAACATGGCTATCTCGTTTTAGAAGCACGTACTGATGAAAACGTCAATGATGGTTGTGAGAACCACAACAGCTTGTCTTCCACAAAGATAGATTTGTACTAAAACAACATTTCCCCAAAAAAAGAAGATCACTTCAATTCAACAGTGTATGAGAGTATTCCTCATGTTCCTCGCGAACCAGAACTGTAAAGATGCCTTTATACTTATTTTGCAAACTGGTAAATAATGTCACTGCAACGACGAATATATTACGATGGGTAATGTTCGTCATTCCGGATGTTCGTTATTCCGTAACACATAAATTCCCTAGAAATACATGTTTGTTATTCTAAAAATTAAATTGGGTTCCTTAATTCGAAAATTTGCGGAGTAATTCAGAAGGTTCGTTAGTCTAAAAACTATATGAAATTCGGTAGGTGGAAGGTTCGTTAATCCTAACATATAATAAGACTCGTTTGTCCGAAAATTAAATAAAGTTCAGATTTCCGAAGGTTTGTTGATCATAAGATTCGTTCGTCCGGAAGTTCGTCAATCTGAAAATGAAATTCAGTTCGATATTCCAAAGGTTCGTTAATCCAAAAATGATATAAGGTTTGTTATTTCGAAGGTTAGTTAATCCGAAAATAATAAGAAGGTGTGCACTAACAAAACTTCCAATATATCAGCTTATATTTTGGCTAAATTATCTGTGAACTAATCGTCATGGAGCGTTAGGGAATCATTTAAGCTTTATAAACCTAATTACAACCATGCAGTATAACCCGAAAGTATGAGAACAAATGCCTTTTTGAAGAGAGCCTTCAAAGAGAATTCGGCCTTCGTCTTTAACAGGTTGAATTCAAGTGAAAAGCAAAAGTAATATTTATGAACGAACGCAAAACAAAATAATCATAACCTGTGATGTTTATCATAATCCACTGATGAAAATTACACATGAAGCATCATTGTCATCATTCAAAACTCATTCTTTGCAATATTCATGTAAGTGACATATTCACTCCATTTTGTGAAAACTCATTGGTTGTGTTACTATAAGATAAATGTAAGATAAACTCGATTTGTAAATACACTGAGGACTTATAGCAGCAAGTGGGATCCTTGACAGGACAAATCACATTCAAGTTTATACACTGTATTAATGGATGTTGTTTTGGAGTGCTTTCTCGATACGCTGCAAAGGTACATGATCTATCTGTATACCTCATTGAAGATACCTGTTTCCTACCATAACGTTTGTGTATGCACGATGGGGCCCGTTTCATAAAACTTGTCATCAGTGACAAGTTGTCACAGATGTGACAAGCTACTGAAATCCTTGCATCTAATTGGCTGAGAGCAAATTTGTCGTAGAAATGTGGCAGTTGTCACTGATGACAAGTTTTATGAAACGGGCCCCTGTGTGTTGGGCTATAATTACCGAAGTACATTGGTAAATGAATGCAATTTAAAATTATAGGAACGCACAGACTTCATTATGTTTCTAGCTTGGACTAGGACATGTCATCATTTAAATAGTCTCGTTTTTTCTACCCTGCTATTAAAAAAAAATATCCGATACACATGTAATACAATCTAAGGTAGATACGTCGTCAGACTTCAGTGCTATCAATGTAGATGGCACACGTATTTGCTCGTGAATTATAAACAAGGTTTTCTGGCATTTAGTTGTTCGTGCCAGGCCGGACTAAACAGATACCGCAAGTGCCTTGCTATATTACTGAAGAAGCTGTTTTGTGTAAAAAAAAAATAAGAGAAGTATGCATGAGAACATAAAATGTGTCATTTTTATAATAATGCATGGTCTTTCGGATAATTCCAATGTTTATTAATGTTTGCTATAAGTTATCATCATTACGGTGATTTCTGTGAAACAAGTTACAAGTTAACAAGTTTCGGTGAAAGTGAGCAAGTGAGCTGACATAAGAAACACGAGAAAGCAACGAACACTATTCAGAGCTTTAGTAGGACCTGCGAGGGACGTTTGATAACTCAACTAACCCAGTATGCTGTATACACAATGTTCATAACTATGGTAATCTCAATGGGACATTGTATAAAGTAATTTCAGGTATGGATTTCACATGTAATATTGTCAAATCAAATTAAGGGCAAAGAACTCTTTAAATTGAAAACAGAGGAAATAATAGTTTGTCTGATATTATGCAGTACCGGAATTCGTCATGTCAGGAAATACCTGGCACTATTTCATTCATGACCAGAAGACATCCAGAGCTAAAATTCCGGACTTTGAATAATGAAAGTAATAAGTAAACATTAGATGATATTGTAACAAAGATAATTAGTGTCTATAGTGCCACTTCTTAATGTCCTATAAAGATACTGAAAATACATTGTATCATTATTCGTACAATTACAAGAGGCTTAATAACAAAAAACATTATTTACTGATGCCGTTATTCACAAACAATTTGCTGAGGAAGGGAAGGAGAAAGCCCATTGCTGATGTGGTAAGATTATTACGCTTTTATGGAATTTGTGGTTTCGATTATATCACAGTGATGGTAAATAACATGAGAATCGATAATTTTGTAACTGACAGGAAATCGATGAATTAAGACCCGCTCAGCTGCTTATTGATGATTATGATGTGAAAGTGTAAAAAATTGTCATTGAAGAGTTCACTGCTGAGAAGGAGAGATCATGCGGAAGCTAGGCCTGAAAGAGTTTGATATTAAACGGTTCTGTGTTTATCCTAAAAATGCATTTTATGTAGACAAGCATAAAACAATCAAGCAAAAGAATACGATCACTCCAAAACGCCTACCCTTGAAAAGTTATACTATCTATACCGGAGAAATTGATTTGAAATAAAGAGGAATCAAATCACCATTTTATCAACCTGTTTGTCGACGACTCAATTTAATCCACGTGCAAGAAGTGAAATCCCGCGTTAAGAATCAAAAGATTTCATTGCTGACTAAATAATATTACGTTCAGTGCAATGAAAGTAGATAAGTAGGGAGCAACTACCTTTCAGTAGCTCCATGTTTGAGGCAAACAGCATTTATGAATTTATTAGCAATCAAGGATATGAAAGTGAAAACAAATTTTGAGAGAGGAGTGGGCTTTCTTCTTTGCATGGACATAGGCAGCTCACCGAAGGCCAGAAATACCAACATAATACAATATGCTTGGTCGAACTTCAGTTACACTTTCACACTCATACTCGGAATTTTTGAAGAATAGTTGCGCAAGTTCATCCCGCGCTTCGACCTGATATCAACAGAAGGAGGGCAATCATTGCGAGTCATTGCTAAGTTTTCACAGCGTTTGAAAAGTCCCCTTTGAAATCAAAACGTATGACTAATGACATACATAGACACACACTGCAAGTAGTCTGAATATTATATCCTACTTCCAGTCCTTGCATGTTGAAATTGAATGTGGAATGGTTATCAAAAGAAAACCAAAATATTTTTGTATTAAAAATTACACCTCCTATAAAAGCATTGCATGATCATGCACCTTAAAAATGAAACCGGATCTTGGAATTAAATATTTGGCATGCTTCCTACCCCCCCCCCCTCAAAAAAATTCATCAATTTACTTTAGTTCTTTTAAAGCGCAATGCCTTTAACCATGACACATTTGAAAAAAAAACAACCAAAAAGAATGTCTATAGCACCCCTGCGTTCGCGCTTCAAAATGAAAAAATCTTATGAAATAATGAGGGCATATTAACTTTGTGATGGATATGTTTTATATACCTATTACTTATACAAAGACACGCGATCGCGCTTCAAAATGAAAAAAAAATCTTATTAAATAATGAGGGCATATTAACTTTGTGGTGGATATGTTTTATATATATACTTATACAAACACACGCACGCACACACACACACACACACACACATACACATGTTCGACACTTCCTCTTTTGTCTGATAGCTCTGTCGGGCCACTAAGACCTTGAAATTTCAAAAATTTGGTGGAAAGAAATAGAAATAAATACAACAATCTATGATGAACTTTAGTTGCCCGATCAAACAATTCATATAACCTGTTTGGAAATTGTGTACTGTGTGTGTGTGTGTGTGTGTGTATGTGCGTGTGGGTGGGTGTACTTACCCATGGTGTAAAACGAGGACACACATACGAACTTTACATTTAAACCGAGGACACACTGAGAACCGAGGACGTCCTCGTGATCGGTACGTAGACCATTCAATGTTCAAAGTTCAATGTTCAACTTTGTTTCCATTTCCATTGAATAAACAGGGAAAATGATATACAATACATTAACAGAACATATTTGTAACAATTTCGAAGAAAACGTACATGTGATCACGAGTAACAACAGAAATTCCTTTTCTAAGGTATATACATATACATAATACAAAGATTGGAATGGAAATGGAGGGTCCCACTAAAAAGCAAAGCTTGTAGGGTATGGGACCCTCTGAAAATACATACACAAAATCAAAGAAATCAATGTCAACTGACATTAAATTAACTTAGGAAGGGAATAAAGAAAGAAAAAAGGAAAAAAGAAGAAAAAAAAAGGAAAATGAGACTAAGGTACAACACGCGCCATCGTGGACACAAGCACACTAGACTTCATGATGTAAGTGCAATGATAAAACGCTCCCTGGATTGATATTGCGAAGGATTGGGTGTACTTATACCGGTATGAATGCAGAAGAACGGATATAAAAAAGAGAAAGAGAATAGACACACTGTTGTCTGGTACAATAAAAGTAATATCCGAGGAAAACTTATGTTGGACAGATTATTTTCTTGAAAAGATGATTTCTGTGTGATTTCTTAATGCTTGTAAAAAAGTGACTTGATTGAGACAATAAAACCGAACCTAATTCGGTTGTATATCATTCCAAACGGTCTGCTTTCGCATGCTTTTGCACGCAGGGGTACATGTTTGTAGGTCCTCGATTAGCATTATTGTAATAAGTCCTCAGTTGGATGGTAATATACGCATGAGTCCTCGGTTGACAAGTGTCCTACTTACATACAGGTCCTCGGTTATGTGGTAAAATTCTTATGGGTAAAACAGGTCCTCGGTTTCCACCATAGACGCGTATGTGTGTGTGTGTGTGTGTGTGTGTGCGTGTGTTTGTCTGGCGTGAAACTTTAGGAGTGTTAGTGTGTGGTTGTGTGTGTGTCTGGCACATTGCACACTATGGTCTGCCATGTAAATCTTTCGCTGCATCGTTGTCTATTAATTGATGTTGGTCTCAAACCGGTAACTATAGAACGGACCATCTGCAGCCCTAGCATTATTTTGTATCAAGATGCTAGAATAAATGGAGGTGGGGATTTATAAAGAACAAGACAGTAAAAACAGATTAAAATAAAATATGCTGTGCCTGATGTGGGAGTTCCTCTGAAAAGAGCAACTTATTTGCAGATTTCACACACCCCTCTTTAGATTTAGAGGGACTGCGCAGTACTATGTTATCTATGTGCAAACTTTGAATGGCACAGCGACGTTTTAGCAAAAACCCCTGGAGATTAAAAACCGAAGAGAAGCAAGTTGGTTTGCCTGCATATGAAACACGGATGACATTAAATCTGTCGTGTAATACGTGGAATCTTCTGCGACTTTACTTATACGCATGTCCTTTTGGAGAATTATTTGTTTGTGCGATACCAATTGGTCATATCTTGAAAACATAAAAATAGTATTACGAAATCCAGTCAAAATGATTCACTATCGACGATTCTGTAGTAAGGACAGTATTCCCAATTAAAACAAACAAACAAACAAACAGACAAACAAACAAACAAACAAACATGCCATTAAGTCTAATAGGGAGTCAAACAGCAATAGAATACCGTCGTACCCCTGGAAACAACGAACCCCCTCCCCCCTCTCTCTCTCCACGTGGTGAATGGGTGGTGAATGAAGAATAACACGAAAGAAACCAGGAGGACCCCATCTATCGACAAAAGAGCGTACAGCTCCTGCAGAGGGACACATTCACGGTAAGGTGGATAATATGCTGTCGTGTAAATTGCAGAATCTTTTGCAATTTTGTTTTTATTATAAAAAACAAAACAAAAAACAACAACACGCTATTAAGCATAATAGGGAGTCAAACAGCAATAAATACCGTCGTACCCCTGGAAACAGGAAAATACCCCGCCTCCACGAAAGAGACAAAACAAAACTAAATAAAAAAGGAGGGGGTGGTGGATTAAGAATGAAACGACAGAAACCAGGAGAGCCCCATCTATCGACAAAAGAGCGTACAGCTCCAACAGAATTCCTACATTCACGGGAAAGGAGATGGTGGGTGGGTCGGGGGGGGGGGGGGTTAGGGAATTCTACAGTCTCCCGCTGGCATTTAACTCATTGATTGTCGAAGCGGATACACAGCAGCAGGGGCCGCGGAACGTTATGCATGGTGTGTGTCCGTTGTGTGTGTGTATGTGTGTGTGTGTGTGTGTGTGTGTGTGTGTGTGTGTGTGTGTGTAGGGGAAGGGAGGGGTTGAGTCAGGGGTCAATGCATCCTCCCGTCAACACCCCCACCCCCCCCCCCCCCCCCCCCCCCCCCCCTTTGATTGGAATGAACGCACGGCGGAACACTCGAACGTCAGGGTTTTTCATGCGGTTTTTTATATGTCTTTTCAAAGTGTTTCACTTGAATTTCTCTTCCTGTTCAAGTCGACTTGGATGCCAAGAGTGCAAGAGAACAACGGAAATTCCAACACAATACCTGGGCTTACGAGGAGAAAGTTGGGAATTTTTAAAGTTTCTAGTCCCCCCCCCCCCTTTAATTTTGTAAAGGAGCCCCCTCTATACGGAATTCCTGGATCCGCACCTGCATATACCGGGTATATTATCTTTTAAATACGGGAGCAATGAGTAAATGTACACATTCAGTTTTTAATTTTTAGACCCGACCGTGACAAAAGAAAAGTAAGATTTTGTTTCGCAACTGTGTACGCTGTATTCAGTTAATGTTATACTTTGTTTCGTTTTGTTTTGTTTCGTCGTTGTTTGGAACGCGATCCCGCCAAACACAATCTGAGCTGTGTTTTGACGTAGTATGTGCAGACGTTGTTGTTTTGATTCTTAAGAAGCAAACAAACCTGCCGTATTTTTTATTGATAAGATAACTACACAGTCCTGACAGTCCCCCTCGATAATCTTAACCTCCTCATCCCTTTCCGTGGTTTCATATAAGTCCATCCAAGACGCCATAGATTCACGAAACTCTGAATAACGTATACAGTCTTTGACATCAGACAGTAGATGTTGTTTTATAGTTATCTTTGCTATGATTATACAGTTCTTTTTCTTTTACGACGACTACAAGATAATCTCATTCAAATTTCGCATGATTCAGGGCTATATAGCACCACCGCCACCTATCAGTAAAATTGGACTTCTCACCAACCGTGTCAGCTTTGTTTGCATTCGCGGGCATGGAGAAACGACAAGTTTGAAGAAAGAGCAAGAAAATATAATATTGATTGGAATGACTGGTGTGACCGAAGTTGGCAAAATTCTCTAGACGTAACAGAGAGCAGTTCACTGAGAAGGTGAAACAGCATTAGTCATGGTTGAAAAGGCAGGCAAGTATTTGTTAGTCTTGTAAGTCACATTAAACATTGTATGCGTTCTCCGCAATGATAGCTCCGCAATGTTTGCATCGTTTATCGTGCCTTGCTTGTACGGGCACTTTATGGTCACAGGAGACCAAACAGGTCTATACGATGCGTGTGCTTGTCAACTGAAGATAATTTCTCGCAAACGACAGAACGAATTTTTAAATATAGTGACGTAATTTACACTGCACGACTTGTTCGTCAGTGTTCGTGGGAGTGAGACGTTTATGATTCAGCCAAATGAAGGAATTCACCACTGTAAAACTTGTTAGACTGTTGTTGCAATTCTTCAGAATAATCTGCGACTGCTATTGGATTAGTAAAAGACTACTATTGCATTTTTGCTCTTTTAATTCATATGCGTAGGAACAGTCACACTGTTTAGAAATAGAACGTTGTGATTGCTGTCTGAAGTTTTCCTGTTCCTTAATTTGTAAGGCGAAACGTACAAAGATAAATCTTGAGAAAGTCACGTATCTTCTATCTTTCTTCCTATTTTTTTTTTTTGGTCAGTTAAAGAAATGCAATAACTATATACTATGTTACTACTACTGGTGCTCCTACTCATTGTTGCATAAATACATGAATATGCTTATATTGAAATGAAGAGATTATCTTGCTTGTTTGTTAAAATGTAGATCAGCAGTTGCGATCTTACAGATTTCATTTGTAGAGGGAGACAAATTGAAGAAATCTCACATCTCTATGTGTATATATTTTGGTTTATTCCTGAAATATGACGATAATATCATTATTGGAAACAATGATCGTCGGGCGCCATGTATATCTGTTCTCATCCACTAACAGAATTCGCCTTCACAGAAGGGTTTCACGTCACCCCAGAAGTTCAGGCAGCTTACGATGAACACGGATTTATCGTTGTCAGGTTGGATACAAACTTTCACTAAATGAACCCTTACGAGCTTATTATGAGCTTATATACTTGTATATATACCAACATATTCACTCTCACTCTACATAATCATGGGGAATCATCTTTAATTTTTTTTTTTTCGGAGGGAGTGCATGGCCGGCAGATGCTTTACACCTCCTCAAAAGAGGGGAAGAAAAGGTTTCGACACTCTCAATTTATCTTGATATAATTGTTGTCATAACTATGACTACCTGTACTTGAATTAGCGCACGTACACATGACATATTGTCAGGGTACCACATTTTGTATTCAAATCACTGCTGCTTAAACAAACACAGTGTGTACTTTAACCTCACATGTACAACGTAAACAGTCGCCCTTTGGAATGGGATAAACCACTGCAGTCTCGTGCCTTGTGATAAGGATCGGAGGGGGCGTGTACCGCACTCTATACCAACACCATCCTCTTCTGGTCTTTATATCACAATGTTGATACTAATGTGAACAAAATCACCACACGAGAGTTAAACTAATGTTATCGGAGGATTTTTACTAGCCTTTGTTAAAGAAAATCTCACTAAACCCCTCCAAGAGACAACCCCAAGCGCTGTAGCACGTATTTGATTTGTCACCAGAGTTTGGAGCAAAAAGAAAAGGAAATCACAACCAATAAGCAAAATTCTGTTCAGAGAAGCTCACCCGCTATACATTTTACACCACTCGGCGACGCAGGGCACAAATTTGACCATTCCATTGTTTGAAGTAACCAGTGGTAACTAAATGAATCATTAAAGGGATGGTACAGTATTGGTGGAGATACAAATTGGGCTTTAACTTTTTTTGCGAGATGCCAAGAAAACACTTATGAAATAGTACAGAGCATACCATTTTAAGATGAATTCAAAGTTTATTTGATGAAAATCGGGTTTCGAATAGCTGAAACGTCCAAAAACAAAGTAAAACAAAACGATCGTAGTAAAATGTAGATCCCACACTTTATTAGGATCGCTCTGTTTTGGATATCTCAGCCATTTCAAAATCAATTTTCATCAAACAAACGTTGAAATCCTCCTGGAATTACATGCTCTTTCATATTTCATAAGAGGTTTCTCACTATCTCACCAAAAAAAATTGATAAAAACCTGAAGTTTAGTCTCAACCAAAACTAAATGATCCCTTAAAGTGCCATTCAGTGACTCCAACGCTCTTGTATTAACGCCCCTGTTTGAGTCGTGATATGAAATCCATGGAGAGTCATTTTAAAACATTTTTTTTTACTGTAAGTCCATCATCACATAGAACAAAATCAAACATTTCCATTGATGTCATTACTCGTTACATGATAAGGAACATTTTTGAATATTTAATGAAAAATATCACAATTATTTTATCATATCCTTTGTTCTCAAATTGACAAAAATTGAATTCACTCATTTTGCAACCAAACTCTTCACATGTATAGGAGCATATACATTGTAAGATATCAAAGACTATCTCAGCTTTATCGTAAAGCGCAGCCCTGCAGTCTTGTCCACTGACGGCCGGGTAATGCCACTGATTTCTTATAGGACGTACACTGATCTGGATAACTCATTGACCCATTCACTCTGAACCAACAAGTGAAGCCTCTGTGCCGCCATGTTGCCAGGCACACTCTATGTGGACTCGCACACGTTTTCCAGCACGCAGAGACTGTCATCTATAGACTATGTGATGTTGTGAGTTTCTACACAATGTGTAGGCCTATAAGCGATGTGCGTGGTGAGATGGCGGCGCGGTGGCTTCAAAGCGATCGACCTGCGAGAAATCCAGATCTTTCCTGTATAGATCAGTGGGTAATACCGATAATTACTGACCAGGCGCGCCGGAAGCAGTTTTGGATTGGGGGGGCAAACATTGGAGGGGGCTCAAGATTAGACCATGCATATGTTACACAATATAGACACACACACACACACACACACACACACACATCTAATATATATATATATATATATATATATATATATATATATATATATATATATTTATATATAAAGTGGAGTACGGTGGGTCGAAACATGGGGGAACCATAAAGTAATTTTGACGGTCTGTATGCTTGTGCGTGTGTGCGTGAGCAATAATGGGACTACAATACATTACGGAATGTGATACATTCAACAATCATTGTCATTGAGGAACATTGTAAGTTTTCCTTACATGGATTATGGAATGACGGTGTGAAACAATCGACAAATTATATACTGTCAGCAACATAAGGTGAATGGCATAACAATAAAATGCGAGCGAGCGAAGCGAGCGAGCTTTAAAATTTTTATATTCTGCAGTTCCAAAACTGGAGTTTTAATTGTAGCTATATATTTCGCTTTGGAAATAAATGGGGGCGCATCGGGCGCAACTGCTGGCAATTATTGGCAGCAACATTAGGAGAATGGCATAACGATTCAATGCGAGCGAGCGAAGCGAGCAAGCTTGAAAATTTTGACATTCTACAGTCCCAAAACTGGGGTTTGTAGCTATATCTTTCACTTTGGAAATTAATGGGGCGGCGCATCGGGCGCAACTGCTGGCAATTACTGGCAGCAACATTAGGAGAATGGCATAACGATTCAATGCGAGCGAGCAAAGTGAGCGAGCTTGAGAATTTTGACATTTTACAGTCCAAAAGCTCCCGTTTGTAGCTATATCTTTCGCTTTGGAAATTAAGGGGGGGGGGCATCGGGCGCAACTGCTGGCAATTACTGGCAGCAACGTTAGGAGAGTGGCATAACGATTCAATGCGAGCGATCGAAGCGAGCGAGCTTGAAAATTTTGACATTTTACAGTCCCCAAACTCACGTTTGTAGCTATATTTATCTTTCGCTTTGGAAATTAAGGGGTAGGGGCATCGGGCGCAACTACTGGCAATTACGGTCAGCAACATTAGGAGAATGGCATAACGATTCAATGCGAGCGAGCGAAGCGAGCGAGCTTGAAAATTTTGACATTCTAGAGTCCAACAACTGCCGTCGTAGCTATGTTTTTCGCTTTAGAAATTAAGGGGGAGGCGCACCGGGCTCAACTGCTGGATGCGAGCGAGCGAAGCGAGCGAGCTTTTGAAAATTTTGACATTTTACAGTCCAAAAGCTGCCGTTTGCAGCCATATTTTTTCCCTTTTATTCCCATATATACATATTTATTTTATTTTCTTTGTTTATTCATTTATTTTTATTATTATTATTTTATTATCATTATTATTTTTTTTTTTTTTTTTTGGGGGGGGGGCTTTTTGGGGGGGCAAAAATGCGTTTTGCCCCCCCACTTTTTGGATTGGGGGGGCGGCCGCCCCCCCTGCCCCCCCACTTCCGGCGCCTATGTTACTGACTGTCTCAGTCACGGTGTGCTGTATCGTACAGCGCTGCAAGGTCTGACGAGAGGGCGCCAAACAGCGACGCGCTTCATCATGAGCAATCACGTCACACAGGGAATAACTCGTCATCACAGAAATATCACCTCATTGACTCGTGGTCCAAACATACCTCAACGTAACCCCATTTTTAAGATCATATAATGTTTGTTTGCAATTATCGTTTGCACTCATAGATTACTTCATGGACAACCTTATGATAGATTCTTGAAGCTTCATTAATATTGTCCAGTTTTCATGAGTGCAGCGTAAAGGACATCTCCATTAACATGAATAAGCGTAAAACTTAAAAAAGGATCCACATCTTTTCATCCTCTTCCCGTCATTAAACATGCAAGTCCCGTCTTTAACCAAGTCTATGGTCTTGCATATATGTTCATTATGCCTCATGGAAGTAAAATTGGTATTTACCGCATTCATTCGAGCTGTAAGGTTGCCCTTCGTTCTCTTAATACTTAGTGTGAAACTTATTGCACGTAATGTGCTTGCTGCCTTCAACATTAATTATCTTTGTTTGGCATGAGATTGATCTAGCCTTTGAAATCAATTCTCTTTCATTTAGAGCAACATTCATGTAAACACATTCAATGTTAGTCCAATCTGTAGAGTCAGTATGGAGGACGAAAAAACAACAATAACTAAACAGAAACAACGTTTGGCGTTGGCTGAGGTTGTGAACTTTTCTGGCCCCTGGTTCGCAGGTCACTGCTCAGTGCAGCTGAGATGAAGAAGCTGCGACGAGCCCTAGAAAACGACGAGGGGATATTAAAACACTCGTATCCCCTGAACGACGGCCACGGCAGGGAGACTCGCCTGGTCATCTGGAGTCACCCCGGCAACGACATCACAGGCATGATCGCCAGGTCACAGAAAGTCGGTGGAGTCAGCGAGAAGGTAGACCAGTCTTTCCTGTCGTCTAATTTTTCCCGCGCAATATGTTTCACATACATTTCAAAATCCATGCTATGAATGTCACGAGTGTAATGGAACTCAGAATTTCTTCTTCTTCAGTTGTTTTTGTTCATTTTTCCAGTATTTCTTCTTCTTCTCGCTTCTAATTTTCATTTTCTATTGTTTTTACTCTTGACCACTACACGTGTAACACACGATTGCCCAATGTTGGGCATATTATTCGCAACTGGACTCCATGGAACACCAGCCTCGTGCAGCTGATGAATGAGCTATTCAGCCATCTTGTCAGAAGAAACCCCCCCCCCCCCAAAAAAAAAAAAAAAAAAAAAAAAAAAAAACTACACACAAACAAACAAACAAACCAACGAAATGCACAAATATAATATGTACATAAAGATAAGCACATAATGTTTTTTTTTTTTCAAATCACCCAAAATTTATTCACCATTTATATAAGAGATACTTTAATGAGGCCAATATCGAAGACAATTGCAACCTGTCGTGCATCTAACAGGATAACTATGAGGTGATTAAGCGAGTTGACGTTTGCGGTGCACTTTTTTTTCAGTTGTTGGGAGGAGAAATATATCACTACCATACCAAGATGATTATGAAAGAACCAAAGACAGGTGGACGGTTTGTCTGGCACCAAGACTACGGGTGAGCAAGTTGTCTTATTATATACTTCATTTCTCTCTGCGGGATCGACTAATCTGAAGTGCATCTTTATGACATATCAATACCTTACAAATATAGAAATGTAGTTACTTATTTACTTCTTTAATTATTTATCTATCTATCTATTTATTCATTTTTTCGTCTTTTGCTGTTGTGACTAAGAAAAGATCTTCTGTTCTCTGCTGAGGTTTTTTTTTAAAAAAAATTCTCCAACCCGAAAAGGAGGAGAAACAGTATACACACACTTTGTGCTTACCTCCAAGTACACTGTAAAAAATGCGACATGCGACATGTTTATGAACTAAACACAGCGTTAAAAATCTAAACACTTTGTTTAACATCTAAACACCCGGTGTGTATAGCACGTGTAAAGTATTGAGAGTTAAAGTGTTTAGCTTGGAGTGTTTAGTTGGAGTGTTTATTCTGGTCACGCTATGTTAATCTCAATATGTCCATATATATATGGAGAAGTGTTGGAAATGGCGTGTGAATTGCAATTTCGTAGTTTCCTTTTATCACGAGAAAGTGGAAACTGTTACGACATCAAGATGCACTATGAAATAATTCATGTTTTAGGCCTTTCATGGAAATGCCTAATCAATAAGGAAAAAGGATAACCTAAAAATATGTAATACAACTGTAATAAATTTAAATTTTTGTTTCGCATGTACAGTCCTATATTTTAACTGCTAGAAAAAAAATGGTAGTCGCCTTTGTTAATGATTTCGTTCATGGTTTAGGGCATTACCCAAATGTTTGTTGGTTAGGCCTAAACACTTCTACTGTCAGGGTAAACAGACGCGTTTACATTTAGAACGCCTCGTAAACACGTTCTAAACACCGCACATGTTTAACATAAACACTGTGATACTCGTACTCTACAAGTCAGCAGCGCATGTGACATGACGGCCGCGGCCGGCCACAACGCACGCAGTGGTGCCCTGTGCGTGCGCTTCTAGCGCACACTCGTGCTATGCATAAATCATGACCATAATCAATGCACAATTGGCGGGAAAGGAGATGTGCGCGTACGTACCTGTACGGATAGATCTGTCTGATTGGCTGGCTGGTGCTGCCCTAGCAGCCGATGTGCGTAGGCCTACAGTACGTGCGCATTTGTTCTAGGCTTGGTATCGTCCACTACTGGTACACTGTACAATACGACTCGATCGACAGCACTGACTGTTAACGTTGTACTGCATAAAGGAGCGGATCTAGCTAAGATGGCGTCGAAGCGATAAAGTTCCAGCCTGGCCGGTCTGCATGAAAGCGGTAAGTCTGCTAAGTCTGCTAAGTCGGTGAATAACAAGATTTATTGCAAAATTGCCCTCGTGTAATGTAGAACTGTAGTAGGCGTAGAAATAGGCTACGCCCTTAAAGATTTTGCTCGTTTGTTTTAGTTTTCTATTTCTAAATCTAACGTTAGAACGGGGAACGCTCTAACTGTAACGTGTTAGTGTTGTTAACGTTACAATCAATACAATAGGCCTACACTCTACAGATTACCGGTACCGTAGTTATGGGTAAACTCGGCCAAGCGGGCAAACTCACTGTATCTTTAATTTTACGAAGTTATGAAGTATCTTTCATGTGAATGACGATGAGTCAGTGACTAGACTCTATATTTTGAGTGAAATGGCGTCGAAGCGATAAAGTTCCAGCCTGGCCGGTCTGCATGAAAGCGGTAGAATACACTTCTAAGTCTGCTAAGTCTGCTAAGTCGGTGAATAACAAGATTTATTGCAAAATTGCCCTCGTGTAATGTAGAACTGTAGTAGGCGTAGAAATAGGCTACGCCCTTAAAGATTTTGCTCGTTTGTTTTAGTTTTCTATTTCTAAATCTAACGTTAGAACGGGGAACGCTCTAACTGTAACGTGTTAGTGTTGTTAACGTTACAATCAATACAATAGGCCTACACTCTACAGATTACCGGTACCGTAGTTATGGGTAAACTCGGCCAAGCGGGCAAACTCACTGTATCTTTAATTTTACGAAGTTATGAAGTATCTTTCATGTGAATGACGATGAGTTAGTGACTAGACTCTATATTTTGAGTGAAATTCAGTTTTATTCCCTGTAAATTCTTCATAACTCAACAGGTGGTGAAAATTGAATGTAAAGCCCATTAGGATGTCTTGGAAAGGGATGCCGATGGCACCAAAGTGGGTGACGATGATGTCCTGACGACTGTATAAATTCTGCAAGACATTACCTCTGCTGGCAGAGAACGAGGCATGGTGCAGTCAGCAGAGTAAATCAACTGGGGATAGTACATCACTGTATACTACCAATGTGGAAAGTGGAAATCAAGTAAGTAGTCTACTCAAAATTGCAGAGCCAAATCAATGAATATTATGTACTTAAAGGGCATGTAAATGAGTTTCTATGAAATGCAGATTTTAGATGCTTTAAGTTCTTCTATTTGTTTGTTTGGGTTTTTTTTTTTGGGGGGGGGGGGGGGAAATACCTACTCCTGACTCCTGAATCCAATCCATTAGCTAAAATAAATATGGAAAATTTATTTATTGCAAATTGCAAATACTGTTGAAAGTGTAAATTACAGATGTGAAAATCTTCACCCAAGAGACAAAGGATACAGTAATGGTCGTAACTCTGCTTGATAATGATGATGAATAAGAAAGAATCAACAGTAACAACAAAAAGACTTGAATTATTTCCAGAAAATTCAGCAAAGTAAGTAAAAAACTGACGCAAGACACTAAGTGCTAATGTGATGAAGGGATTCTGTCATTCCTTTTCATTTGAACTTGCTTATGGATTCAGTCAACTTCTTTGCTATCCATTCATTTTCAGAATCTATGGGAGCAGTTAAGTCCATTGTATTGCAAAGCCACCTGATTTGTTTTCCTTGTGTAATCATTTCTTTTTACCAGCACCAGTACGTCATGGAAGAATTGATCAGGGATCACGCCAAACTTGTCTGGATTAGACTGAAAGATGCATGCGCTTACTTCTATACAACCGGTCTAAAAGTGCAAACATCTGAGGATTACAAGGACATCGCAAGATATACTGATATACAGTATATCTATAGGCCTACATGCCATATGAAGGAAATGAACCATGGATACCGGTAATAATTTTGAATGTTAATAATCTTTTTCCCGCTAGCCATGTGATGTCTCACATCGTCATGATGCACTACAGACCTATTAGGAGGCATCCCACCTGTTAGAGCAACCTTTCTATTGTTTTTTTTTCTTCACTGACAGTGTGCATCTAAACCTGTATACTAGAATAAAGTAAATCATATGGAGGATGATAGGGTTTTGTATGCGATGGGGCTTCAGTTCTCCTTGTGTGTGTAAATGCGTGTGTGTATTACATAATGACGAACCTCTAAAGAAATATGAAGGTAGGGGGCCTATATAATTCGAAGATGAATTCAATGCTTTTTTGATGAAAATTGGTTTTGAAATGGCAGGGATATCCAAAACAAAGCGATTCTATTGTCCTCTGTGCTTACGATAATGGTCACCTGCATTCTTATTGCTCATAGATATGTGTAATTGTCTTTTTTTTTAACAGCTGGTACGTAAAATTGTAATTTTATCTAATATGTAAAGACACTCTCTCGAAATCGTTTTGCACTATTAAGAAAAACAGTTTTATTCACTTCATTTTATTCATTAACCAATGTCCTTGTAATTCACTGTTACGATATTACTCAAGAACTTTGTTCGATTGGCTTTCTGTTATAATCTTGTGCAAAAAGGAATATAAAAATCAAAACAAATCAAATCAAAATATCAGCCATTTCATTTTTTCCCCCTAAGGTGCTTCCAATACAATCAGCAGATATTGGACGCAAATAAGAGGCCAGTAGTTGCATTTGTTTGGAATTCTTTGCAATTTTCTTGTAGACCTGATAGGAAATGCAGTATCCGGTAGTTAATATTTTCTTTCTGAGATATTCTTGAAATCGGTGACATGGAGAGAAGTATTAGAAATGTAGTACAACATGTATGAAGAATAGGGAGGAGTCTTGCAACTGACTGACAAATTGACAAGGGAGGAGTCTTGCTGATCACATCGCGTGTTCATGACAGCCTTGCATACCCTCCCGCCTCCAGTTGCAATGCTTTATTTTTTCTTTGTTCATATCCTCTTGTCTTTACCAAAAATTCTGCTGTGTCGAGATTGAAAGTAGCCCTCCATACCATGATTATGTGGAGTATGATGAGACTGATTAGACTCTAATAGACTATTCATGTATACCCATTGAGTTTGACTTCTTTCTCCAAGGTTCTAGCAACGTAGAAGTTTTTTCTCACTCACCCCTTGATATCCACTAACATTCTAATATTTCTCTCAAAATAGCAAAAGTGAAAAATCCATACAGTACTATTAGCCTACATGTACTTTCAGTGATCGTCGCAGTGAAAAGAACAATATCATGTATGTATTTAAATTCCATTATTGGTACTGATCAGGGAGTGCAGATGTTCACCACAGGCTAAATACAGTGAAAACCTTTTTTTTTTTTTTTTTTTGGTCTCTTTATGACGGAGTGCATCATCTACACTCCCTGATCAGTACCAATACGACCATAGTGTTGTGCATGGTATAATTTGCCGTGAGCCTAATCTGGTTCGGGTACACCCCAAAGCACTTTGCCAATAATTGATGCAATCTTTAAGGTCGGCATGTATTTGTTCACAGACTGCAGTTATGTTCCTGGAGGTGTTACATACATGTCAAGCTTCCGAAGCGTCGAGTTGCAATTCACAATCAACAAGTTTATTAGTTTGTTTTACAATACTATGAATAAGTTCTGAATACAGTAGAAAGACGGCAATTCTTGAAAGTAGGCCAAGAATTACATTACATTTTTTTCTCCAAAATGAGTTGTGTGCCATTTCCTGCATATACAAATTTTACTATGTGTATAGGAGAGAATTTCATTTACGTCTTCGTGTACAGGCCAGTGACTCCCAGGTATCTTGCATTAACTCAGTATGGTGTCGTATAGCAAAACATGGCAATATTTAAAGGGGAAATCCAGTCCAAATACATGTTAGTCTGATAAGAAAGAGTGAAATACATGTATCAAGAGTTCATTGGTAAAAATTTTGATCGAAATCGGATGTAAAATAAGGAAGTTATGACATTTTGAAGTTTCGCTAATTTTTGAGGAAACAGTTCTTGAATGGTTGATATGAATATGCAAATGGCAACGTGGGCATGTCATTCCCTCACAACTTACTTAATTTCAAGTTTTTCATTCAAACGCAATTATTCCCAAGGCTCAAGTCCTGATATACCTAACTGATCACTTTTCTGAAGTTATTCAACCAGCAATACCATAATGTTTCACATTTCATTGACATAAACATTGAATTTCATCATTTTTTTTTTTTTTTTGTATACGATCAATGAAAAATTGTGAGGTTATGGCATGGTCAACTCACTTATTTGCATATTCATATCCACTTTTAACTGCTTTGCAGAAATTAGCAAAACTTCAAAATTTTATAACTTCCTTATTTTTCATCCGATTTCATTCAAATTTTTACTGTTAAACGTTACTCTTCTTTATCAGACTATCTTATTTATTGGACTCGATTTACCCTTTAAAGGATTTTAACTTACTAATATTGTTCATTAGATATTGCCCAAGTTTGACTGATGTTTTGATAACTTGCATTCAGAGAATTGCCTTTGCCTCTTGTAGCCAAAATGTTTGTGAAAGCTAACCCAGGTCTTCCCTGGTATTATGCGATGTAAGTGTGCTGATGATTTGGTACATACTGGGTAAATTCTATATAATGTTATGCGTTTATCCCATTCCATGCACAAAAAAAAAAAAAAAAAATGTGGAAACAATCCACTGTACACTAATAAATACATGGGAATTAACATGCATGATGATGTCTCATTTAAACACGTATAAATTAGCATGTATGAATGTATGATGTGTAAACATGTCTCGTATAAACACGTGGAAATTACCATGTATGATGTGTAAACATGTCTCATATAAACACTCAGCATGTATAAGGTGTAAACATGTATCATATAAACACTGAGAAATTGAGATGTTTAATATGTAAACATGTCACATGTTTAGTGTATGCAATTTTGTGATCGATCTAAAAATCAGACATGTGTTCTGAGAATAAACACTAAAATGGCAAATAAACATGTCGCAGTGTTTTTAATCTGTCACAGCGAATAAACATGTCGCAGTGTTTACATAGTAAACAGTGCGTCATGTTTATTTTTTGGTTCAGTGTTTAGATCTTAAACATTGTGGGTGATTATGTGACTGTGCGGTGTTTAGTATTTAAACACTGTGAGTGATTATGGTGTAAACGTTTGGTGTTTAGGCTATAAACAGAGCAGGTGTTTAGTTTTTAAACATCAGAACCGTTTAAAACATAAACATGTGTGTGTGATAAACACCTAGGGTGTGCTGAAAATTAACACAGCATGTGTTTAGTTTCTAAACATGTTTAATATATAAACGCGTCGCAGTGTTTTTAAACTGTCACAGAAAAGTGTTTAGTTAGGTGTTTAGAAACTAAACAAATTTTTTACAGTGTAGATAGCAATGGTTGGCAACGGTACACCGCAAAAAGTCGCGTGTTGAATTAGCACCACGGGTGTCACTTCAAAATAAAATAAAAAACACCTTTTTTATATATAGATAATTATTAGTTGCTGTGTATCTTGTTGATTTTGAACTTCAACAAGAGGAGCACGAACTTTCCGATACTGTGCTCGATTTTTGAGAAAAAAAAATTGTGAACACATTTACACCACAGTAACACCAGTTGGTGTGGTTTCCTATTGACACTGGACGGGTGATATACCACTGACATTTAAGCAACAATATCAAATCAACACCATGTAGTGTCAGTATCGAATTAACACCAGCGCGGTGTCAAAATATCACCAGCAACAGTGTCAAATTAACACCGCGAAGTGCCAGGCAATCACTTTTCAACACCATCACAACATACTTTCTACACCTGTGGGTGTGGTCCTCTATTGACACTTGATCGGTGTTATATTTAACACCCATGGTATTAAATCTTACACCGATCTTTTTGCAGTGTGTCAACCAGGCAACTCGTGCCAAACGAATGAATGTATAAATTCGTGAAATCAGAAATAGAGATGCAATTAATAAATTTTATATGTAATAATGATATTATCATTTTTTAGACCTTGCATGCGTTAACGTTATAAAAGTTATCAATACGACCCAGTAATTCAAAATCTAACATAAAATGTAACGAAATGCGTCCATGCAGTCAACGGATCAGACATTGTATTTGCATAATTATGGGATGAACAGATTTGCTAATAGTTTTTTTTTTGCATATACATGTATTTATGACCATGTAAAGATATAAAGAAATGATACAAGCTTGTTGCTATGAATGCTATTCGAAGGTACTGGTATAAAAACGGATGTCTCTTTCCCGATATGATGAGTTCTACATTCGTCGCAGTTGACAAATGCGACAAAGAAAACGGCTGTTTGCAGGTAAGAGGGATCATACCATGATGATTTGTGTATATATATATATATATATATATATATATATATATAAAACATAAAATGGCGTTGCTTTCTGTTGTATATGTACGAGTGTATTCTATATTATGTGTGGCTTTTATCTTGTATAATGATAGTTATGATATTTTGTATTATTAACTCAGAGATGATTTCAGAGTGACAAACAATACGATATATGTAATACTTGTTTAAACCTCGAAAGTTTGTGTGATATGATATTCCTCCTGCCCCGTTTTAACGACCATAGGAGTGATATAATGATTTTGCTCTAAAAGACAAATTTCCATTCGTGAATAACTTAGAAGTGCGGATATATACAGTATATAAATAAATAAATAAATAAATATATATATATATATATATATATATATATATATATACATCCTCACCCCCATATATATGCAATAATGTGGGCTTGCTGTTTTCGTCATCCGTTAAGAATTCAGCAAATCATTTATATCAATACTTCCTTCAGCGTGAGTGTCATGAGTAAGCAATGTCGCTCAACAGGTCATACCTGGTTCACACAAAATGGGCCGAGTCGACCACGAGATGGTTGGCGGGCAGACGGGAGCGAATCTGGAGCGCGTCGAGCACGCCAAGAAGAGACTCGGACTCGCCTTCGTCGAGCTGGGACCCGGCGACGCCATCTTCTTCCACTCCAACCTCCTCCACTGCAGCAGCCCGAACAGCAGCGAGCGACGTCGGTGGTCCTTCATCCTCGCCTACAGTCGCAAGGACAACGACCCGGTGATCGCGCACCACCACCCGCAGTACACGCCCATGACGTTGGTAATTCGGGAAAGGTTTAGTCTTTAGACATTTGCTCGTGGGTACCGGGAATACCATGTTAAAGTCTATAACTGATATTTTCAATTTTTGGGATGAATAATTGGATATGCGATGTTATGCGAGGAAAACATTCATGCTGTGTCAAAAAAACTGATCGATCATGTTTTCGATTGAAGGGATTCAATTCTTCCGCCTGAATATTGATCGTAGCGAGATTATAAGTGTAAATAATCCACTTCTGAATTTTACATTTTAATATCAGTGTATGTCACCTTGTTAGCATCATCAGAAAAGACAGCTCTCTTTCTTTTTCAGCAACACCTACCAACTTAACTCCGAAAAAAAAAACTAATTGAACAGCATTATGTACTAAAGCCTTTTCAGTATAAACGAGGTTGAATTGATTTTCACAAAACAGTTACGTAATGCCATGAAATGTACATGTCACATGATACCGAACAATGTGCAGAGCCTGAGTACAGCACATTTACCAGTGTTTACTGTAGGTTCGGAAAGCGCGAAAATAGAAACAAGATTAGTCAAGACTTTGCAACTCCTATGTTCCACTCTTCTGGGTTAGAACTTCACCATGATCGATGTCGCACTAAAAACAAGTTTGTAAGAACATCTGACAAAAAAAAAATACTACAATAGCGAGAGGACCAATCATTCACCAGCTTCGTTACCGTTTGATGGTGTTCGATGAGTGGAACTTAATTGTATCCTTAAGGAATTTGTTAACTGTAATTGAATAACGGTATATCTACAAGAATGATTCGTGTTCAGTTTGTGGCAAACGGGCTTTGTTCTTACCGGGTTTATTCGGTTAAACAGTTAAGTAATAAAAATTATCGATTTCTTCTTTTCACATCCAGGTACCAGACAGTGCTATCATGGAGTGTTCGGACGTGCCCGATTTGGCGGGAAAAGATTTCCTGGATCCAAAAAGTGACAAGACGGTTAGATACAAGGGCGGCGACGAAAACAGTGACATTAAGAGACTGAAAACAGAGCACAAGACACGATAAGCGGTTGAAATGACATAAGCGAATTGTTTATAGTTTTATAAGGAAAATTGAAGATTTATATGGACGTGCAGGTTTTTTTTCCCCTAGTTTAACGATTTAAACAAGAAAATGTGCAGAAAAGCACCCCAGTTTGTAACGGCTCACAGACAAAACGAGAGGAAGCTTTACTCGAATTGCAGACATGAGATAATAACCACTGACCACAAATTACACAACTTATTGTTCCGTTAATGTGTCATTACATGTATATTTCTTTTGAAGATGTAAAAAAAAAGAGAGAATGAAATGGACCACCAATGAACTAACTGAAAAGATGAAACGGCTTACAGAAATCAGTACTTCAGAGTAGACTGAAAGTATTTCGGCGAGAACTTGCGTCAGGAACTTTTTTAGGTTTTGAAAATGTAACTTCAGACTTTTGAAAATTGCTTCAATCAATTGGTTGAAGTGGTTTCGGTATGTCTACTCTGTTTTACGGTTGTTTTGTTCTGTTTGTCTGTTTATTTGTTTTTTATAATTTTTTTTTCTGTCGAAAAGATTGCCACTTTTGTCTGAAATTAACATTACAGACTATAGGCAGGCGACTTTGAGAACCCAAACCGACGAACACAGAACTCGGTGTATTGTAAGAGTTCATCTCCCCCTCCCTACCTCTCCCCTCCTCCCCTTCCCCTCCCCCTCCCCCTCCCGTTCCCTCTGTTTCTCGCTCACCTTTTCTCCTTATCCTTCTATCTATCTCTCTCCCCTCCCTCATTCTGCAAATACGTTTTCCAAACAACGGCTCTAATGTCGAAATTATAGGGGCGGCTTTGTTTGACAGTAATACATTTTCTAGTTTGTCACATGTTCAGTTCTTCCCCCCAAAGGCCTTAAATAAATTGTATAATCTTGAGGTGTGAATTTTCTGCAATTTGGCTCCCTCTGTACAAATGAAATTTGTAAGATCGCAACAGCCGATCTATAGTTTAACAAACATGTCGATTAATACACGCCTTTGCTTAATATTCTCTTGCTGTCATTGTATAATCTTTTTTTCATGAGTTTTCCAGAGTTTAGTCTGTCCACGATTGCATCAAATTCTGTTTTAAGCATAAGCGTTATATACTATAGCTTCTCTTCTCCCAGATTTTCCCTATTCATGTATTAGAATCCCCTTCTTTGTCAGGTGAATTCATTTGTGTCTTGTTATATTCCCTTTTGTTCTCCTCCTCGGCCAGAAGATATTGAAAATACTCAGAAATTCTGTGCTCTATGCATGTGATGCGTGTGTGTTTTGAATCTTCAGTTAAAGATAAGCGAGTTTTTTTTCTCAATATCATACTGCACAAAGACGGTTATCCCAGTCAAACGAAGTGCTTATTCATAACGGTCTAATCCACATGTACCTTCTAGTATAAAGTGAATTATGTGTATATTATACACGTTATTGTATCTTTGTCTTTTGAGTACTCTTGTATAAAATTATTTTGATGTGACAATTTTCGATTTTGTCACAATGATTTGATTGACCCTTGTATGCCATAATAATTTCTGTCCATAGGTTTGTGTGCGAGATTTGCGCATACTTTTTGACTCATTGGGCTAGAAAGGGTTAATACAGTAAAAGCATGACAAGTCAGTGGAGAAATGAAACAAACTAAAACTGCGAAAGTGACATGAAAATACTAGTTGAAATTAACCATTTCACGAGATTCGTTTGCAAACAACAACATATTTTATTGGTGACAAACTATTCTTTCATGACTCGTAACGGAACATCCAAGCAAGATATTTCCCACTATGCAAAATTGTCTTTTGTTTCATTGAACCGTTTAGTGTGGGCTGAAATTGGATAGAATATGACATTCACATGGAGACAATCATTGCAGAGGTCTTTCTGTGCATGTCATGGTAATGATATTGCTCATTATGTTGAGTGAGGAAATACATTATACTCAGGGTCAATTTAATCAGTCTTTCGCTCTCCAGCGTCATTTTTTCCGTGGTTTGAAAGAACATGCGATAGATAGGGTTCGTAAGTTCTTTGTTGTTGTTTTAAGAGTCCTTATAATACAGTGTATGTGATGAAAGGACGAGTGATACTATTACTGGGAATGAGTGTTGTTCTGGAGCAAGTCTCTACTAGTTGCGTGTGTGTAGATGCATGTGTGTTCGTTTGTGCGTGTGTGTGTGTGTGTGTGTGTGTGTGTGTGTGTGTGTGTGTGTGTGTGTGTGTTCTCATTATTCAAATGTCTCTGAATGTAAGCTTTTATAGAGAATTTTTAAGAGACTTGTCCCGCACTCCATATTCGTCTACGTGCCAATCCCACCAAGTTCAAGTGCAATCAATCAGGGGTAGGTGTCGTAGCTGGCGCCCTTCACTACTTAGTGTTGAATAATATCCAGCTCAATTAGGCACACAAGTGGCTACAGTAAGGGGATGATGCACTTGGATTTGACCAAAAAGAGTGGCAAACGACAGACACGAAATTTCCGCTGGTTCCTGCTTCTTGTATGGACACTGGACAGATTCTCCCGGCTCGTCATTTTGAAAGCGGACTTCATTCTTCTATGGTGGCAATAAAGTAGTCTGTTATGACAGTTTTTTCAGCTTCGACGAAAAAACGCGTGGATTGTTATCGAAGCATTACAGGAGCAAGTTTTTCTACTCAATGCCGGGAAGGACGAGCAAAGTTTTCTCTCTTTGACTTTCAGTGTGTCGGCAACTAACTGAACTATTTCACTAACTACCAACAGTGCGCCCCGTTCCTAGTTCGTCGGATCGTAAGACAGTAACAGCCACCAACACTGAACAGGAGCTTGTAGAAGTGTTTCGAGTCGAATCCGGATCTTTATTTCATATCGTCGTCAATAAATACACATATTTTTTTTCCTATAAATATCATCACTTCCTGCAGGCCAGTCGGGGTTCATCACGTGAAGGTAAGTAAAAGGACACGTTTTCTGCCTTGCACCCGTCTCCCAAAGTTCTCCCATGTCAGTTGTCTGGTATATTTATCATTCCTCGTGGAGGTGTAACTCTAGTCGACTCCACGGCGCTAATTATCTGTCAATGACGAAAACACCCGACTCTTCTCCGACAATTTCTTGCAAGACTAGCTGGCGTCATACCTGGGAGGGTATACTCCCAGGAGAAACGAGTCAATATTGGTAAGGTGAGCGAAAAAAAAAAATGGAACCAAGACCTTCGCACGTGATAAACACAGAGTATGGCACTATGTATTACCACGGGACCACGCTAATGAACCCATATTGAAAGATAATATGAAAGCAAGTTATGCGAGCAATTTCCATGCTGTCCCCATACACCAAGAGATACCCTCAACGTGTACCCAGTGAGCATGCCGCCAGTAATGAGAGTTGACGTTATCATAACAAACCCCACAGTTTCTGGCTCGCAGCGCTTTATCTTTTTTCCCTTTCTTCTTTTCCTTAAATCCCCGTGTACACGGCGTTAGAAGACACGGAATTATTGCTAACAGAGAAGTGACAATTCATGAATTTTTGATGGAGGCGAAAGTAAGCTTTTGCGACGAGGCGGAAATAAGCTCCTCCTGGCGTCTTCAACTCACGTGATGCCTGACGGACCAAAATGCATCTTGTAATCACGGTGGTTGTTGGTCCGTACCGGTGTTGGTATACATCATGCGCACCTCGTTAATGTATACCTAAAAGCTTATAAATTTCATTTTTTTCCCCTGTATGATTTGTTTTATTTCAAACATGCTAAAACTTTGAAGAGGTGTTTGTTAGAAGATAATGGAATAATAGCTGCTCATATTTTTTTGTTCTTTGAACTAACAGCTGCACAGATCATCTGTGTACACGAGCACAGCGTAACCCTAAGTCTGAATCTTGACGTTTCCGGGATGAAAAAACTTAAGAGCTGCTTCAGTTGCTGAAGGAAGACAAGAAAAATTAGTTAAGAAGATTCCTGAATTCAGAGACAACTTTCAGGCATAATGATAAACGCGCAGGTGGTTCACTACGAAATTTGACAGACACTAATTGACGTTCCATAACCATAAGAGCTATGAAATATCCCAAAATTTATGGTGCTTTTGAAAGAGAATGCAAAATTAGGGAAATACTTTCAAAGTATACAGATTGGAGAAAACACATGTCGCATGAAGTGTCACGCTTTAAATGTTCTTTTTATTTCGTCTAAAGGTGCCCCGCGTTAAGTGCTCTGCTGGTGTTATCAATGTAATAGGAAGAAAATGGTGTATTATTTAATGTCAAAGAAGGAGAGAGAGAAAAAGACAGACAGACAGACAGACAGACAAACAGATATACGTACATACAGACAGAGGAGAGATGTATGTAATAACCCATCACTTTCCATTTGGCTCTACACCAGTGTTGCCTTCTGTCATTTCCCATGCGTGGATACGGAACGCGATAATACATGTCCATCTGCCCGCACTCTTGTCCAGTAACATACTCAGTAGATGTGGTACGAAAAATAAACGAGGAAATTGTGAACGGAAAGCAGTAGGGAAAGAGGGGAGGGAAGGGGGAAAATAAAAAGAAATGACAACAGATGCGTTTTGCCAGTGTGTGCGCCACCCGTAATAACAATTTTCTTCCCTCTTTCTATATAAGCCAGGCACCAACCGGATATTGAAAGCCCCTCGCACACTTTTACTTGCACATGTTAATGAAATCTTAATACAGAACTTCGAAGAAAATCTTTTCTAGTTCGCAGTTAGATAACGTAACATAGAGCGAGAAAATACATTCTTCCAGCCTCGTCCTCCATTTCCACCCATCTCGGCGTCTGTCCATCAACCTGAATGTTCCTTCTTTTTCTTGTCAGATAAGATTAATCTTTCTTACCTCAAATGCAGCCTCCTGCTGCAAATGCTCCGTGACAAAATGGTAGTTTGTGTACGTAAAAAAACCCAAAAAAAACAAAACCCCCAAAACTACAAGATCTCTAGGATATGAAATTTAATTATGTCATCTTGTCTATCAACCTTTTTTATTTTGAAATTTGCTTTCTTTGTATTGCATTTGTGATTTCATTACAATTTGGACGAAAAAAAAAATACAGAAACCAACCAAAATCAAACCATATACCTAAACCAGGGCTTTCTTATTAGTCACCCGAAGCTTGTCACTGCGCTGCAAAAGATGAGTGGTTATTGGTTCGAGCGAAACTGTTATTTTCAGTCCAAACCAAATCAAAGTGCGTATGGTTCAAAATATTTCTTTACCCCTATTTTTATCATTATGAAATATTCGCCGGTAGCATTGAAAGGAATATACGGAATGGGTTTGTTCAGATATCTACTTTTTGCTTCCTTTGAGTAACTGCTATTATTGTTCTTTCTCTTAAAGTCAATGATATTAAGAAAAAAAATGAAGATGAATGAAAACAGTATTATGTGCTCTCCTCTGTAATTACTTCTTCTGGTCGATATTTTGTTTTCTATCTTTCGTTCTATCTTTACCTGACTGCTACGTCAAAGGATTGATTCCAACGGTTTATCTCGATCCCTTTTATGCCTTCTCCCCATATGTCCGCCCCAAAGACTTTTGTTGTTCAAATCATCGTTTGTACGATCAAACTGCTTCTCCCTCATTCCCAGGATGTTTTTTTTTTCCGCTCCACCTCTCTCAATGGCTTCTTTTGTTATTTCCTGTATTTCTGTTTTTCCTGATATGTATTTATCACATACGCACTTATAAATACACGCATATATCTGTGTATATCATAATATGTTTAGTGTTGATTTTCAATATCTTGCCTAGATTTCTAAGGGCGTGCTCTAGTTCTTTGCTGAAAAAAAACCCCGGAAATTATCGCAATCTGGCCTACATTATGTTCCTAAATTTACATTTTTAACGGATGACGTCAAAGTGCTGGAACCTAACGCAGAACACAGGTGTAAAGCACCGACTGATGCCTTTACCTTAGACGCGGTGGAAACGACAATGTGAACACTAGCATTACACGATATACTTGGAGATATGAACATTGCTCCCATGTATATGTGTGTGTGTGTCTGTGTGTGTGTGTGCGTGCGTGTGTGTTTATGTGTGCAATTGCTTACTGCAAAATCTAAGGAAAAAAAAGGATTCACAACATTCAAAATAAAGATTGGCAACATGCTTAACGAACATAAATCATTGTAGGGCGCTTGACCGCGGTTTCTCATATAGATTTTTAAGAATGTACCACATAATTCAATAATAATCTTTTGTTCATGAATTCAAATTATACTAATATTCAAATAATTATACTAATAGTTTCTGGCTTGATTGACGTTTGATGCATGTTGATATTCCTTTTAATGTCGTGTTTTTATTTAGGAAGGCAATAATATTAAGAATAAAGGATAAATGTATAAATTGCTGAATAGAGGAATCAAATTAATGTATCAATACGTAATCACAATCAAGATAAGCTCATAAATCACTACTTGATTGAATGAATAGCTAATGAATATAGCAAACAGAGGCAAAGATACATGCGTACATAAATAAGCATGTAAATAAATGAATAAAGAAATAAACGGGCTCTCGGTGAATGCAAATCCAAATCTTGTGTGTGGGTTAAGACTGATAGATATACGGATTACCGAGATAAACTTGAGGATAAATCTGATCACTGCTTGATCTGTGGCCCTGAGGGCATGGTATATATTTAGACGGCTGTTAGAAAAATCTCTCTTCTCCTGAGATGATCATGCCCGTGAGATTGTGATGCAGAATCGATGTCGAGTTAATCAAAGTGTCCTCGTAACTCGTTTGTGACGAAACATCGTCATGGCGGCCTCCCCAGTCATCATGCGTTCCCATCAGGGTGACGAGTCATCCTTCTCTCGAAATCATGGATTTTTCAGGGGAGAGAAAAGGGAGTTTTTGATTTTCGCAATGTTTTCGCAAGACAACATCAAATTGACGTCAAAGTATGCAGAAACATCGGCTTAGATTACATTAATGATGTTTTGTTCTGTCAGTCAACTCGTGACTCCTTCTCATCCCACCCCCCATTCCTTATTGCAAGAAGGCAATTTTGTAAAGGGCTTTGAAGGGTTTTTAGTTTTGTCGGCAATGTCCGATGTACTGTCATTTTATACATGATACCGGTATACGTTTCTCTCCCATCACATTGTTCCTTATCAATAATGGTTTTGAGGGGAAAGCATATTACAAGCTCTGCTTTTGAATTTTCCCTCTATTTTCATTTTTTAAACATTATTTAGTTAATGTCACACATTTTTTTTTCATATAGGCTTTTCAATCATTTGTGTTTATATTGCATTGCGATATCTGTAGAATATCAATGTTTCTTTTTTGCATGATATGCATGCATTTCTGAAAATGAAAATGAATAAATGAAATACATAAAATAGAATTAAAAGCTGTATTTTTTACATTGAAAATTAGATTAGGAGATTTGTTATATATATGCAAAGTGAGATAATTTTGATGTTTTGTCACCTCAAGAGCTCAATTTTCTTTTTACCTTATTCTTTCTTCCGTTTACGTGTCTCTGTGTGTGTGTGTGTGTGCACATGACTGACATATATTTGTTAAATTGTCTCAAAATTATGCGAATACTTTGTTACCTTATACAGGAAAGAACAGTTTAGATATTTTGTAATCATATTATTTGAATGGAAATGAAATAAATACCACTGAAAAAGGGTGCACCTTTGCATGCATGCATGCATGCATGTGTATGATAACTGCACGCTATCAAGGACAGTATTACTAGCACGTCGAAAATGTCAGGTTCTTCGTAGTCGTAGTTCCAGACGTTGAAGTTTCCATCTAGTGAAAACATCCCATTCTGAATGTAAACCCTGTGATATGTTCACATCGATAGTGTAATCAATAGCTTATAACATGTGACGTTAACGATTTACAAGTAAAATGGACTGAAAAGACGTTCGATCAATATGATTTTGGATGCTATTTTGAAAATGTTATTTTGTTTGAAAAAAAGGGAAACAATCGAAGTATTTTTTCCCTTTTCCTTATGATCGCCTTACTCTTTAATCTTATCTTTTCTTTCCACTGAGTACATTTGGCACATTTGAAGCTCAGGGTGTTTTGTTATTGTTTTTGTTATCGTTTTGACATGCTATTCCTCTTGCTGCCTCGAAAGATTAATAGGAAATCTACCCCCCCCCCCCAAAAAAAAAAAGCAAAACCCTAGCTGTTCGTGAGACATAAGTATCCAGAGTAGATGTCGAAGGAATCCAGGCATGTTGCTTCATCAATCTGAGAGACTTTCCCATATCTTTATATCTTCTATAGATAGGAACATTTTGAAGATTGCCAATCCTGGCATGCACTGAGGCTAATCATCTATGGACCCCCCCCCCCCCCCCCCCACAAATCATTCAAAATTATCACCAGTATATATTGGTAGAATCATCGTGTGTCTATTCCATGTTTGAGTGACGTCCTACGTCTACCCCCCCCCCCCCCCCGCGCCATTCTCTATGACAGCGTGTACAGTATACCAGTGCGTATCCACTACGATTTACGTGCGGTACGGCGTGCCCGCGTCGCGAGTGTTAAATGAACTGGGGTGGCTTGATGAGAAGGCTGAGTGCGTAATGCGTATCGACATTTACTAATTGATTTTTCATCCGACCAAATTGGGACGTTACGGCGCACTGGTGGTTCCGTATGACAAGTGAACTTATTTAATCAAACCCTATCGAGCTTTCTTGTCACTGACGGGCAGATCTTCCTCCCCCTCCCCCTCCCCTAGAAGACGAAGAAGAAGAAGAAGAAGAAGAAGAAGAAGAAGGAGGAGGAGGAGGAGGAAAGGAAAAAGAAGGGGAAAAAGAAGAAGGGGAAGACTTTTCAAATAGATCATCGATTTACATCGAATATTCGAGAAGATGATGATGATGATAAAGAGGGTGAAGAAAAATAAGACATGATGATGATGAAAAAGCATAAATGGTGGTAATAAGGCAGTGAAGAAGAAGAAGAAGATAAAGAAGGTAGCCTTCGAAGGCATGAAACGTAGTTCCCTACGCAAAGCATACTCATTACAATGTTTGTCTTTCTGCCTTTCGCCCCATGTTAACCGAAATGAAAAGAAAACACTCCGGTACCTTGGACTCATAAATTGATATTTTCTCGTCATGTGCACGGAATTACTGCTGTCAGGTTCATTCTGTGCATGAGTGACGAATACACATGATCTATGTTGATATCTCATTTCCTGTACATGACGGCTTTAATTCAACTCTCCTTAACAATCTTTACGAGCTTTCAATGACGCTTTCGTTACGGAAGATACATTTTCATTTTTCATCAGACAAGGGCCTAGTGAGGGAAAACAAAAGTTGTCAAAACGAGAGTATCAGCATCGTATTCTACAATCATGTCCGCTCTATTGCAATTTTGCACTGTCAAAGCCCCCCCCCCCCTCCCGCTCCACCCGTACTCATACCATCTCCATCTGAAGAGTCGGAATTCAAATACAAAACTGCATTAAGCGCAACACGACTTTACACGTACATGCTACAGGACTGGGTTTTCACGGGTAAACAGAGAAAATGTCCAACTGAAAGTTTCAAGTTTGATAACATTCTGAAGGAGGTGTCGTGACTCTTCTTGTCTCGTCAGGTGGTGGAAATTTATTTGTAGTTGAGATTCGAAATTAGAAGCGGGAAACTGCCCGACCTTGATGTCAACCAACCTCCTACCATCAATGAAGAAAAAATGAGATGAACACTTTATAGCCAGTTTCTGCATACAAAAAACTATCAAACCAAACCAAACTAAACTAAACCAACTCCAAACTAAAGCAAACCAATCCGAATCAAATCAAAACTATACGAAACCAAATCCAATCAAAGCAAACCTAATTAAACCAAACCAAACTATACATTGAGACATAGATTTTTAATTCAGTTCAATTCAATTCACTTCACTTCACTTCAATTCATTTCAATTCAATTCAATTTATTTTCATTTTTGACAGAACATAACATGCGCGTCATTTTTTATGCAAATGAATAATGTAAACGACACATACAAAAATCTGTCAAACCAAACCAAACCAAACCAAACTAAACCAACTCCAAATTAAAGCAAACCAATCCGAATCAAATCAAAACTATACAAAACCAAATCCAACCAAAGCAAACCTAATCAAACCAAACCAAACTAAACATTGAGACATAGATTTGTAATCCAAATCAATTCAATTCAATTTTATTTCCATTTTTGGAATAACATAACATACACGTCACTTTTTTATGCAAAAGAATAATGTAAACGACACATACAAAAATCTATCAAACCAAATCAAACCAAACTAAACCAACTCCAAACTAAAGCAAACCAATCCAAATCAAATCAAAACTATACAAAACCAAATCCAATCAAAGCAAACCTAATCAAAGCAAACCAAACTAAACATTGAGACATATACTTTTAATTCAATTCAATTCAATTCAATTTTATTTTCATTTTCGACAGAACATAACATACACGTCACTTTTTTATGCAAAAGCATAATGTAAACGACACATTGTGAAAGCAAAACATCATAATTCATCATTGCTATGAAGAAACATTGTAAAATATCACCAAGGAGAGCCGATGTGTCCTGTACGAGAAATACAAAGTCGGATACATCGGGGCGTCACCATGCGTGAAGCACATTATATTCCATCATCGTATCTGCTTTTGAGCTATTGCAAACTTGCGCGGGGGGGGGGGGGGGGGGGGAGGAGGAGGAGGTGGGTTTGGTGAGATGTTGGTAAAGTTGCAATCGAAACCATGCTATCAAGTGATATGAGCCAGCCATTTATGGGGAATTTATTCAATTATATCCATCGTAATCAAGTTCCGAGGTCGATAGTGAGGCGCTAGCACCGGGTGGTAGGCGGCGTGTTTTCCCCCTACCATTCTCCCCGTTATACCAGACCAATGCAAACTGATATTGATAGAGGCCCATGCGATTTTCCTGAAAGGTGACAAAACACACACACACGCACGGACAGACAGACAGCCAGACAAACAGACAAACAGACACACACATATATTGCTTAGTTTTGTTTTGTTAAAAAAAATAAAGAGAGAAAAGACACTTCGATATGGAATTGAAAAAATAAAATTTCCAACGCCACCTGTCAGTTACCTGTATATTTACAAACGTGTGTATGCGGCAGCAAATGAACACAGTGCCATCATACTATATAGTCGATATCTTTCAAAATTATACGATAATCAGCGATTAACCCATTTCCTACAGCAACCGGTGGACCTTGTGCAGAGTCCACGGCCTGTTCAGAATCTAGGAGAGAATGACTTAAGTCCTGAAAACTTACCAAAAAAAAAAAAGAATACTCATGGCATCGAATGCACATTATTGTACATTTATGCCTGTTTAGAATGAACATTTATCTTACATTGACTGTTTACATCTTTTCGCATCCATTATCCATTATCCATCCGTTATCATACTTTGCATCAAATTTGTTATAACATAATCTTTATACTTGAAAGAATTGAAATCACATAGTGTGCCTGTAGGATGTCGGAACCCCATGTCGCTTTCATTGATGTCTCATTATTCACCGGTGTTATGCGGTAATTAAGACTTAATGTTCGTCATTTGAAACGTCTCATTGGATGCATCGATAGTAAAACCCATTCAAACTTCCTACCGATGATGCGATGGTCCATTGATCAAAGACAACATGTGATTTCATACTTAAAACAATCCACACACTGTATCAATAAAGCGACCTGTATGGGATCGTAAAGAGACCAGACGAAAATAATTGTCAACATCTATCGAGGGCAACAGGGAGGAAGGCAATCAATTTCAAGGAATTATTAGGACTGAGGGTACCGATTGAAGACCGACATTACACCAACTCTATGGATGGCTAAATTTGTAAATTAATATTGTTCTTGTTCACGACTAATGCAGTTAAAGGTCGCAATCTTCCTACATGCAAATTCTCCATTTCAGCATAAAAATGGCACCCTCTTTATTAGCTTCTGCCAAAGTGTGTACGTGGATACCACGTGGCATAAGGAAAGTATTATGTCAGAAGTTCAGCACTGTGCATAACAGCGAAAAAGAATACTGTATCTCTTCCTATGTATATACATACACACAAACACACACTCACATCCAGACACGAACACACACGGACAGCACATACACATGCAAACACATTATGTATATAATGACAGACATATCAGATAGTATGTATATTATTATGTATCTATCTATCTATCTATAAATAGATGGATAGATAGATTTGACAAAGCCCTATGGGCGAAAATTCGTCGAATTTACGTCTCCAACGGAGTTTATATTGACCTACTGTTGTGAATCTATACTTTCATATGACTCCGAGCAGAAACTATTTATTGCTGTTATTCATATATATATATATATATATATATATATATATATATATATATATATATATATATAGATAGATATATGTATATACTTGTATATATATATTTTTTCTTTTTTTTTACAGTAAGATGCCGTCGGTATGAAATCGATAAATTTAGATCAATATGTGAGATTTACACTTATACATATATTCATGCCAAGATTTTTTTTTTTTTAAAGTTTGTATGTTTTTTGCCCAGTTTGAATAAAACTATTTCTCCACAATGGATAAGTTAAGAAATCAGATCCCTCTCCACGACATAACAGAGACACGGCATAAAACACATCTTTCCCAAATGGATTTGCAACTTCAAGGGATAGAGTTGAAAAATATTCATCGAGAAACCCTTTCTTCTGTATTGATGCAGACTGTTCTTCCCTTCTACATTGAACGTGAACATAAGCTAAGCCTCCTTGCTGTCGACTGGACCTTTAAATTCCATTTGAGAACAACTGGCATTATTTCCTCATCCATAATGTCCATACCTCTAAAGCTAGAAGCGTGAATCGACGATATTGAAAGAGCAACCCAACTCTTGTGTCAACAAATTCCAGAAATGCCACCAGTGATATCAACTTCTGGATTGACAAACTAATACCATGTACCACGTACCAGCAAAAATCGCAGAGTAAGAAAATAACGATGTGATAGCATGATAAAGCCCGCCCTCTCAAGACCAAGTACAGCGCAGTTGGCCACCGATATCTATCAGAATCGAGATCAACACCCGTACAACAGCAGCTAGCTAGTGATAGTTAACAATCTCGATCCCATCGGTGTCCTTTATTATGATATATTGTGTTAATTATGATATGTCGGGGTGTTGGTTGCGAGAGGGGTTCTTTTTGCTTTTCAGAGGCTGTAGGCTGCTACCATGGCTAATCATTGTCATACACCTTGAAAAAGGCGGGAGTCTGGTATTTTTGTGCAGACGTCTTGACCATCTGTCCCAAGTTCTTGCCCATCTTACGACCCAATAGCAGATACTGTACATGCGTGCGTGTTTTGCTTTAGTATTCCCTTGTAAGAGTAGACATGATTATCACTGTAGAGCAACTGACGTGAGTCACGTGATGGGGATTCTGAATCGGGACACTTCTTGCTTACATCGAGTCACAGGGTAACCCTATTGAAAGGTAGTTCAATGTAATGAAAAGAGCAAATCAAGCACATTTTCGATCACGGTCTCTTTAAAGGGGATAGCTAGTAACTGATCAGTGGGAATCAGTGGGATTGCTGAGGGATGATTGTTCCAATCCTTGTGGGATTCATTTAAGAGTACATTATATATCTATTCTTGTGTGAAAACTATTTGCTTCAGAATGGTCTCAAATTCAAGTAATGTGCAGTTTAATGTTTCCAGGTAAGCATCCCTGGTCAGTGACGGGGCATTAATCTGCACATTACTTGAATATGAGACCGTTCTGAAGCAAATAATTTTCACACAACAGTAGATATATAATGTACTCTTAAATGAATCCCACAAGGATTGGAACAATCATCCCTCAGCATTCCCACTGATTCCCACTGATCGGTTACTAGCCATCCCCTTTAAACGCTAAAGAATATTGAAGTAATGACGGTATAGACTGGTCAAAACTACGATAGATTAAAACAAAGAGAAAAGACAAGAATGAAAGGTGTTGGAATGGTAGAGGTTTGCATGCTTTCAAATTTTCGTAAAGGAATGACATAGAGTACAATGTGCATATTAGACAAGGGATTATTGTATTGACTTTCAACTCTCACCATAGATTGTTCACATGATAAGAGGACTATAAGTCGACTAATTTTGTCGACTTTTAGTAGTAATAACTCGCAATTATTGAGTGATCATTTTCATTCATTCATTGATTCATTCATTCATCATCGCTTATTTAATATGATGAAATATTTGATGAGAAGTATACGACTTCTATAACTTTAAAATCCATTCAAAAAAGGGGATGATTTGATTGATACATTAGAGATAATTATGGAAGAGGATGTCAGAGATATCATTTCTTTTTAAAACATACGCAATGAAAGTCCCTTATCCCTTTTATCTTTGGAAGAAGTTTTTTCAAGGACAATTTCAAGGCTCATCTGGCTTGATTTCATTCTATTCATCAAATCAAGTCCAGTATGGAGGATTTTTTCTTCTTTTTAGCTGTCCATCAGTACGTAACTTTTCATGTGGAATATAACTAATGTGCTTGCCCGAGGGCACAGCCGCTACTACCAGGGGACTTGAGCAGGGTGCACGTCACAAGTTTGACACCCAGGAATCATACAGCCCACGAGTCATACAGTCCACGAGTCATACAGCCCATGTGTTTGACACTAAGCAAAAAAAGTCCATGAGTTAGACAATAAGCAAATAAAGCCCATGAGTCTGACACAAGGCAAACAAGGCCCACGAGACCGACACATTACGCCAGTAATATATTGTCGTACTCGTGGGTCTTTTTTACCTAGTGTCGAACTCGTGGGCCTTATTTGCTTAGTGTCGAACTCGTGGGCCTTGTTTGCCTATAATAGTGTCAAACTGGTGGGCTTATTTACTTAGTGTCGGACTTATGGCCCTTATTTACCTATAGTGTCGAACTCATGGGCTATATGACTGGTGGGTTGTATGACTCATGGACCTTTATTCGATGTCTAACTCGATGGGCCGTGTGACTCGTGGGTGCAATGTAATAGGTCTCGTGGGACGACCCCCTTGAACAGGGGGCCTCAATATTGGGGTTGTATTGTCTTAACCACTTAAATACTGACGAAAGGTTCGATGATTTCGAATGATAATGTAGAGAAGGTCAATTTTTGTCTGCCATCTCCTTTGAAACTCAGTTACTTTGGACTACCTGCGGTCACTTGAGTTCTCACAAAGATTCAAACTCAAACAGTAATACAAGGAAAAAATGCGACGATGAGCGACTAGCCGAATTCAGACCGAGCTGCTTTTACGACATGTTGAATTCATCCCACTCAAAATCAAGCTAACACTTTCCCGGAAATGTACACCTTTCGCTTCGCTTGTTTTCGCGTATAAAAAGCATTCGTTACACAAGCGTTCATCTAGCTAGCATTGGAGTTCCGCGTATTCTGAGACTATTGTGCTTCAGGGTTGGTAGATGCAGAAGCTGTCAACTTTGGTCGAGGTAGATGGCTGTCAATACGAGAGGGCAAACGTTTGGCACTTTTGCCTGAGCTAACAAAAACAGACACCTTGAGGTCAAATCTACGTGAAGTTGTGGAGCGCGGTAAACTATATATGACGCAAAATTGACATACCGGCTTTCTGAGAATGTTGTCACGGTCAGCCGCCGGTTTGGCCGCACGCGGGTAATTTGACCATAAGTAATTCATCCTTGCTTTAAGTAGTAAGCATTATGATTAAGTAATATTGCGTGTTGAAATTTCGTGGTTTCCCGTAACGAAAAATAAGCTGAAACATCAGTATCATCACGGTTTTAAAATCAAAGTTTAGTTTAGCTACAAACATAGCCTCGTGATCAAGGCTCCGCGGCTGAGCTCATTTTCTAATTTATTCTTCAGAAGAGTCTGACGCGGATGGCGTCCTCCATCTAATAGTCTCGCTGGTATGGCCGTTAACCAAATGTCATCAGGTGTTTTTTTTTTTGTATTAAAGTTGACTATGAACGGTTTTAGACCTGTTTGTGTGAAGCAATAGGCAGTTCATGAGGAACGACGTTATAGTGCTTAGGCTAATATTCTTGATAACAAAATTGAGATGATATCAAAATCACAGCCTTCTACAGCATGGCATCATCAGATCACAGCATCGCTACAACGTACCGTGAATAGTGAAAAAAGAGACAAAAAACAAGAAAAAAACGTGTAGAAAAGCTGTTCTTGCACAATTTGAAAAGAAATGATATCATGGCTGGAATCGTGCATGCTAGTTTGCGCACGAAAGCTGAGATAATCGAAGGAAAATGGCTATATATATATATATATATATATATATATATATATATATATACATACATATATATAACTCTGTTGATCGATACAATAGTCATGAGATAATATGGTCAGTGCTGTTATTCTGAAGAATCGACTGCCAGCCTTCTTACATGGATAACATACTTCCTGTAAACATCCGAAGAATCATTCTTGAATAAGGTTCTTGTGAAAAGAGGGTGAATATTGAGAACGGTAAGACCATTAATATCAAACTTTTGAGTGTTGCTGACCAAGTTAGCCTGGTTTCCTCTCAGGACATTCCCTCGTCAGGTCCCATGATCACGTGACTGCGACGCCACTTCAGCAATCCTCCCCTTTACTTCCTCTGAATGGAGTACGAGTAAGGGCGCATTTACACCGAGCACGGTACGGGAACGGGCCGGTTTTTTCCCATGGTGCGCCAAAAGGATCCATATCTGGTTCTGTTAGAAAAGAATCAGTAATTCGATACAAAATCACCCGAAATCATATGTCAAAATCAAGAGCAAAAAAAAAATCAACAGTAGAAGATTAATTTTGTAACAAAATTATTAGCGGGGAAGTGATATTGCAACAGAACCAGACATGGTTCCTTTTGACGCACCATAGCGAAAACCCGGCCCGTTGCCCGTTTCCGTGCTCGGTGTAAACGGGTCTTAACACGAATAATGTTGGTTTGGATTTTTTCCTCTTTCCATTTCTTCTTTAACTCTGCTGGAGATATCTTATAGATGTTACTTGAAGTTCTTCTTGAAAGGGAAAGAAGAAGTTGTCACTTTCATGGGACCGAAACAAAAATAATCGTGTCTTCAATCTTTCAATTTTTGATATTTTCTACTTGTGCCCAGTTAGGATCTGAATTTTACTGCCGCTTTAATGCTAATACTTTAAACATTGTTTGTTCCTTTGTAATGTCCCCTTCATTTAGGTTTGTCTCATGTTGCCTACATGTGAAGATCATTCTTAGTCCATGCCCAGCGGATAGGTTTTGATACTCAAATTGTGGAAACGAGAAAGGAGATGCCATTAAATTTTGTCCATTTGCTTGGCATATTATGCCATCGTCGCAAGCGAGCTTGTTGATGTTTGAGAAATTGATAGCATTTATTTTTTTTTTTTGGCGAGCGATAAGAGAAGGTTCCCCCGTATCAAGCTACATCCGCCATCCATCGAACAATTGTCGAGTAACAAACCACATCTATTCTAATTTTCCACTAAAGAGTGTATGGCTTGTCGCGCCATCCTCTTCCCCATATTGTGTGTCGCAGTCTTCATCGGCATACACACAAAACCAAGGGCTTACATGGAGACTTTGAGGCGGGGTGGCACCATAATAAGACCTGTTCGAAACGTCTGTTGCCAACAGCCGCTGTATTTCGTGGTGATTCCATTAGCTAAGAATACGCTAATGGCACCGATAGCGTTTCCTCCCTTCCACTTTACTTCTCCCCTTCCCTCTCCTTTGCGCCCTGTTCCCGGCTCAAACCTTTTAACCGTCTCCCAATTAAATTGCTAGCAGCAAAGAAACAGATCTTGCCCATTTGTAAGGAGGGGGCCAACATAGTATGTTTTATTTGACGAGGTCTATGTTTCTGCTTCCATCGTCGTTACAATGAAAAAGAGAGAGAAAAGAAGGAAAAAAAGAAATAAAAGAAACTAAGAAAAGTCACATGACGGAAAAGCCGCCTCCGTCTTTCTGCACGTCCATGTTACGGACGGCTGATCAGAGAGATACAACGATGAAACATTTTTTAACTGCAAAATGTCATTCAAGCCTTGAATACTGTTCACTAAATCGCGTGTCTCGGAAACTATACCATGGACTCAAATGCCAAGCTATTTTTTTTTCCTCATTCGTTTCGCCGTAGTATACCGATAAATCTATTTTTCTGTTTGCAACGCTCAAAGATCAAATCAAACAGACTAGATAAGAACACCCCAACAAAAATTAAAAGCAATCAATCATAGGCCTGTAGAAAACGGACACAGAATCCAAACTTAAGATAATTCTTATCTTGCTTCTTATACACTTGTGGAAAAATAGTGCGCATACGATGGATTGAGTGAATGCAGCAATATTAATAGAAAATGTATGGATTTTTAAAGTTTCATTACTGCCATAGCTGGATGAGAAGACTTCAACAGTTTGTGACTTAGTTGCAGGACCATGATAAAAACAAAATGTAAACAGAATTCAAACACATTTTCATATATCGAGCAAAATGAAAGAGCGCCTGACACGCTTGGCTTACCTTTTTCAGAGAGTAGGGAAACAATATTTGTACCCCTAACATGTGTCGGTTGAAAATTGTTAGGAAATGCGTGAGATTTTTAGATTTTTTTGAATATTTTCATTATATCGTTGAACATACGTGACATCACAAACCGCAGTAGCCGCCTCATGCAGCTATGGCTGCACAAAAACTTAACAAAAATTCATAACTTTGAAACGGATTGTCCGATTTTCCTCAAGCTTTCACTGATGTCTTCTACTAATATTTCTGAATTCACTCAATCCAAACATATATATTATGTTTGGGTAAATTTGTCCTTTAAAAGTCCATGGTGTCCTCCTACTTATGTGTGCCTAGTTATATTCAAGAGGATGATGTTCGTATTGATGACCCCATAGATATAGCTGAAGTTTTTAATGATTTTTTTGTAAACATTGGGCCAAATCTGGCTGATAGAATTCCTGAAGCACAGCGAGAATTTCACTCTTTCCTGGGTAGTAGGAATATGGAATCTTTATTTTTTGTCCCAATTGTCGAAGATGAAATAATAAAGATTGTTGATAAGTTAAATAATAAAAAAAGTTCGGGATATGATGGAATCACAAACTTCTTGGTAAAAAATGTGATTCATGAAATAATCTCGCCTCTTACTTATATTTTCAATCAATCTTTGTCTACTGGTAAAGTTCCTCAAAAAATGAAAGTAGCCAGAGTTGTTCCCATTTTTAAAAAAGGGCGAAAAGACCGTGTCAATAATTATCGCCCCATTTCTCTTTTAACTTCTTTTTCAAAGATACTCGAAAGACTTGTGTATAAACGCACCCTTAATTTTTTTCTTCAGGCAAAAATATTTACTGAATCTCAATTTGGATTTCGGAAAAAACATAGTACAACTCACGCATTACTCAAGTTTATTGATAAGATAGCTCATGCTATAGATGATGTTTCTCACACTGTCGGTGTTTTCCTTGACTTCTCCAAGGCATTTGATACAATAGACCATGACATTTTACTTTATAAGTTAAATCATTACGGAATTCGGGGAAGGGCGCTAGAATGGTTCACTGATTATTTAACGAATAGAAAACAATTTGTAAGTATTCACGGTCACGATTCCCAACCAAAGCTGATTTCTTGTGGTGTTCCACAGGGTTCCTTGTTAGGCCCACTTCTTTTTATTTTATATATTAATGATATCCAGAACTCCTCTAAGATTCTCTCCTTCGTTTGCTTTGCAGATGATACAAATTTGTTCTTCTCTCATCAAAATCCTGATGCGCTTATAAACATAATAAATAAAGAACTTGTTTCTGTCCAATCTTGGATTTTTGCGAACAAATTATCCTTAAACATTGATAAAACTCAGTATATGTTATTCAGTAATTCGCTACCTGTGTTACCTCTCTCTGTCAAGATAAACAACATTGATCTGTCACAGGTCAACAATACAAAATTTTTGGGTCTTCATATCGATAGTGATTTATCTTGGAGAACCCATGTTAATTATGTAAGCAGAATTATTGCTAGAAATACCGGGGTTCTTAACAAACTTAGCTATTATTTTCCAAGTAATATTCTACAGAGCATATATTCAACTTTGATATCTCCCTATCTCAACTATGGGATTCTGGCGTGGGGAAATGCTTCTAAAAACCTTATCGATTCGTTATTTCTTGTACAAAAACGAGCTGTTAGAATTGTTAACCACACTGGATATTTATCCCACACGAACGAACTTTTTGTAAGTAATAAAATTTTGAAAATTCCCGAGTTATTTTATTACAACGTCGGCCTGTTTATGTTTCAATTTTCAACTGGCCAATTACCAGACGTATTTTCCCAAATGTTTACAAGAAATTATACAGTTCATGATTATCCAACTCGTCAACGTTACGCATATCACCTTCCACGTACCCGAACAATTTTCGCGAAAAAAACCATTATGTTCGCTGGGCCCAAATATTGGAACGAACTCCCTATGGAACTTGTAAGTTGTACCACTGTAACCTCATTCAAACGAAAACTGAAGCAATATCTTCTTAGCAGCTACATTGTACGGCATGCATAGTGTATAGTTCTTGTTGCTCTTTACTGTTACCCCTTGTCTATCCCACCTTAGTCCGGCGGGATCCTAACCATGAACACTATTTTTGAACAGTCTGCCTATTGCGCTGTTCATGCACCTATTGTTCCACTCGGTTATCGAAACTCTCGCGCGTGACAGCTGTCGGTTACTATGGTCACACGGAATGCTTGGTTTTAGGACCCATGCTGGAATGTTACTCCTGAGCTTTCGGTATTGTTTACATTCACGACAAATCTCATTATCCCACCTTCTACTTATGTATTTATGACATACAGTTACGCCATTTTCTATACTCTGCAACACACCCCTTGAATCTCTGCAGTTGTTGTTCACTGCTGCAACATGTGACCTTTCACCTTTCAGCTTTCTGTTTTTCTGTATTTTTATTTAGTGATATATATTTAATTGGATTTTTTGTTTTGTTTGTTTTAATCGGTTTCCCCAGATATAGTTGGTCTTAAAAAACATCCGTACTTTAAACTTCCCCTAATCTGATTACTCACGGGACCTGCGGCTGTACAAGCTAATGCTTTTACGCAGGCCCCATCATATTTTTTTTCGCATTATGACCACAGTGTAATTCGCATGCATACAGACCTCGTGTTTATACCAAATCAAACTTCTGTACATTCTGATGAAGTCTCATCTGAATTATGTTTTGTATAATTTTCGTATTTATATACTTTATTGTGATATATGTGAGAAATATGAAAATAAATTGAAATGAAATGAAATGAAATGTGTGTGTATTTATTTTGTGTGGATTTGGTTCGTCTGTCTATTCACTTGGAAAAGCTTGCATTTTGTTTTTCATGCACACCTGCTAGTCCATGACTCGTCAAAAAATATGTGTATGCGTGTGTATGTGTGTGTGGTGTGTTTATGTGTGTGTGTGTGTGTGTGTGTGTGTGTGCGTTGTATAATATGCTTTTTTGGGTAGTTTATGGTAAAGTAGTGTAGGTTAGGATGGTACGTAGGTTAGCTATAGGGAGAATTGTTATTGGGGAGGGGTTTTACTTTTAATAGATGTAATATACTTCCATTTTTTTTAGGTAAATGCTGTACTACTGTCATTTTATTTGTTATATTTAACAATGACAATGTATAATTATTACAGTTATCTTTAAGGGAATTTTTTCATGTTTGTACAGTAATACCGAAGTGAATTGATGTTTCTTGTATTGTTTGTGGAAGTGAAAAGACATTATTTGAACAAAAAAAAAAAATGCCTGTTTTGTTGTCTCGACTCTGCCTGAAAATTCATGGCATCTTTATATATCATGAAACAATAAAACCAAACCAACCAACCAACCAACCAAATAAGCAAACAAAACAAATAAACAAACAAAACAATAACTTGCACTGTATCGCTTGTCATCTGACTGCTCTGAAATGATTCGTAACCGTGGCGGCAAACTTTGCACGGTGCGCGATTTTATCTCCTGCGAAACAGCATCGTCGCTCATTCCGTCTCGTTTGATTCTGATACGACCGCCGGGGATTGATCTCCCTCTCCATATCCATCCATTGCTGGGCGGTGATTGGACGTCTCGTTGACCAATCAGATTCGGCGCTGGCAAACCCATGCAAGCTGCCGTAAGTTGCCAAGTCGACTTGAGCAGTTAGTATAGGGTTTGTCGCAGTATGCTAAGATCCCACATGGGCGCTGACTTTCTTAGCTGAACATTGATGAGTATCTGAATCAGCTCAGACAACATGTTATCTATTATCTTCTTTTAGGCGTTGAATGTCTTCCTACGTTTGGCATGGCAGTCTCCCAAATGTGATCTGACCCCGAGCCCTTTGCACTGCAGGACACTAAATCGATGTATCATACCTTGATGGGATGGAAATGTGATCATCTGTTGATTTAACTGATTTGAATGATCGTTCTCTGCCATCACGTATCAGAGTCTCTGGAAACCTTGGCAGAATCATAATGCGTCTTTGCTTTCTCTCTCTCTGTGGACGCTCAAGATAAAGCTACGTGCATGAACTCCCTGCCAATATAACAAAATATCACGCATACATTTAATTTTGAGCTGACTTTCAAAAAATATCGGAATAATATTCCAAAGCTTTGTTCAGAATTCTCCATTTCATATATCTTCCCCTTTAAAACGTTGTCGCCACTGTCATTTCCAGTCCGATTATAGGCGACGAAGAGTGACGAGCTACGGTCCGATGCCGGAAATGAGACGGACGGTTCGCATATCGATGCCGGGAGAGAAACGGGGGAAGGGAGGATGAGGGAGAGATAGGTAGAAAGAGAGAGAGAGAAAGAAAGAAAGAAAGATAGAGAGATAGAGAGGGAGAGCCAGAGAGAGTGTATGAGAGAGAGAAGGAGATGGAGGGAGAGATGGACAGACAGATAAACATACAGAGAGAGAGACATATTGTAGAAAGAGACTAAGAATGAAAAGGAGAGAGAGAATAGAAATAAAAAGATCTAAATCCCTATACACAGACAGACGGAGGCATTAGAAGAGATATAGATAGATATAGACAGCTACATAGGAAGAGAGAGAAAGATAGAGAGATAAAGAAAGAGATATACAGATAGAGAATGATACAGAAAGTGATCATAAGCTTTAGCGAATACTGAGAAGAATGCGTACTGATGAGGAATAAAAGAATAATTCACACAACACTCACTCAACAAGTAACACGTAGAGCAATGACAAAGGCACATGACGTGCATTATTGTTTCAAACGCAGGCATTATACCAGGGAGGTGAGTGTCTCACCTCCCTGATTATACTGTTTCAAACGGGTACTCAGTAAATAGTCAGACTACCCAAAATGCATGGAAATTGCGAAGGTACATTGCTTAGTGTCAGTTGAGGAAAAAAAAAGAGGAAAAATGATGTGGTTGCGATATTTCAGTAAAGCCCTCCGGCGTCGAGGGGCATTATATCAACTGTTGTTAATGTCGTCCAAAGACATGCACAACCTTGTCATATCACTGCATAGTATGCATGTTTTTAGACAACAGTTACAAAGAGGTTCTTTTTTCTTAGGTAGAGGAGGATGCAACCAGTAGGAGGGGTTGTGAGATTTTTTTTTTCATTTCTTTTATCCTTATCATCAGAGTCACATCACATGTTGTTATGATCACATCATCTTAAACTCTGTCGATACTCTTGAACGTATTCCTTCTCCTCCTCCTACTCCTCCTCCTCCTCCTCTCTCTCTCCCTCTCTCCCTCTCTCTCTCTCTCTCTCTCTCTCTCTCTCTCTCTCTCTCTGAGACCCGTCCACTGTGGTTTAATTGCCATATAGTTAATCATCACACCCAGTCATGCGTTCATTTCTAATATATATTTCATTTGTTTAATTTTTCAAACCCTCTCGATTATATAACGGCGGTTGTCATTAGAAATTCGGATTGAGTTACACTGTTCAAGGCTTATATTATATAACATATTAATTTTTCAGTCTGAATTAATCCTTCAGAATGTCTCATAAATGAGGTCTCATCAGGCACCATATCTTTGGGATGATTTATTAGAATAAGAGTTCAGATAGCTAACAGTTTTCCTTTTTCAATGTTTTGTTTCTACCTACGTAATGGAGGAACGGGACAAAAAGGAATAATTGTCATCATGTTATTTTTTTGTCACCTCTTTCTAATGACGGGATATGAATCAATATCAATTCAATTAATCAATCCACCCTCAACGAGGTAGGAGCGAATACGAAAGGGCAACTATGAATTATTGCAAAATCAACGGCCATTTTAATTGATGTTCTTGAAATGTCATTTCCGCGCGGTATCATTGGTCCCGCCATTACAAAAGAGATCTTGTGTAGGTCAGGCAACCTTTTAGGTGATGTCATTATTTTCCCTTCCTCTTAGGTTTGATTCTGTGTTTAGTTTAATGGTTTGTTATTCTCTTCTCAGTACATTTTTACTTGCATGATTCCTGTTTGTCAAAGTTCTGATAAATACTTAATGTATTGAATCATGACTCTCTTTAGCCCGTTAATTTTTGATGAACAGTTTCATCAGTGTCATTATTGCTGTTGTTATCTGAATCGGGTTTATTTGCTTCCATGACAACGATGATGTCAGATCCATTTGTGACGTCATGGAAATCACTCTTGACTATAATTTTCTTTATTTCTAATGTGTTCATCCCTCATCTTAATTCACTGGTTTCGATCACGGAAAGCAAAAGGTCGAGCTCTTTTGCGAAGCATCCCAATTAAGCAAAAAAAAAAAAAAAAGGAAAAAGAAAAAAAAAAGACATGCTACTAAAGAACATCAATTAAATCAAGGAGTAATATCATCATAAAAGAAAGCCCACTCGATTACGCTATAAGATGCGATCACAAGGATTGATCCCGTATTCCACACATTATACTGTCAATTCATTTCCCATCAATCATGTTAATTTGAAAGCCCTCTAATGAGCCAAATTCAGATCGTTCAAGCAGATATCATAATTATATAGTAGAGTCAATGAACTGCGTATATTATATGTAAATGTCTTTGTTGACTCTAGAATGTAAAAACAACGATGATTGAAACATATATTCAACACAAAATGCAAGGAAGGAATGTCTTTCCCTCCTTATTGTGTATGTGTAATATGCTCATGTATACGTGTAGACATACATACTGTACGTTGATTCATATATGTGTTTTATGTTTATGTCATGTACGTATTTTGTAGTTACTTTATTGTAGTATTTCAATATGCCTTGTTACCTGCTTTATTGTTTTCACAAGTGACTATTGTAACTCTGTAATGGTTTTGTATTATTTTGGATATGGGAAATACATGACATGAACATTTCTTAGCGAGTTGTACAGAAGAGAATGTACAGGGAGAAGCGGTGCAGGAGAAAATTGGGGAGAACGAGGGGAAATGATTTGCGTGTACATATTAATGTTTGCGTATACATTGATTGATTAACACTGAATTTATTTCTTCAATAAATATATTCACGAATTTTTCTATTTTACGTGGCCACCCAGAAAGCAATGAATGCTTATAAGCAAACATATACAGAACCGCCCACAAATATGGGCAAAAATGTAAAGCTGAGCCGTATGTTGGGAGAGTATTTGAAACTGCAGGTGCACTCTCACTGGAAAGCCAATACGTTAATATTATCTTTCCAATAACTTCGGATAAAAAGATGAAACATATTTAGCATAATCTTCAAGTATAGTTCTCTATCTATTTATATGCCAGATTAGGTTAAAGTCATGTACACTCGAGTGATTTTGATTTGTGTTTCATCAATCTTTCAACATTATATTCGCTCATCCCCGTGTCTGTACTCGTATGTACCGCTCATCTTGTATATGAAGGGACGGCGAAAAATAATTACAATAATATAAAGACATATTCTTCCTTTGAGAGAAGCTGGTCACTGTGCAATGACACATGAATCAATTGTCCTATATGTGGGGCAATTCAAGTGTGGCACATACTTAAGTTTTTTGGTGGCGGTGTTTGTTTGTTTGTTTGTTTGTTTGTTCGTTCATTTCCATCTGAGAAGATGGCTGGATATCCCATATTCAGCTACGCTAAGCTGGTCTTTCATGGGGCCCAATTTGATGTGAGGTTTGACCACTTCACCGGGTTAAACACCCTGTTCTTTTAGATGAATGAATGAAGCGGGATCTTTTACGTGCATGAGTTGTGACTCTCTCACACACTGGACCTCCATTTTATTTCCTCTCCGAGGGACAGAGTGTTTTGCCTCTTGCTAGAGGGGACGGTATGATTACACACAACATTGCTCAGTCCAGACTCGGGTTCGAACCCGGTCCTTAGGATATTGAGGCAGACGCGCTACCGACTGAGCCAACTCACCGCTCAAATATGGGATCAAAAGAGTACGACTGTTGTGACTCCCATCTCTTAAACCTCCTTGGTTACATTGGCTCTCGGGGTGCTTGGCTTGCATGTGTGAGGGAAAGTGGTCAATATTATTATACATCTCTCTCTCTCTCTCTCTCTCTCTCTCTCTCTCTCTCTCTATATATATATATATATATATATATATATATATATATATATATAGGTACATATGTTCATCTTGGAACTTTCCACGTGTTGGACTTCGAATGCTGTAATTATTAGAAGAAAGATTCTCAAGTACGCCACGGGTCCAACGAGAAGTTTTTTTTATTACAAAATTTTCGGTCTGCCTCAGACCTTCGTCAGTGCAAAGACAAATTGCATTGTCTTTGCACTGACGAAGGTCTGAGGCAGACCGAAAATTTTGTAATAAAAAAACTTCTCGTTGGACCAATGGCGTACTTGAGAATCTTTCTTCTAATAATTATATATATACATATATATTTTTTCATGTTTGTGTGTGTGTGTGTGTATGTGTGTGCGTGTGTGCGTGTGCCTTCGTCGCTTTATATTCATACTCCTCTCAGTACGTCTCTTTAAGCTCCTACACACAGCTTATACATGATTATCTATTTTACTGGGGGAAAAAAATCGCCCTTTACTGAGCCGCACGAGCGATTGCTGAAATTATGGAAAACTGCACCGAGTCGGCGGGCGGCTCGCAGATAATGGAGGACACATTGCAAGCTAGCCCCATCATCATTTATTCATGTGTCAGCATCTCATCGATACAGGGGTCCAGAATGCGTTATCCATCATTAAACCCGAAGGCGGGAGTCACGTGACCGCGAAAAAGGGGTGATCCATTAGTGATCAAGGTGGCTAAATATCCCCATGACCCTCGGAGTACTCAAGTCATCAATTTTCTCTTCGTCATTAATGATGGGGGACGTGCGGTCATGTGATAGGGCGGAGGGGGAGGAGAGAGAGAGAGCGAAACGGAGAAAAGGGGTAAAATGAGAAAAACAGCAAACAACTGGGTCACGCTGGGGCTGTATTGAAAACAAACACAAAGCAAGGCAGAGAAAACAAACAACACGTTTTGAGGCGAAAATATAGGAAGGAGGAAATATTAGAACGCAAGACGCAGGCAGATGGGATTCAATACACTCAGGAAAGATTGTTGACGGGTCTTTCAATATGGGTACATTGCAGAAGTTTGGGGTTAATGATTAGTTAATAGAGCTGTGTTGGGTGTATAATTATGATATATATATATATATATATATATATATATATATATATATATATATACATATATATATTATATACATGTATATATATATATATATATATATATATATATATATGTGTGTGTGTGTGTGTGCGTGCGTGTGTGTGTGTGTGTGCGTGTGTATGTGTGTGTGCGTGTTTGTGTGTGTGTGTGTGTTTGTGTGTGTGTGTGTGTATTTGACAGAACGATTGAAATCGAAAATAACTGATATAAAGACATAAGCATAAAAAGGGGATTATGATACAGAAGTAGGTGGCAATGGGGATCCACTGAAAAGACTAAATACTTTAAAACATATCAAACATAACACAATCTTAAACGCCATTTATCACATATTAAACAAGACTTCACCTGTGGCAATGACCAGGATCAGGCGAATTAGCGGCTAAGTTCAGTCCGTCAGTTTGCTTTCGGGAAAGATTCTGAAATTAAAAAGTCGAAATTGTTGCACAATATCATTTCTTTTTAAAATCGAGTAATTCGACCTTTGTCATATGACTCTGTCCGCACTTTAATTGAGTTTCACCTTGGTTCTGGAAATAGAAATAAAGAAAGAAGATGAACCAGAAGATTAGAGGTACATATTTTTTTCAACGTTGTTCAAAGGTATCACAGCGTAATAATAAATATCGAAAACGCAGAGCATAGCTCAGGTGTTAATATTCACATGAAAACAAAAATGATATAGTTATAAATGTCATGATCATCTCATATATCAGTTTTCATAGGAAATAATCATGGACATGGGTGAATGCCATTTCCGTAGGTGATGTCCAGAGTAACGCAAGAGGAAAGTTTAACATAATCCATGCAAATCTGGTGTTTGTTTGTCCTCAAACCCTGAAGCATTTTGGGAGAGTAAACAAGTGGTAAAAGAAGAAGGGAATGAAAAAGAACAGCATAAAGGAGAGAAGATAAATAGTATGTATATATACATATATATATATATATATGTATGTATATAAATAAATGTATATATATATATATATGTATATATATATATATATATGTATATATATATATATATATATATATATATATATATATATATATATTCATCACTTATATATACGGAGAGACAGAGAGCGAGAGAGTTGGAGTAGAGATGGAGAAAGTGGAGAGAGAGCAGAGAGAATAGAGGGAGAGAAAAAAAAGACCAAGCTCAAAAGTGCGTTTGAGAGAAAAAGAGGACGAGGGCAGGCAGGAGACGGCAGAAGAAGAGAATTGTATTTCTGAGCCTGGGCGATAGAGCTCCGCCTCCTTAACCCCAGTGAATGGCATAAATAAATTTTCCCGCCGATGAGCAAACTTAATCTCCATAGTATGTGTACACACAGAAATCGCTTCCCCGATCTCTTGCGACCCCTCTTTCGTGTGCGCGCGCCATTTGTCCGTGGCTTCGCTCCTTAGCCAACCATAACAATAACAACAAGGACACCCCGTCTTTTAATCTCTAGAAAGCCGTAAATTAATATCGTTTTCAAGGACTCGAAAGCCTTTTAAAAGAGTGGGAGGACGGTTGAGCACGCGCAGATTCGTTGACTTTTCAGTTGACTTGCGAGAATCCCTTGCCCCCTCTGTCTCGCTCCCACGTCGAGCAGCGACGATTTGTCCATGGGTTACTTTCATAATTTGCTTTAAATCGTCATATTTTTTTTTTTCGAGAGGTGTATGTGCTCGAACAGCTGCCCTGTTTAGTGCGGCGTGTACTAAAAGCGCCACACATTCACGGCTCTTCGCACAGCTAGCGGACAATGGCTTTCTAGTTGTTTCACATCGGGTGTAGATCGCTGCCTGAAATTTTGTCACAAAAACCACGTTTTTTGACAAACCAACCCTGATCGTGCTGAGGCTCATCGACTCAATCTTTGCTCCTCTTTTTGGAATCTTACTGATTTTGCTCTCTCCTCTGCTGCTCGCTGTGTTACGATCATCGCCATGATGAAGCCGAAAAAGAAAGTCGAGTAAGTCTTGTCACTTTCTTGCATGTTTTTTCCTTTGCCAGACAAAATGTACCGATTAATTTCTGTCTACCATATTCAGACACATAACAAAGTCTGCAGAATTGTATTTCTGCTAGCTTTTTTGTCTCTTGTGTGGAAACTTACCAATTCATTCATATCATCTCGTTTGGTGTAGTAATTGTCTTTCTTCAGCTGTTCCCGCTACAATGTCAAGAATCATTGTTTTTACGTGTAAACCTGTCATTAGATTGCATCTCTTTTATGTAGCCTCGCAGTCTGATAGTGATGAATGAAAGAGCTAACTTCTACAACATTTCACGTCTTGCTGTTTCGTAGAGGTAACATCGATTATGAATTTCGAGTCATTCTGTATCCATAAGACATGTAAATCTGGCAGGTTTGTTCTTGGACTCGTCTGCAAACGCGAGATCAGCAAAGTGTAATCGTTTTCCATTTACACATGACAAAATGGGATTGTAGTGATCTTAAATCTGAATAAGGTTGGAAAACTTATGAAAACCGCCTATATATGACACCTTTTGAGTAATTTTGTCTGCATTATTCACTTTTGTTTGTTTGTTGCCTTATCAATTTTCCAGGAATGTGCGATGTGTTCGTTGTTATCTTTTCATATGTTTTGTTGTCTATTCGATAAACAGGTAAATAGGATTTATACCTGTTGTTTCAGTCAGTCAGTAAGATACTTTGTTGTTCGCTTGTTTTGACCTAGATTCTCTCTTCTCCCTCTTTTTGAAGAAAGTAAAAGAGATGTCTAGAAAAATCATCCTTGGACGCTCTTGTAGTGCGAGTACATGGGTTAGATTGTTCTTGGACCCCCTCTTTCAATAATTATTGCTGTTGATGTTGGTCCTACCTCGTGCTCTTAGAGAATTACATGTATTCCAATTCTTACGTGAGAACGTAGTAACCTTTGTGGCACATATATGGAGAAGGCCATTAATTACATTTTTGTGATGTGACACGGATAACAACAAACCTTTAGTGAATTTCTTGATTACAGTTGGAGAAATGTTAACACTGAAGTATAAGGACTAAAGCTAAAAGTCTTGTCGTTTAGAAGTACATTCCAATGTTCTGACCTTAACTTCTTTTTTTTTTTTTGGGGGGGGGGTCTTTTTTTAGGGAGAATCTATACTAATTTTTGGAACCAACTGCTACCACATTTGGGTTTGTTTATGAAGGACGACGAAACTCCCCTTGATAGTAATGTTACTCGAATGGGGCACCAGCTTCTTTGCAAATGTTTCATGTATACAATCGTCAAACCAATTTTGATGCCTTGCGTAGTGCAAAAGATTGTGACCCATGTATGTAACGAAGACCCAACACAGTTGACAGTGTTACGGATCAGCGATGATTCCGCGTTATTTGGCTGGATATTTCAATCGCGGTATACGACAGAGCGAATATACCCCGCCATAATTCGCATTTATTACGTGCGTTGGACTTGGATCTGCGAAATGTGAAAATGTCAATTTGGGGCACCTACGCCTGTCTCGTTGGTGAGATGAGGCAGTTAAGGCAGGCTGTTACCACGGCCGCAGAATCAGTGCCAGGCAGACATAACGATGTCTGCACACCCCTACTGCCTCCTGTGGACTCCCCTTAATCAACAGGTGCTCGATGGTGGAGTTTTTCCCCCCTTTCCTTGGTGGAGGTTCCCTGTCAATAGATGCGCTGGGTATCGCTGACGTTATGCGAGGGCGAAGCACTTCTTGAGGAGTAGAGAATGCGGCCAAGCATCCTCAAAAGGAGGACTGTATACCTTATATCTCCTTTCAGAAACTTGAGACGGGCGCTTGACCCAATCAACACCCCTTAAGCACATGCCGGTATATATTTGATACCTTAAACTATTCTTTGCAAGAAAAAGACAGATAATTGTATCTCTTTCCTTCTCTCTCTCTCTCTCTCTCTCTCTATATATATATATATATATATATATATATGTATATATATATATATATATATATATATATATATATATATGAAGAGTTTGTTTGCAAAAACTGATAAGTCCATATCTGTCAAATGGAGATATTTGCGATTAAAGGTCAAGAAAAATAAAGAGAATAATAAGAAAATGTTTACTTCTTTTGACGTTAACTTCAAAAATATACCTTTATATGTAGTGACCAATATATCATTTAAAAGGTATTATTTTGTACTTTATGACAGAGAGCGTACTTCAAAATCTTCTAAATGGACTTATCGGTTTTTGCAAACAAACTCTTCATATATATATATATATATATATATATATATATAAGCATATACATTAACATATATACAGTATGTTTCATATATATATATATATATATGTATATATATGTGAGTGTGTGTGTCAGTGTGTGTGTGTGTGTGTTGTATGCTGATGTGTATGTTTACAAACGAGAATAAACATATTGCATATTATATATACGTACATACACACACAAACATGAACGTAATCTCGCCAAAGAGCAAATGCATTTGGTTAATGCACACGCTGTTGAATTTCTGCTTGCACCGCTCCAAACTAAAAAAAAAAATGAACGAGATTAAACGCCACCGCCTCACACGCCAAACCGTACGACTATTAGGCAAATGAAAGAGATAGAAGATAAACACCTGTTAAGCCATCGGACTCATCATGAACGCACGCGAGAACTGAATAGAGAATGAGTTTATCTATCTATGACTCATGGATTTAATTGGAAAAGGATGAGAAAGGGAGAAATTGACATGATTGTTCTTGTGATGACGTACAAAGTAAATACCTTTTCACGAAAGTTGGAATTGACTTGGTAAATTTGAAGGGTAACGCCAGAGAAATGTCTCGACTTTCGAAAAAAAAAACTGTTGTATTATGTATATTGTATTGTATTGTACAAATGTATATGTATTACTTCATTCATTTTATTAATGTCATCGGATACGGCACACACACATACACGCACACACACACACATACACACACATACACACACACACACACACACACACACACACACACACAATACAATGTTTATGGCAATACATAGCGAGGCTATTAATTTCGTTTACAAAGGCTACGGGAGTACATGTTGGATTGATCTCTTGCACGCGACGGTATGCACGGCGACTATATTGATCTATTTGTTCTTCTGTGATGATTATCGGTTCATGTGACTCACGGAACCTGTTGCGTAGGAATGGGATGTATGGCAGGAAATTGATAAGTTTATCACATTTTTCCCATGTAACCTCTTGGGTAGGAATGAGATGTATGGTATTAGATTATAAAGTTTATAATATTTTACCTTGTAACGTTTTGTTGTGTAAACATCTAAACTTCATGTACCAATAGATTGATCACTTTTTGTGATTTACCACATGTGATCACTGTAATATTTGTTCTTTTTTTATATCATGTCGTTATATCATTGTTTGTACAGAGCACCGAAATAATCTGTCTGTTTTTATAACTATGATCGTAAAACATGTGCAATTCAGCCTTTGGCTGCCAGACATGATTTTTAACAAAACCTGTTCAATTCAATTCAATTCAAAACCAAAGAAATTACGCAGTACATGTTTGTTGTCTTTTACTGACTCAAAACCGTGTCCAATACAGTGAAATAGGGTTAGAATGTTGTTCAATAGTATCAAAAGGAAAATGGAACAATTGCATAAGAAAACTGTGTGATTAAGGGTGATCTCTACAACCTATTAATGTTTGTGTTTCAATGATTACAGTATACATCTCTTTTTAACGTACTGTACTTCGTTTGCGACTTGTCTTCTGCTGTACTTGCCTCACAGATTGCTGTATCTGAAAATAACACGAGCTCACTATAATACAGGAGAGCGTTCATGGTTCTCGTCTCGCTAATAGACTTATGGGTTCGAATCTCCATGGTAACGGGAAAGAAACGTTTTCCCTCCGCCTGCGTAATGTATACCGCTGATATGGGTTAAAGGCCGACAGCCAGCCGTACCCCTTATAAGGCACCTGATTCTCAGCGACCACCGTGAAAGAGATGTTGGGGGTAAATCGTCACGCCCTCACCATTCTCCCCAACTTTACACCTAAAGATATTTTTCACTTATTTAGAGATTCATGAGATGACATGAATGAAATAACACTTTAATGGCCTAATGAAGTTTGCTGAGCTACGAAAATGAAGGTATCCATTGATTCCCATGTTCATTATGTGTGTGTGTGTGTGTGTGTTTGCTGTGTATGAATCGTTGAAGAGATCTTTACGTCCAATAGTCCAATAGTCGTAGTTTACTAAACGTTGGAGAGGAAATGGGAAAAGAAATCTGACAAATCGTTTTGCGACTCATAAAACTAAAACTAATTTTCACAACATTCTCTTCACACTCCTTGTGTAAAAAGCTCTCCCGTTGGGGTGACAAGAACGCTTCTTCTTGGCATTTTCGCACCAGAGATGCAAAATAGGAGATTGAATTCATAATGCTTATCGATTTAAAGAAAAGAAGTTGTATACAGATTATCATCCTCGTTAAAACATCAAATTACGAACTCGACTATCAAAATGCGCCAGCCACGTATAAGAATCTCCATTTTACATGTGAATAAAGTATACTACACCACACATGGACCCAGTTTAGCAAAGAGGGAGAGAGAGAGGGGGGGGGGGACGGAGAGAGAGCTGGAGAGCGGATAATTTGTGCATAGTAAATACGCATAATTCTTCTGTTTACCTGTCATGACGTTTCTTCATGTTGACCCTCCCCCCCCCCCCCCTTCGTTAAAGCAGTTTAAAAGTGTGTATGTGTGTGTGCGCGCATAGATAAAGGAAGGGGGTGTGAAAAAAATGCCGGAGCAGGTGAATAATGTCCTGTCGTGCATATCACTAGGAATGCGTATCGAAACTGATGCCGAAATGTAACGCCAATGTAATGATATGTATAGTTGTGTTGCGGGTAATGCCTCACGTGAATACGAAAATACACCTTGATATCGATCATGCCCTTTTGCGATGAGATTTGCTCGCTTGAAGCTCTTCATTTAAAGATAGTGTTCACAATTCTGTAAAAAAAAAAAAGTGATGTATGGAAATGATACGTCGACATCAAAGATGGAACGAACAGAAAATTGTGTGTAAGATCCATAAATCTTAAAGTAAGCCCGTCACAATGGCTATACATGCAATACGTCACGGACGCCACTGCCTATCTGTCATTTTGTGGATAATGTTAATAGAGTGCAAGTGACTATCTTGGCATTGACAAATCAGAATAAAGCACGCGCACTCCATAGTATCCCTCACAATGCATGCTGAGCTCATCACTGATAGGAGACGAAGAACATCGACAGCGAAATCGAATCCCCCCACGCGGTATATCTCAACGTCGCTATATAGCTTTTGTAATACACAGAAAATCTCTTTCCATATTATCTGTCTCAGCATGGCCTTGAAAATAGAACTGGAATATTTATCAATGATCGCGCAATTCTCCGTGTATACGATACCAGCGGGACGCAACTCTCTGATTTTCCTGTGAAAAGAAAAGCCGGTAGATGCTCTCAAAGAGAGAGGCAGCCTATTATACGCGACTGGCGAATCAAAACTGGAGTGTGTTTTTCCCGTAACCGCCTACGATATCTTCCTAACGGATAATCTCGGAAACAGCCCCGTTTAATTAACGCGAGGCGGATGCTTAGTTTATTTGGCTAATTAGAGTCACTTCTAATGACGCAGAGGGCCACTTTTCCTCGTGTTTTGAATATCGGCATCTATACACATTTATCCGAAGGACAAATTCTCCGATTTTTCCGGGAATACTTTTTAACTGCAACTTTCCTGTTATTATTTTTCTTGCATTTCCACGGTTCAATAATCATTTTTTTTTATATTTCACAGGGTTCCTTCATAACATGATGTCAAAAGTTAAAGATTCAGACGTAGATTTTATCGTTTAGACATTTTTGTAGTGCCATCATTACAGTAAAATGAGTTTTACGCTATTGATATACAGGTAACCGTCCCCCTTTTTGCTATCATCAGGTTAACATAAGAACATGTTTTCATGTAAAAAAAACAACCCACAACACACATTACGAGAGCGTCATTTGTCTTGTTCAGTTTTTTGTTTTATACAGTCACATAATTATTAGTAACAAAACAATGGGTACACCGATAGCTTGAGAAGATGGAGCCGAAAGTAATGTTAGTACCCTCAAAGAAATAAATTTTCTGTGTCACAAAATTTCATACAAGGAAAATATAAAGTAAAGAATTACTGGAATATATTAATATACTTTATATAAAAACACAAAGGAAAAAATCAGTATAACTTTGTTCAAAGTCTTACTGAGTATGACAGGCGAATAGAAATAAGATTTATCCACCACTCCTTTGCAGCATTTTCGAAGCGTGTGTTGAATATTACTTATCTATGAGTCCGTCACCTGTTAAGCGCAACATTGTGGGATCCTTCATATGATGTCACGTTTTGTTTCTTAAAAAATGCTGTCTGAAAATAACATCACACTAACTTGATTTGTATAAACCTTCATCATGACGAAACCGAGCGGTTATTATAGTACTATGAAGCAGTCCCTATGTAGTCACTAAACATTTGCCTTTACCCGAGTCCTCCTAAAGAGGGGAGTACTGTAATTTTATTAATCCGCACTGGCTTCCCCAGTTCATTAAAATCATGTTCGACGTTCGTTGCGGGAGTTCGAGCCAAAAAGCCCTACGAAATTCTGCACAGGTTCTCAGTTAATTAAGAAATCGACCAGCATACATCAATCAACGGTGCCCATGCACAGTGCTTACCGCCCATATATGCTATGTGAAAACTGTTTAAAAAAAATATGGGAAAGAATGAATGACATATATAACTAATAAAAATTAACTACATATTGCATCATGAAACAAAACAAACGTATATAGGGGCCAGTATATAAATGTTTACTCAAACATTTATGATATAAAAAATGTTTAATACGCAGACGTATAACTTGTGTGTATGTCTGCTTCAAAAAGTAACGGATTTTAATCTAACATCACATCGCATCCTGGTCCCTGATGGAGAATGCGATCACTAACCTGTTTGGTGCTTTTGTGTATAGAACATGCATTGACATGGCAGGATAAAGCATTTAATGCCGTTGTAGGTTTTTATCATATATATATATATATATATATATATATATATATATATATATATATGATATATATATGTATATATGATTTGATTTGATTTGATTTATTTCGGCTTAATTTTATGCCGTTGTAGGTTTTTATCATATATATATGTATGTGTGTGTGTGTGTGTGTGTGTGGTGTGTGTGTGTGTGCGTGTCTGTGTCTCAAAGCCCAGCATTAATCATTTAGATATTGGCTCTATAATATCTATTGAAAGTTATTGAATGCTCCGTGTTAAAATGAATACAATAAACTTTGCATTGTGAAACGACGTGACGCAGTGGTCAGGTGTAACACATTGAAGTGTGAGACTAGGACTGTCCACTATTTGAAACTGATGACGTCATCTTGCGAGATATAAAACAGAATTACAAACCTAATGGGAGTTCACTGTATTTCATGAGTTGAATTTTGACGCAGCTACGACAGCGAATGAGAGGTAGTCACATACCCTTCAACGACAGACCCCATGAAGCAGTTAAACCGCACTCAATTTAATGACAATATGTCATTACGTGCTCGAAAGTATCACAATGCAGGGCTCGACATTTTCAGTGGCTCGGTGGTCCGGGGCCACTAAAAATGGATGTTGGGCCACGAAATTTCTACAAAGGCTATTTTGGTGGCACGTAATATTCAGAATGGATTGTTACGATTCCGTTTATTTCGGGCTACTAGATATCTTTTCCGGGGAACCAAAATTGAAAGATTTTAGTGGCCTGAACGAATCACCAGAGAAAAGAGTTATAACGTGTCAAGCACTGATGATGATGATGATGATGATGATGATGATATATATATATATATATATATATATATATATATATATATATCAATAATAATGTCACAACAGAGGAATGCATTAAATGCCAATCCTGATTTTAATTAAAATCAAGACTGGCATTTAATGCATTCCTCTGTTGTGACATTATTATTGCTATTTCTAGTACTGCCAATACACGGAGCAACTACTATATATATATATATATATATATATATATATATATATATATATATATATATATATGTATATATATATATATATATATATATATATATATATTCATATATATATATATATATCTTAACGATTGATTGTCATTTCATGTCACGGAAAGATTAGATAGAGCTCATGCACGCAAACTCTATCTTCGTTCAATAGGAAAGAAGTCATGCGTACAGCTGATATTTTGTTTCCTATCACGGCGTTGAAGCATGGTCTAATTTGTGACAAGAGAACGAAGTAGCGGATATCGCATGAGCAACATCGGATACAATTTCATTCCACGGGGATATGTTCTTTATTCTGTTTGAAAAATTACGTTCTCTCCCCTGGCAGTCTGCTAGAACAATCATAATGCTACGACGGGGGAATGAAATGAGTCTAGATGATTCTCTACTTTATTTCCGTCTGATTAAGATGAAGAGCCAATACCTCGCATGTAATGAGCGATCCGTTTCAAGAAGTATACGACTCAACAGCAGCAGCAGCAGTAGCAGTAGCAACAACAACGACTACAACAACAACAACAAAATGGAAACGAAAATTGGCATTGTGCTTTCTTGTAGCGCTGACAGTAATGAATTGTGTATCTACCTATTCCCCTGGACCTATCGGTCAAAATTGACGAGAATTAATTGCCATTCTCGATGCATTTCCGTTCCGGATAGGAACCCGCACCGAGGGCCACATCGATGCCGTTCACCTCTCCAGGGGCGCTGAGCTGAAGCAATCAATAGATAAACAAGCAAACAAAGAGATAAAGAGATAGATTGAAATAGATATATGGGTGTAATTACTTATATATATATATATATATATATATATATATGATAATTGAACGAAATCATCTAGTAAGAAAATATAGCATGGATAATGAATAACTGACTAAACCAATTAGATAGATATATATTTAGATAAATAGGGAAATGAAAACAGTTAATTCGGTGTATGAAAAGATGAATGATCAATCGAATAGATACGAAAACTGATGTATAGAGAGACTTAACGAGTAATAATAGTATAAACGAATGGATAAGTGGCAAATAAATTGATGAAACGTCGCATTAAACGCATAATACAAACTGATATATAGTGGTCAATCTCACCTGCCGAATGAATTCTCTGGACGAAGCAAAATGAAACATACATTTTCTTCTGTTAGCAATCAGTTTCATAGTTTCAGAAGGCAGTATTTTTTTTTCTAAAGGTCAAGCAATTGGAAATTACACCTTTATTTGCACTTTTGGATATCATAATAATCATTTACATCTAACACAGAACACTTTATGCGTCTTGATTATGGGCTTAACAAATGCATCGCAGCAAAATAGTTATTTTTTACATTGTCCTCGATAAATGTACCTTTGGTTTTGTATGATAAGTGACATGCACATATCATTTGTGTAAACCATCTCCTGTTTACCTCTAGATCAAGAATTCAATGTACGAAATATTCATCCTGCAGAGTAAATAAGCGACCTTAATTATCATCAGTTATTCGAAATGGAAGCTGTCTTGGCATAATTAGCAAACGACAACAATATCCACCAAGTCTACATCTAGAGACGACAAGACACACACACACACACACACACACACACACACACACACACACACACACACACACACACACAAGGAACATTTCTAACCAGATCATTGGTTTTAAAGAGGTAGTAGCAGTGTCGGCATGACATTTCCTTAAAATAGTTAAGTATTGATTCAATACCAAGGGCACATTCTATGTGGTTCACAACTTGGAACGCGCAGGCCTGTAATACTCCATTGAATCGAAGCTCTCGAGTTGTTACATCAATCACGTTCTAACATTAATGGCACTTGTCGTCATAGTACTATTCGCAATCTGATAATCTCGTAAAGTCACGTAACAAAGCATACATCAGTTTAGAGCCATTATTAGCTGTACAGTAGAAAAGATTAATGATCCTACCTTCTGCAAAAGGCAGTGTCAGATGTTGCCAACCTATGCGAAGTCAGTACATTGTATTTGGGCTGTGTTTGCTGACCATTTTATGCATTCGTTCAAAGTTCAAAGTTCAAATTTATTTTCATTTTCATCAAATAAACAGAATAATTATATACAATTTATAAGCAGAACATATTTGTAATAATTGCAAAAAAGTAACTTAACAAAATACATTTGGTAATGAGTAATAAAATGAAGAAAACATAGAATTGTATTATTTACTAAAATATATACATATGCATAGTACAAATTAAATAAGGATGTGAATGGAAGTGGGGTGCCCACTAAAAAGCAAAGCTTGTACGATGGGACCCTCATTCGTCTTTATTAGAGTTAATATAATGTGAGTCTGTTCTATAATACCATAATTGCGTTCATTATTTTTTACGTTTGGCTATTTTCCTACCCAAGCATATAATGTATTTTGGAACACTTATAGCTAACGCTGATATATAAGACGTCATATCTTTAAACGTTGTGTGCTGTGGTGGACTTGAATCAAGTTCACAATCAATAGCATTGATCACAAACAAGAAAACCGAACATTTTGTCGTTCAAAATGCATAGATACGAGGGGTAGACAGTGATGGTAATATAACCGGTGACCACCACGCGGAGTTGTGTTCAGCAATAATAACCATGATAACAGCCGTCCAGACGGCATGATAGCACCCAACTCATCGTACGGTGTGTCATCAACGGGTGTTTACCAACACGTCGCTCTTACTTGCGACTCATATAAAAAACAATGCAAGGGAAACATCCGGACTACTTCTTTGCTTGTTCAGGCAGGTATGGTCAGAATCCCAAACAGGTGTATAAATGGCGCTGGAACTATTTGTACGGGCGCGTAAAGGCATCGTCCACTTAATCGTTATAACAATGTTGTCGCAAATGATGATAACGTTGTCGCGAACGATTGCAACAGCATTTTACAGTACAGCTATAATTCGATAACATCAGATAATGGGGAAAGCGTTATAACCATTACACTGGCAGTGAAGACGTATATGGCGTCATAATGGCTTACTGAATGAGAAGCAGACGTCATTATCTCTTTTATTATGACGTAGCCTCATAGCTTTAATTTTCTCTGGAGACTCTATGTCTCTTCTTTGTGTTCTACGTATATGGCCCAAGACAAAGGGACAATTACTAGTCTCATGCCAAGAAAGAAACATGAAAAAATGCAAGAGCAAAAACAAGAACAAAAAGTCAAAACAAACATCATGTTGCAAAATTTTCTTCAGAAGAATAAGCCATAAGTCATGTGAGTAGTAGCCGGCAGAGTTAGTAGTCACATGACAATGAAGAAGGACCATTTTGATTGGCTTTTTGGACGGTCTGTCACATGACATACAACTGGCATTTCACCTGTCACAACTTTTGTAGCACCTGTCCTTAATTGTCTTTTTTTTAAATTCCATTATAGTCTTAAATATGTCGTCTGTAAACCAGTATCACTGGTGTGTGTTTGTTTGGTTGTGTGTTAGTTTGTTTGTTTGTGTTTGATGTTTGTGTGTGTGGGAGGGGCTTAATGTCAATGTTACTCTTTACTATAGTCGGTTGGCAATAATCATTTCATCGTATCATCATACATAATTGGATTAGGGAATTAAGGAGCATGTGCGTTTGCGATCTTTTCCCATTTGCATGACACAAGAGAGAGAGAGAGAGAGAGAGTGTGTGTGTGTGTGTGTGTGTGTGTGTGTGGGAGGGAGATCACAAGTTAGTTTCATGAGATTCTGATGATGGTAACAGTGTTGGCTTTAGAAAGATCTAATTATTAGAGTTGCTCCTACCAGAACCTCTGTCTTCATGAGATGACCTTCTCCAGACAGAAATCAGGCAAGGAAAAAGCTAGTAACACACCTTAATCCATCTTCTATTATCATATATTGTCTGAAGTCCGCGCTGTATGCTGCAGAAGCGCTCTTTACTGCGTAATCGTCGTAAGAACACTTTACGACTCTCGCATCTAGCTGCGTTCTCCGGGCCATTAAAACATGAACGTGACTCTCGCTCATTGAAGGAACGTAAAAAAAAAAAGCCACAACAAAGAAGAAAAAAAGGGGGGAGAGAGAAAGAGACATGGAGGGAGGGGGGGGGGGGGGAGAATATAAGAAGAGGGTGAGAAGGGAGGAAAGGGGATATAGAATTGGCTCATTTAAGGCCCATCCATTCGTATTTTGATTTCCCCTGTGGAATCCGTAGATCGATGTGGTCACTTGCTCCTATTACTTGCTCGCCTCTTCCCCCTCAACTAAGTCAGAGAGACAAACAGCAAGGGAATAAAGTAACCAATCAGACTTATTGCTTTTTATCACCTATCTCTACCATATGCTCCTATTATCTCTTTCTTTCTCTCTTTCTCTCACCCCCCCCCCCCCTTCTCTCTATTTTTCAATTGTCCTGTTTTTTTGCTCTGCTTTTCTGTCTGAAACTCCCTCTTTATTTATCTTTCAGTCTGTCTCTATCTCTCTCCTCTGTACAAATCTGTCTGTGTTCTTATGTTGTTGACATGTGGTAGTTACATTCCAAGCACTCGGAAGTTCCTCTTGGCGTACAAATGAATAATTTTTGGTCTTGTGTTTCTTCTCTGGCGTTCAAGATACATTAGTACTTCTTCTGGTTATGTGGAAAATTCTACAAAGTGCTAAGCCCTTTACGTAATCAGGTCATGATCTATATCGTAAATTCTATAGAATAACAATGAACTTCTATATCTGGAATCTATACAAATTTTGCTAATTAGACCTGCAGCGTTTGCCTTTTTTAAATTGTATTGATCGAGTTGATAAGGTTAACTGTGCCAGCTCCCGGTCTGATGGATTTATTCCAGGATGTTCTTGCATTCTATAACAATTCTCAACCTCCCTTTTTTACCTCGTCCTTGCTGGGTTCTGTCAGAGCCTTGTCTATCCGTCTATGTCAAAAAGCATAAGCCTGTATTGCCATCTCATTGGGTCTGATTGTCAATATGCCATATAACCTGCCTTATGATGGATGTGCTTATCAAATTATCAACTCTGTATAACAAGACAGTAGATTGACAATTTGTACTTCACCCCCGTTCCGCGTCGGTGGGAGCGATTAGACGCGTAAATTCTATTACGAACTGCTTGTCACTAGCATAGCATCGCTCGACAGAAAGGGACAATCCAATTTGCCTCTATCCGTGTGTGTATTGGTGTAACAGATCGACAACACGCCATCTTCGGGCTTCAATGCGTTTACCGTCGGTATTCGTGGAAGATAGATACCTTGTAGTTGTTATCGGCAGATGTCGGCAAGACGAGTGTTTTTTTCTTTCACGGCCTCTTCCAGTGTTTATCACGTGGTGTGCGCATTATTCTATTCGTCATGTCAAGAAATATACACAATTCAATATGATTGATGAAATTATTGCATGACGTTAGTACGTCGGAATGTAGCGCGTAGGTATCAGTGCTTGATGTCAGATGTTTTTTACATTTCTTCAAAGTTTGTTCGGTTTCTCGCTCGAAGTAACACCACCTCCTTTTGTGGGAGCCAATGTTTACAAGCATTGCTTTATAGTGAGCCGCTTCTTGGTACCAGAATTCACCAGCAGAAATGGAGCTGTGTTCGAAATTTAAGTAATTTGCTGATGATATAATCATACCGATGTATCAGTTTTGCATTTTGAATTGTTCTGCTGGAAGAAGATATCAAAAAGTCAAATTTGTAAAATCAAATTAAACCGAATTTAGAGAACAGGTAAGATGGAATACTTCAATCACATGACTGTACAGGTCTGTTTAAAAGTGTGTGCGCTTGCTTAGCTGTTCGCTCTGTTTCACTTCTTTAAGTTTATCTTTTATTCCTTGCTTTTGTTTTGCCTCATGTGTCACTGGAATAGTCAATATCAATTTCAATGATTGTTTTTTTGTATAAGACGTGTCTTCTTCTAGAAACAGTCAGAAGTTATTAGTGTTATCATTTTATTTTATAACTAATTCCTATCTTACATAACGGATCATATCTAGTAGGATCCTGACTGTTTTCTTATGTATTTTTTTTTGTATCTCCGAGGCGAGTATGCAGCAAAATTGTCAACCTAAAATGACATTGACCTTGCATGCCTTGTGTGACATCAGCGGTCATGGTCATATGACTTCAATTTCAATTTCAATTTATTTCATATTTTACACGACAATAGCACAGAAAAAAAAATACAATTATCCAAAACCAAAATCATACAAAGCATAAATTGGCTGAAACTTCATCGAAATGTATAACAGTCTCTCTCAGTATGGAGACAAAAATGTTTGTTTAGAGTTGGGCTTTGGTCATAGTACGAGATATAATGATGGGGCCTACGTAAACGCAAGCTTGTTCAGCCGCGGGTCCCAGGATAAATCAGATAGAGGAATTTTTGAAGTACAGATATATATTCAGGCCATCTATGATTGGGAGGAACTTATTGAAACTAAACAAAAAAGTCAAACAAATGTTACTAAACAAAACACAGAAAAGCCACATGATGCAACAATATCAAAAACTCATTACTAACAAGTTAGTAAGGATGAGTATGGACACGTCGGTTTCGAGTCTGTCCAATTAAAATTGTATACTTCTCGAAGAGAAAACAAAATCTATTTCAAGAAAATGTGGTATAAATGACTTTTTTTTTTAATGGATTCAAATAGCAACCCAACGAATAAGTTTCATAACGATCAAGGAGAGAGCCATATTGAATTAGGTTTTACATTTAGAACAGTGATATTATATGCAATAATGAGTCCATGACGTAGCACAACTCTTCCAATGTTTTTGCCTAGATGATGATAATAAGAATATGTTATTATCCTTCTCAGTGGTCTAATAGCAGCTTGAAATTCCCTCTGTTTAAGAGCACACATTCTTTATGTTCTTTTAAAATCAAACAATTATTGCTGAGCGGCTTCAACCATCCATCAACTCTCGTCTTGTTACAGTCTATCATCTTTAATCTGGCAAAATATGAAGTTACATTTAGGGAGAAAAGAACTAAGAGGTTCTTGTTGATATAATAATAATGCTTGTATATGATTACATATTGTGAACCACGCAAAAGATTCTATCCGAAATAGTAGAACGACGCGTAATTTCTCGATGTCACAATTATGACACTTTCATTGTTTTATGTGTTTGACATGGCTATTGAAGTAAAAAAAAAAATGTAGTAAGGAACAGAGTTTTACTTTAAGGCATCCTGACGAACTGCAAGCGAACTCGCCTGTACGTTCTTAACTGCCCTGTAAGTCCGCCTGTGTGAGTGGGCGTTGGGGTGTGTGCTTAATGAGAATAAGAATCGGTGTCAGTACACACGACAGGTCTCGCCTCTCTCGTCTCTCTTTGCATAATGATAAACGCTTATGATCAAATTGAGTTTGTGCACAGTGAGCAATGTGGGTGTGTGAGTGCGTGTGTGGCGCGCGCGCGAGCGTGTGTGTGCGTGTTTCACACGTAATCATCCCCCCAAATTTGGCATTTATGTCCATCAAACAAAGTGTGAAACAAAATACAAAGCATACTGTCCATTGCACAACTGTTGTTTTATCAGTAAGAACTACATAAATCGTAAAGTATACAATGAAGCGTATGCAATTTCGCAGAATAACCAAGAATAGCAATGCATACCTTGGAAGGTTGACCAAAAAGTTTATATAACAATGGAAAAAAGTTGCCAAAACCGAATGTTATCACATAACGATTATCCAATGTTATATATCGAAAGCAAATGTTTTCTAAATCGATATTTTAATGCTATGAATTTAAAAGATTTAAAAAAAAAAAATTGCATCTACATTAATTTCAAAGTTTGGGTTCAGTATAAACAAATGTATTTTGAGAATGTACTGTTCTCAACAAAGGAAGATAGAATTCGTTGGATCGTCGCGTGGGGTAATCATGCACATGGCTAATTAGTATGGAATAAATCACGAAATTAGGAAGTTGATTGATGATACAATTAAACATGAACTGGCCCTGTTAAAATGCATAAAAATCTTTTATTGTCAGATGCTTAATCTCGCATTTATTTGTAAGCACATATTGTCTTGCCTATATTCCAGTTCAGTTCAGTTCAGTTTAGTTTTACTTATTTATTATTTCGTTATGCATACCTAATGTCAAACCTATTAGATCTAGGTCATAAACCAGAATATTCGCGGTTGCGATTTAGCCAATCGTCCACCTGTCGACCTAATTTGAGTGTAGAAAGCAGCGCCGCCGCGATGCGAGCTGGTAAATGAGTGCCGCTCCAAAGTGGCTTATCTGGTGTACGCAAATGATGTTTTAATGAGTAATCAGGTAAATTAAAGCTCGCCAAGCGAGCACAATTGGGGAATGCGGCGCCGTTCATCGGTTCGCGAAGAGTGGAGACTGACATTCAAAAAAAATTCCAGCGCTGGTCGTTGGCGAAGGAGATTACACGAGAGAAGCGCAGTTTGTGTATGCTGATAATTCTAGTAATTCAGTGCCTTTCATCAGGGAATTCGACTTGATTGCTTACTTCCTTCACTATCTCACCTCTCTTCCCTTCTCTCTGTTCATATAGGCTATTCTCTCTCGGGCGACATCCCCCCCCCCCCCCTCTCTCTCTCTCTCTCTCGATCCATTCTATATGTATGTGATGTTGTGTGTCGCAGTGTAAATATATTTTGCAAAAATCGGCATTTTACTAGGATAATCATGTACATTCAGTTTACATCGGACAAAATTCATTGGTCCATGGATCTGCAGATTATCAGAATATTGAACAGAATTGTACGAAGACTCATACATACTATGATGAAGTTTATGCACCGGACGCTAGTGCTAGAGTGACTAAAAGGCATACATATCCAACATTAACTTCTTGTGCAAGAACTCGTCGTCGCATTGCCCAAAATGTAACGAATAGTCACAACAGTCACGCATGTGACGCTTATCGATCGACCAAGACGAATGCACAGTTGATATTACATAGTTCATTCATCTATTGTTACCCCAATATACACTTCCAGCCGAATATCTGAATATCCTAACCTTCTCTATAAGATCCATGGTGAAAAGTTAATATTGTATGACATTTCTACCTGCAAAATTCTTGCCTGTGTTATTAACCCAGTCCCCAAAGAGGTCGGGTCATCCTTCAAAGCATATACGAAAAACTACCCCAACCTCCCCTCTTCCCTACCCCCCCCCCTTATATAAAAAACGACGAGACATTCGTTCCATTGCCAATCGCTAAGACGCGTATCAAAACACAATATTTGAGTAAACCATTCACAGCGAGCTCCCAATTTTGGCGCGCAATTAGCGAGACCGAAAATCTGGTCGCGGAAGACCAACACCATCCCAAGCTTGCTGGCTGCTGGCGCGTCGCGGAGAAAAAGGCCCGCGGATTTTTAACTGCACACTATTCATGCATGCAGAGCGGCGATCCGGTCGACCGTGTGCAACCTCCATACGAATTAGTACGGTAATGAGACTCGTGAGTTCAGCAAGCCCTTTCCCGCCGACAGCGGGAAAATCATGTCGCTAACGCGAAGAGGCATTAATTTCGAAGGAACCGTGGAAAGACTTACACTCCCGTGTTTCGTCTCACGAAGATCAAGACGTGGTAATCGCGCCGTGGAAATCAGCTGAGACCATGCCCGATCTTGTGCGAAAATGCTCACACAGGTGATGAAGCGGCCACAAAATCGCATGTAGATCAAGTTGTGTGCTTTCTTTGCGCCTTTTCTGTTATTCCTGGTTTTTTTTTCCCCTCTGTCTGCCAAACGACCAGCAGTGACGAGTCTTCTCACATCCAGACTGGATCGGGATCTATTTCCCACCTGTAGACAAAATCGTGAGTATATTAAACACGTGTTTTTGCACTTTGGCGTCCTTTCTATTGCCTCTGGCGGGCTTGCCGAAAAGCTTTCCAAGGCGCTTGAATCGCCGTCCACAATGCGCGGGGAAAAAAAAACAGGCGAGGCAAGAACATGAAGGTTAGAATTTCCAAAAGTGTTCATCGTCACATTTGCTGGGGGCGATTCAAAGGGAAGACTATCGCTGAATTGCACAAGGACATATGAAGGAGGGTTTATTGTTCAGAGCAAAACTGCATCGTAGCTAAATGTATATTTGTTTTCTCACAACCCTCGGTGTTCACAGAATCTTTCAAAGGTGAAGTTCTTACGTCTCTAGGGAGCTTCATTACGACTTCTTCAACAGACATTTAACAAGATTTTAACCGTGGCACAAGGGGCGTTATTTGGATGGTAAGATGTAAACAGAGATGTTTTGATTATTTTGTAAAAATGGGAAGGTGAAAATATGAAGAGCAGGTGTCGTAATCCGTGTGTTTATATTATTTACATTAAAAAAAACCCTTCATTTGTCACCCATTTGTCGCCCCAGAACGAAAAAATTAAAAAAAAGGTAAAATGGAAAGTTTAAAAAAAAGTACGTATATTCTAATCATTTGACATGTTTAACTCTTCAGTTATTCCCATTTTGTGTAATGCTGGAATACTATTAAACAGGTCTTTTTTGTTGCTAATCATCAACCCAAACCAAGAAAATTCAAACTATATGATTCGCAAGTCTGAAGAAAAGTAGCTGGAAAAGAACAGAGAAAATCGTTTGTCTTCGTCATGCAGCCTCTTTTCGTATTTCCTTTCCTCCTTAAAAAAGAGCACAAAACGAAGCAAATACATTTCTCATGTTTGCGCCAAATCATCAATGTCATGTCGATATCATATGTGTGAAACATGTTGTTAGCCGGTTACCTGGGCAACGGCACAAAAGCGTTTCTGGCTTACATGACGCAATGGATGTGAGGCGGAAAAAAATATCTCGTTCATACCGTCACTTGAGATGGAACCTTAAATATATCATTCGCTTGAAACGCTGGAGAAAACTATATTACACGACATTCTATCCATCTCAAATATTCCCGTATCTTCTAGATATTTGGTATTACAGAAGTTCGTGTTAGTTTCTATGTGACGGAAAATTTTTTTCCAATCGTAATAAGAGTGATTGACATTTCATATTATTTCCGTTAAAGAAATATAATCTTGCGTTCTTGCCGCAGCACGAATATATACTTCACATTCTGAGAATCGCTTGATCAAATCCGAACAGCATGTTAATGATATCCCTCTCGAGTTTATACATCATGTATAAGCAATCATCGACACATTTCCTTACCAAGTATATGGAACTTAATTATATGGAAATTGATTCTCGGCCCTTTTTTTTTTTCTATCCATGAGTTACTAAAAGTTTATCGACTAACATTTCTACGAGTGCACCCTGAAAGGGAATGTACAATACTGGTTGAGGTGGGAATTCATTTTTTGAACATTCCTAAGTGAGATAATGGGAAACCTCTGAGGAAATATGAAAGAGCATGTAATTTTAAGAAGGATTCAACTTTTATTTGATGAAAATTGGTTTTAAAATGGCTGAGATATCCAAAAAAGTGATAATAATAAAAGGCAACAGGCCACGCCTTTTATTAGGATCTCTTTGTTTCACCTTGTTTAGGGATATCTCAGCTATTTCAAAACCGATTTTCATCAAATAAACTTGTGATACCCCTTAGAATTGCATGCTCTTTGACATCTCATAGAGTGGTTTCTGAATATCTTGCAAAACGTTAAAAGCTAAATCCTCACCTCAACCAGAGCTGTACACACCCTTTAACACAAATCTGGGGCAATTTAAATCACTCAAACCAAATGAATGAATTCGGAAATTAGGTAAAACGTGTTTTTTGTTTTTGCATAGTGGTAATTCCCAACACTCTGAAAAGGTACCTATGCACGGGGTAAACGCATACAGGAAAAAAAAAATCCCGTTTTTTCCCTTAGCCACTGCCGTTCACGACTACTCTTGAAAATGTTTTTGTTTTTTTGTTTGTTTAACTGAGTGACTGAAATATTCATACATACATACATACATACATACATACATACATATCCATACTTATGTGTAATAAATGATTATGTTCATATGTATATATAAATACATACAATCTTTAATGTTTCTGTTTATTCTCTTACCTTACAGTATAGGCAGCAGACATGCATGAGTCACCCTTTGTTGATATCATAAAGCTATGAGATTTTGGAGATTAGAACCAAACCGATATATTATTAACTTGTTTGTTTGTGTAAGGGCGTCTTAGTCAGCGTATATGAGTACAAATCAGTGGTAGTTGTTTTGTTTTGTTTTGTTTCTTTACTGTTACAGCCACTGAATCTGGTCGTATCTAATGGTATGATTCATTTTCAGATTTTCCTCGGTGTTGTTGACTGTGGGGTAGTGTTTGCAACCAATAGCCCGTTACTCTGTCGATGTTAGGTGTAACTTGTGTCTATTCATAATCCTTGTCTCGTAAAATAATTGGCGTCAATGTCAAAGTCTCCTCAGTTCGTCTTGAATTAGAGCACGATTGATGAATAAAGATTGGCAACACAATCGAAGATATGATATGGAATATTTTCCACCAAACTCAAGCATCATTTGAGGCAATATACGAGGATATGTGTTAGATTCGGATTCTTGATTTACACAACTAATGTGACGACATCATTTGAAGCTGAAATAAAATTCTCTTCCTCCTCCATCTAAATGCATGCACTCTCTCTCTCTTTCTATATATTCATCCATTTATGCGTGTATCAACTTGCAATCAACATATAAATCTTCAATATCCATATATATATTGTTGTTACCTTCAATATGTCTAATTTTTCCTATAACTCTCTATCTAACTGTTCTCTTTTATATTCACTCGCAACGATACAAACAACGCCGAGATGGTAAATGTGCATATATTCCTTGGATTTTATTGTTACAAGACAACTTTATCTGCTTACAAATCTTCAGCCGTTTCAATTTCTAACAGAAAAAAAAAAATATTTCCCTACAGAAATTAAATGTTGGAGATGGTTTTACTCGCGGAAGTAGCGGTTTCGTGGATGAAAAGATGCCTTTATCCTATTTGTGCATGTCACAATTTGCAATAGAGTATTTTACGCTCCGGAAAGCGCGAGAAAACATGATATAAGATACAATGACATTTGGGACCCTTTTATTTCTTCCCGCTTTGAACTATGATGTCAAACACTGCAGCTGTAAATGTCAAGCTTTCTATATACACATTTATACAATTTTGATCTTCATGCTCTTGATTATCACGACACACCAGTAACAATACCAGGACTCTTCGCTATTTTACTGATTTCAACATCATAATTTTCGATATCATTGTCAATGTTTCCGTTGTTATTATCATCGTCATTGCTCGACTTAATAGCAGATTATACAACATAAATTTACTGCATAAATCACTTTACAACCATCACACTCAAAGGAGGCATTCGTACGTGGCAGAACGAAATGATTACTTCATATTTCTTATCTTTCAGTGAACGGAAAACGTTTCCTTCCTATTTGGAAACCAGACATTCTGCCATTTCAAACTATGGCGATTCTGTAAGCATCGGGTTTTGTGACAGTAAGCGTGAATCTTTACGATTAGTAAGCACCATCAATTTTTCTCCGAGGATTCGTAAAAAGAGAGTAGTAGAAGACTAGATGACAATGTTGGTTATGATTAAGAAATCTTGCATAATAGCATATCTTGGGAACATATTTCCCAAGATATATATAAATATATATATATATATATATATATATATATATATATATGTATGTATATATACATATATATATATATATATATATTTCAGCATTTCCATATACTTATAATATTTTGTAAACTTATCCTTTATTATGTATTATGATGAAATTTATGTATTCAATGTCTGTAAAATATTTATATCTTTTATGTTTGAAATTAATGAATGAAAATGAATATATATATATATATATATATATATATATATATACAAATATATAAATGTTTTTTTTGTTTGTTTTTTATACAATAGTTGCATCCTTTTCACACCTATTCGTGAAAGAGATTAGCAGTGACATTCGGATAAGTAAAGAAACATACAGTGATGGTTTTGTTAACTGACCCTGATAGTTGTTGGGTTGTTTTGTTGTTGTTGTTTTTTTGCCCGATTGTTATCGAGCAATTATGTTTGCAAAGCAAGAGAGAGAAAGAGAGATACTAGAGAAAAAAAAAAAGAAAGAGAGAGAGAGAGAGAGAGTGGGGGGGGGGGTAGAGGGAGAGAGATTGAGAAAAAACGTGACAAATATATAAACCCCAAACACATTAAAAGATGGCGGTTCGCTCTAGAGTGCGTTGGCTTCTCGAAGTTCAAACTGTAGTGCACTGGCACGGAGGACTGTGAAAGGAATCTTTGTTTCTCCTTCTTCCATTAAGGTAGACCGACAAAGCACCAAAGAACCCCCCTCCCCCCCCCCCCCCCCCCCAAAAAAAAAAAAAAAAAAAAAAGATGATGAGGAGGGGAAAATGATATCGCCAGTGGAACTGCCGCTGATGAGTGGTACAAATGAACCCTCCACACATTACGGGTCCGGCTGGTAAATGAAACAGGCAAACATAGTCCCATAGACGATCAGCGGTGTGGAAGAAGTAATAGAGTGGAGGTTGTGCGTTTCCCCCCGCCACCACTCGGCCCGATTGAACCATCTCAACGCCACGAGAGCGGGGCGGGTTCGGCCGGCCATGCATCGCTCCCTGTTTGCTCATATTAAGTCATTAGAGGAAAGGTAAACCGGGTGTGCACCGGTGTGCAAATATCGGGTCACCCACTGTACTTTTACCAATTCCGTATTTGAAAGGGAGAAAGAAATTAAGAAAATAAAAGGAACATTAAAACCCCCAGATGAAATGAAGGACGAGCTATAAAGGGATACGTTTTACCCTCCCGAACTGAGGCCCATGGGGTGCGCTTATAAACATATATGCATATTATCATATGCAGGAAGACAGAAAAAGAAAAAGGATTATGCTCAACAAAGTAAATGATAAAACATACTTATTTTTTATCGGGGGGGGGGGGCATAGATATATCCTTGAGTTAATCTGCCTTACTTCACCCCCACCCAGTAGAACAAAGTGACCATATGCCAAAGATCACTCGAAAATTTGTCAAAAATAATCATTGTAATAACGGAGAGATCCATCACAATATCCTACATGAAAATGACATTGCACACACAGAATTAGAGATGGATGTATAAGTGCCATTTCCAAAGAAAGTATACATCTTCCTGGAAATATATCTTATGGAATTTTTTCCGCCTCGTGAAGTAGCAAGGAAGCACGCCTTAGGTTTTTAAAAATTTCTGCAAGAAATTTCCGTGTTTCTATCCCAAATCACTTTCTGATAAATTACGTCTTGTGGCTAAAATCTCCGATGTGGGTTTCAGTTGATGCACTCCAAGATGCATTCTCCAATAACTTTAACAGATTACTCCTCCCCATCCCCCTTTTATTCCTTCTGTTACAGTCATATCTGTCAAATTGGTTTAGGAAAGAAGATGTCATGGAATACGTATAGGTAATCAGAAATGAAGCGTGCCTTTTAAGTTGTTCGAGAGAGATGGCCAGACGACGAGAAAAGCATATTATGTTATGAATTAGGCATGATATATTTCATCTCGAGTTGGCAAACTTAATTTGTAATATTATATATATATTTCTCTCTTATCTCTTTCTCTCTCTTCTGGTGTGTGTATGTGTCTCTACAGAGAACGAGCGAACACTGTACCAGACGATCTGATGATGAACAGACGAAAGGAATACAAAGTAAGTTCCACATGGTTTTGTTTCTGCTGTCGCTTCTGTTTATTTCATTTTCTTTGCAAATTTTGCTTCGAGGGATTCTCTTGTCAAACTCGTGTTGAAAGGATTCCAGAGCTGCCAAGTTTCAGGAGGCTTCATCTTTTCATGTCCTTACAATAGACTATTATAATCTTTTGATTGTAATAATAATGATAATAATAATAATAACAATAATAATTACAAAAACAATAACAATAACAATAATATTAGTAGTAATAACAATAGTAATAATAATGGTAAGAAAAAATGATAATAATGATAATAACAACATATATATATATATATATATATATATATATATATATATATATACATATATATTATTGATATTAAGACCTCCGTGATTCGGGAACTATTTCTGTCTATTGAGATGCATGTAAAACACAATTATCTTCTTGATTGCTCTGCGTGATTTTGATTTTGATATATTGGCAGCCCTGTGATTGTCAAGGGTGAGGGAGAGAAATCACTCATCAAGTTTCTATGGACATGATGGATATGACTATGGTTTAAACAACCAACGGAAAATGGACATGGATGAAATCTTACCCCCCCCCCCCAAAAAAAAAAAGAATGATAATAATAATAAACAAAAAATAACTGCAGTATCAACAAAATACCTTCCGAATCTTTTTCACATATATTTTGACGATGGAAATCTCTTTTTCATATCAAAATGTTCATCTCTCATCAAAATATTTGGACATAAACACTGAAAAAAGGATATATTACCAACTACACAATCAGAATATGATTGATTTCGAGTCCATTATACAAAAATTTTGATCGTTTCTTTGTTTTGTTTGTTTTTATTGTTCCATATCCCACGTTTCAACAAATAAACCATAAACATTTAAAAAATGCATGGGGGAATTGTCAAATACAGCATTTAAGACAATTACAAATATGAAATATGAGGAATCTACATAAATAATGAGCAGTGAATCGCTGATTCACTGTTCGTCATTGTTTCAAATTTTGGTGACATTTATTTTAAGACCGATTGAGGTCTACGTTTTCATTAGGCGCAACGGGGCTTGATACTACCAAGGAGATGTCACACTCGTGTATGATATGTGATACCTCTTTGATACAGCCTTCATGATTTTTATTTTTATTTTTTCGTATTGATTGAATGACATCAGTTTGAGTTACTACGCCGACCTGGTCTTGGGGGGGGGGGGGATGGGTGGTTACCAGGGATATATATAGAAAGTCTCTTTCGAGCGACAACCAATCAGAGTTGAATAATAGGGCTTTGGAAAACTGTTCGTTATTATAACTTTTGCGCAAAGCAATGCATTTATATTACCACGTCATTTCATGTAGGCCTACATAACCACAATAACAGATTATTTTATGCAGGGCCTACATGAGATATTGCCCAGTTGATTGTGTCAATGCTTGACACTGAAGTAATACTGAGTCCTTTTTATTCCAACCCAATGACACAATGAGCCTTTCAAAGGTAATCAAATTCAATGTTATGTGATCCATGCCAGAGTGCGTTTTGTTAATTTGCCAAAGTAGATAATGTACAGCGTCAACTGGGAAAAGACATGTTATCATAGATCGTCAACTTGGCCGCATTTTTTATTTGGCATATAAGTAAAGCTGAGCGTGAAAATGATAATCAGCGCTTATTACTTCTATACAGTATGCGAAATTGCATATATGACAATTCATCCTTGTTCTTCACTGTAATCACATCGGCTCTTTTCAGCATGAGCGGTTCGTGCTGGTGATATAAAAACGCCTTTTTTTCCGTTTTCCTCTCGTGCGCCATTTGAATACATCGTACCCCGAGTGCACATTTTGAATGCTGCTGATCCATGTTATCACGTTGTGTAATGAGGGCCTGTAATTGACATCAACCAGCTGTTATAACGTGCCCGGAATAGTTTACCCACAGTTGTAAGTGCAAACATCTGAAATGATGTTGAAAGGGCGACGCAAAATGCATCTAGCGTACAAGCGTAACTGGTTCTGTGTGTATTCACATACGCTCGTACGAAAGGAACAATGGTTTATCCACATTTTGTGTTGATGTATGCATGTGGTATCGTGTACTGCATCGTTGCATTGTGTTTGATGTTCATTGCCATTACCACTTGACCTCTATACGACTGACAACTCCAAGTTCGAAGAATAGTTACCCTAAGCGTAACAAATACATTCACTCCATAATCTCATGAAATACATCATAGTGCCTACATAAACATCGAGTACATTAAATAAGATGTTAAGGTGATGTATATAGTCGAGGAAGTATGAAAGTCGAGACAATAAGCTATTCAAGTCCGACTGGTGGCTCGGGTCCTGAGAGGAAGATTATCCTTAAATTTGAATAGAGCAAGTCCAGTAGTATCAGCTGTAATAATATGACGAACTTTGAGATTTGTTTAAAATAACTGTCGGAGTAATAGGAGAGAACTTGTGCGTCTTGAAGGAGACTACTGCGGCGATTATGAGCGAGAGCGTGAAAGCGGAATTGATGATGATTACACACAGTCGCGATTTATGGCATTTCACATTTAATGACTGCTGCGTGTTCCATTGACAATGAATCAAAATTTGTCGTCTCTTCAATATTGCTAGTAATATATAAAGTTGGCCATGAGTACATATCATAACTGACATTGCCTAGAATCATCAAGAATGTCTTTTATTTCCCCGTGGAATTCTATCAATTTCTCTTAAATGAGTCTCTAAACTCTTACACTGCTATACCCATACTTACGAACTTACTTAGTATACAACATTAAAGGCAAGTTAAAACGGTTGTTGTTAGAGGGTTGAGTGTGATAAGCGATATTTTCATCATAATTGCCCAGACTTACATTGATGTGCGTGCAATACAGATTAATTTCCATCGGGGAAATATAAGTGAGGACGCGGTTACTATGGCAACGACTATTGACACAATGCGCTTCGCTACCGCCAACACTATTACCAGAACGAAATATTCCGAAATGATAATCACTTTTACAATGCGTAGGCGAGATGGGTTTTGTAGGGTTTGCGAAATTTGTCAATTGGGAATATGATAAAACACTTATCTCTTTCTCCTCTGAGTTTCTGTAATGTGCTCTATTTTTGCACGAACAAAATTGGATACTCATGCGTGTTATCACATTAATTCTTCTGTTCCATGAGTTTAGGATCATATCACTAGGCGTGTTGAAAGTGTATTAATGGGCTGCAGGTACAAAAGCACTTGTATTCACGGCCTGTAGCCTTAATGAAATTGTATTCAAGAGCTGCAAGTTAATCATTACATTATAATTCAACTTTGTTTATCTTTTTTCATTGCTTACAGAATGGTTTTGCACCTAAATGTCTCTGATGCGGCAATATTCCATGATTTCTTCAAATTCTCGAATAATAAGAAGCTTGCTTGAAATGCCGAAGAGCAAAGCCTCGTGAGAGGATAAGACCTTTGACGATATTATAGAGCATGCAAGATTGTTGCGTGTTTTGTTTTTCTTTTTGTTTTTAAACAAGCCTGAAATCGTCTTTTTATTTGTTGGGTTTTCCAAGTTCTGCCCCGAGGCAAACATGTTCAGTCTTACTTTTACATACGGTCCTTCTCTTTCTCTCTGCCGTTTTATCTTTCTTGAGCCGTGTCGAATAATTCTTTCGTATGGAGTCGGCATATCATAGTCCGTGCACTACAATATCTCTCTTTCATCGTAAACATATAACGGGAACATAACTCTTCAATCCACCTCTCTCCCTCTTATACATTATACACATATTTGTATGTGTATGTGTGTCATTTTCTGTTATACATTTTCATCATAATTCATACCCATGCATAGACAGACATATAGGAAATATACATCGACCACGGAATGATGAATGAATCAATCATAGAAAACAGTGACTTTTTTGATACATCTTAGAAGAGTATACTATTACGTCGAATCACGCATTCCGTAAAAGATAAAAATATTGAAGGAAAGAGTCGAATGATTATGGCAAACATTGCGCCACATATCCGCTGGCTATTGTGCATTGTCAACTGCCTACTGGCGCAATGCCTACTGGCGCAATGCCTACTGGCGCAAACCAATTGTGAAAGTCAATATGTTTGTATTAAACAAGCGGCCGAGAAAGATACAGTATGCGTTGGTTATGTATACTGTCAATATCATAAGCTTTTTATTGTTATTATTTTTTTATTTCATAACTTATGTAGGATTTGGTATTACTTTTGCATAGGCTACATGGTATGAATGTGATTTAGCAGCACAAGCATGTGACAAGTGAGAATTAAGAATAAGCATAGCCGCTTAGCTTTGTTTATACTCATTTCATTGTGAATGTGCTTTTAACGGGCGAAATTTGAATAAAGAACATTATAAAGTTAGGGTGTAAGTATGTGTGTGCGCGCGGTGCGTATGTGTGTGTATATGCTGTGTCTGTCTGTGTGTGTATGTGTGTGTGTGTGTGTGTGTGTGTGTGTGTGTACGGGAAATCTGCATGCCCTCTTGAGGTCTTCAGCGAGGCGTAACGCGACCCGCCGCGGTGATGTGAATCGTGAATTGGTCCCCGTTGAGAACCCAGAAAGAAAGAGAGAGGGAGAGAATAAAGAAAAAAATACGTCTCCTTGTCGTATTGAGTTTCGGCAGGCCCTAGTCCTGAATGGACTCCTCCATTAAAAGTCGAACAGAGGTAGTAATGGACAATCATGCAGATTGCGCTTGCAACGGTGAAGTGGCCTGAAATCGGAGAGCGGCAGAACAATTAACCCCAGTAAAGACTCTCACTGTTCTTCGGCATATTATATAGTCCAGCATTAATTTGCTCTCAAACGTATTGCGCTCTTCAATTTTGAACTCCTGGAGTTCTGGGCGAGGCTTGGTCTGAGATGGAAATGTGATCACATGGTGTGTGACGTCATTTCGATTCCGCAATCTCAAGAGTGACAGTGAAAAGTTTGGTAAAATAACTCTCTCCCCCACCTCCCTTCTCCCTCCCTCCCTCTCTCTCTCTCTCTCTCTCTATTCATCTATTAAATCTAGATCGAGAGAGGGAGACATATATATACATATATATATATATATATATATATATATATATATATATATATATATATATATATATCCCCCTCTCTATCCATCTATCTGTATCTCTCTCTTATTCTGGGCTGGGTCGCTTAAGGTGAGGTGGGGACGAAATCTAGATTGCGTAGCGCAAGCGTGTCATAACTCGGCAGTCAAGTAATCCAGCATGACATAAAATTATCATTATTCTTGTTCGTTCATAGTTCGTGTGCTTGTTTGTTTGTTTTTCTGTTTTTTTCAAGTTACCTGCTCCTGTTTATGGCCTTTCCAGAATTGCCAATAGTCTAGGAATTCAAATTAATTTGAATCTTAATCATGAGCAATGGTATATCCATCTAAGATTTGAACATCAACCGCTAAAACTTACAGTACTAATGGTTAAATATGTGCGATATACAGATTATCAATAGCCTATAAAAGGTCACTTTTCCAAAGATGTGGTGACAACATTGTGTGTGCTGTTTAATAGAGCGAACGTCTCTCTATTGGGAACGAGTAGTAAACTAGGTAGAGCTAAGCTGAATTTGTCACCTCCCGAACCACCACAAACACCTGATATTTATAGAAGCGACATCGATGACTACTAGTACACTATTTTCATTTCCCTAACTATTGCGAAAGAGAGATATCGATAATTTGTGTACCTTGGTAATTCATGCTGTATCGTGCTGTATTCAAGTATCGCGTTCCATACATTTTCAAAGCAGTGTTGTCTATTTAACTAGCAGATTTGAAAGGATGAACGGCCTTTCGCAGGTTCATGGGAGGTTGGTCCCATCTTTCTTGGTTGATAAGGGTAAATTTTTTATCGTCTCTTCGTATTCATCATGTACAAACACACACACACACACACACACACACACACACACACACACACACACACACACACACACACACACACACGCAGACACGCACACACACTTACACACATACACACGTGACAAACATGTCCATGTGCCCCCAAACAAACATGAACCAATTACTTAGTCGATCTATAGGTTTCAAGTGGCCCTCTGTAGCTTTAAACTATGGATTATTTCACGGGCACGGTCTTCATGACTCCATAAGGAATAACAAACAGCAATAAACTAAGAAGGGTGAGGGAACTTAGTGGTGGGTCTATGGAAGTACGGATAGTCGCGATATGTAGCTCCTTATTGTTTTATCAGACAAGATAGGAACTTGGAATGTCTGACGTGTCTACAATCATAAAGATAAAGGATGCGCTTTTAGTCTTATTTCAGGTCCAAGGAGCAATGATATATATGCGTGATACCGAGTTTGCGTAAGAGCTCAAAATGATTGACGCTTTGAGATGTCTGAGTGCTTATGAAATATATCCATCATGTTTACAGTACACACACGCTTATCTCAGTACGTAATAAATCAACAAGACGCGGTGGTGTATGAATGTTGCGTGGATGTGTGTGTGTGTGCGCGCGCGTGTGTGTGGGTATGTCTGTGTGTGTGTGTGCATTTTGTATGCATATTACACTGCTATAAACAAGAGCTGCACGGCTGTCCTTATAATACATAGAGAGATAGGTACTTCCGATTTACACACAATGTGTCCCCTCCTCCGTTTCCTTTTTCTAAACGTAGTTGTTATGGCAACGGCTTCAACCCAACTCCGACGCTCTCCGCCCCCCCCCCCCCCAGTCTTAGAATGGAAACGATCAATGTCGAATCAGCTCTTAATGTTGTCATGTTTGTGATAACGCTTGAATGTAGTTACTGTTGCAGGGTGAGGCACTGCTATATCCCTTACAGTGTCTTCCTCTCTCTGTTATCTATCCCGTGTTTACATTCGTCCTGGGATTGTTCCAGTTTTTATAGCGTTTAGCCGCTTAGTTTGTCAGCTCGTTCACTTCCTAAATATCTCTTTATTGCGTTTGTCAATCCATATGTATATATATATATATATATATATATATATATATATATATATATGTATATATATATGTGTGTGTATATATACATATATATATATATATATATATATATATATATATATATGTATATATATATATATATGTGTATATATACATATATATATATATATATATATATATATATATGTGTGTGTGTGTGTGTGTGTGTGTGTGTGTGTGTGTGTGTGTGTGTGTGTCCTGTGTGTGCGTCTAGGGTTTGTCACTGCGGTAGAATATAGGTTTTCCCGGTCAATTTCATACTTTTGTCATTCAAGTTCCTATTCCGAGCATTCAATTTCACGCCTTCCACGCTCGCAGCACTGAATCAGCCATCAAATTCAAAACCCGGTCATTCGAATTCACTATCGGAGCATGCAAATTTAAGAGAGGAGCACGCATTTCAGCAATGAGCATTCAAATTCATCTCAAGCTGGCGACGGAATCTCGTCGGTCATTCAAATTCGTGAATAGGCAACCAAGTTCCAAATAAATGCATTCAATTTAAAAGAAGTCCTGAATTTAGTTAGTTTGGTGCCGTGAATGTGTGTCGTTTTCATTAAGCTTTGAATATATTGGGATTTATGATGAAGATTATTTATTTTGCAGTATAGGTCCACCTGCTCATTGTAAAATTTGAACTCGGGCTTCACGAGAAGGAATATACAAGCACATCAGGCTCCGATAGTGAATTCGAATGACCGGATTTTGAATTTGATTGCTGATTCAGTGCTGCGAGCGTGGAATGCGTGAAAGTGAATGCTCGGAATAGGGGCTTGAATGACAAAAGTATGAAATTGACCGGGAAAACCTGTATTATTTGCCTGAATGACCGATCTAAATTTTACTTTCTGTTCAGAAGCACAAGGCTAGAATTTGTGGGTTAATTCAAACCACACCATCATTTCTTGCCCTACATACAAGGTAATTCCCCTTCACACAATATCATAATCAATTCTTTTACCCAGAACATATCATTTCTTGCCCTACATACAAGGTAATTCCCCTTCACAAAATATCATAATCAATTCTTCTACCCAGAACAGTCCTTTCAAACGCTGCACTCGTGCGTGGCCAGTCCAAGGTATAATTTATATGGGTGTGTCAAAAACAACCCTTTTGGAGCAATAACCAAATAGCGGGTATTGACTCTTAGATCGCAGGAAATCCATGCATTATCTAGTACCTAATTCATTACCTCCCAACTCTCACCCACTCCGGACAGACAAGCGATTAAAAAAATATATATACATGTATAGTGAGCAAACATGGTTACCTCGCCTAATAAGTGCACAGCTACTGTACAATTTTTTTTTCCTGTGCTCGATCCCCATTTCCGCTGAATACAAACGCACCATTAAAAGGAAAAAACAACAACAACAACAACAATTATTGAGTCAGTTGTACGGACATGAATTTGATAATGTACATTATATCGGTATGTGGGCGGGGAATTTCTAATGAGGCACATCTAATTAAAAACACGCCGTGACATTCAAATGGACTGGGCCTTGATATAAATGCGAGTTGCCACGTTAGCTTGTGCTGTATATACATGTACCATGTAATGAGATAGAATGCAAGAACGTACCAACGTACACAGAAGGCGAGGTATAGCCAACCAGTGTTGAGGTTCACTCACATGTACCTGTTTTGTACATGGATGTCATTTTTAGTTTTTATTCCTTATTTCTTGGGAGTAGAAGCAACTTCAGTCACATTTTTTTTTCACAATTCTTCTTTAAAAAAAAGGTGATAATACTCTATGAGGATTTTTGTTTTCAATTCGTCCAGAAAATGCTACATAGATGCTTAAAACACAACCCCCTGTTGTTCGCATTTTCTCAACACCGACTATATGTCGTAAATGTTAGCGTCAAAACACATAAGCATCTTATAATGTCACCCCAGGGCCGGGTGAAGTCATGAATGTTGCGATACGTGCCGTGTAAGATCATTACCCCACATCACTAAACCTGAAAATGGTTAACAGGCTAGAATTACAAAAGCTTTAATGTTACTCTAAGAACATGCGATATGGAAAATAGATGAAATAGATGAACCAAGTTGAAAATTTCGGATTGCACTGGCCCATTGTCGTGGTACTAAGGTATTCTTTTGCTGGAAATATAGCAACTGCAGTTGCCTCCAAGTGATAAGCAGAGAGAGTAGGACAGAATGAATCAAATTGAATGTGCAGGGGGATTTTCTGATGATTGTGTTGAAACAAGCAGCCGCTTTGTGTATTCGGCACACATTCACCAGTATTTGGTAACATTTTAATTCGAATTCATGTATAAGGTACAATCAATATATGCATTCAAGCTAAAAAGTTTGCACGATACTTGCCCGACATAGCAACATATCTGGCATTCAAATTGGATTCTACGTATTTAAACATAATTTGGCAATTAGGGTCAGGGGAACTGAGTGGTTCATTACTTCGTCGTAAGAAGTTGGTTTCCATTGATTTAAATGCACCGATGGTTAGTCAGCTAATCTATATCCATGATATTGATATCATGGATATTAATCAGTGAGGAATTTATGATATATATATATTTTTTTCAATCGGATTGATTTCTAATGTATTTATGTTGACTAGTATGGGGCGCTGTGGCATAGTGGATAAGACTCCTGACTTCCAGTCGGAGGACCCGAATTCGAATCCAGTCATATACTTACGGTCTTTGGACAATTATGTTTTACCCACCATGTCCCTCTCGACCCAGGTGTATAAATTCATGGGCACCTGGCAATACTAAGGTAATGATAATGCCCCTCTAAAACAGCGTCAACACTGAAGAGGCTATCCTGGATGTAGAAAACCATATACATAATATATTGTTGTATATGGCCCGCTTCATCTAATAGGACGTATAGTGACGGGATTTTCCATCCATCTTTTTCCATGGAATCCATTTCAATACTTGGAATTCACCTTTTTGCTCAGTAGTTGTTGTTGCTTTTGTCGGGTAAATTCACTGGCTATATTCAAAACAAAATTTAGCAATGAATTTGTGCCACGATTTTTTTTAATTAAAGTTTATTCACCTTTCCTTACAAAGAATAGTTAAAATTCCTGGAACCAAATTTACATGTATCAGTTATTTCTACGTGTCGGGCAAGCCTTTGGCGAACTTTCTGCATGTCAGGCTCAACCTTCGTCATATAAAGCTATAATGCACACAAAACCTGGCTTTGTCAATATACCCACAACACTTGCCTGAAAGTCCGTTAGAAGGCGTCTTTTTGCTCGTATGCGCTTTGGATAAAAGCACAGGAAAGACAAAAACGAAAACAGCACGCTTCGAAATTCCTGTGGCGTAATATTGCCACAGGAGCGCGAAAATCAAGCAATTTTAGAGTCGACTTTTTTCCCCCCACTGGCAACATGTCGGAAACGGTTTGCCGTGCTCGCTTTTCAATACCAAGTGCAGTGGAAGTCCATCGCTGGATGGCGTTTTTATTGAAAAGTCTGCGGAAGTTCAAAGTCACGGCAACAGCCCACGACAAACGTGTTGACCAATACAATGTGTCAGTCTCGTAATTCATTTGAAACTTTCGCACGGCAACGCGCGGCCAGCTCAAAATGAAGAAGACGGTAAGGGGATACGCCTCCCTACCCCACCGCAACTCCCCTCCCCCCCCCAAAAAAAAGAAACTGCAATAATATGGACACTGAATGGGAAAAAACTGAAGCAGATTAAAGGGGAGAGTCTGGCTTACACTGCAAAGCTCAGGACTCCTTGTTGTTTGAATCTATACGTGGTTGCGATTCTCTTCGGGTCATATCAAGCTTATTCCATCATGATGCATGGCGTGTTTTTTCCCCTTTACGACGATTGACGTGAGTTGGTGTACTGTGATGCTAGTAACCTTAAAAAAGAAACATCATATTACCATATTACTGTGAAATCGGTTTTATTTGTATCGTTTAGATATTTCGACGAGAACGATTATTTGCTAAAATTCATATCTAATGGCAACTCTGCTGAACATAGGTCTCACAAGTGCTTAAATCGACGTTTACGTCCAATCTCTAGTGAACATAATGACCCTATATCATTGTGCTGTGCTACCATGCACTGGCGGATCCAGAGGGGGGCGCACCTGGCGCACGCCCCCTTTATTTTTCTTTAAAAACAAAAGAAATAAAAGGAAAAAATGAAATGAAACCAGGAAGTGGCACCGGAAATATTAGTTGCGCCCCCCTTTACAGAATTCTTGGATCCGCCCCTGGCATGCTCTATTGGTTACCAGTACCTAATACAGTATACCTTGTCATTTCGTACATTGGTTGTAATTGTTGTTTCGACTATGATCTTATCACCTTACGCAAGACTTGACATTAATTGTCTGGTGCCCCATCAATTGAATTTGTTGCCCCCCCAAAAAAAATAAAAAAAAAAGAAAATAAGAAAAATTCAAAAATGATTTAACAGAACATTAAAGCAATACAATAAACCATGCAGGTATGGCAAAGTGCGTCAAATACCACGTAGGTTCTATAGAATTGTGACATTTCAAAATGAAATCACTTAATAAGACATGAAAATGATTATAAGCTTTGATAATTATGTGAAATTTACAGGTATGATAAAGAAATTCAAGTGTCATTTGCTATAAGTACACTAAATATCTTATGTTTAAGTGAGCCTTAAACATGAACACCACGTATTCATGAAATTATCATATCTTACATTTATTGATATATGCCTACAGTATATATGATTTGAAACATAAAGGTTAGATGAGAGATAGAAAACATAGTTTGGCCGAATTTGGCCCTGAAATAGACTGGTCGCGGTATCTGCTTAAATGGATGCAGATGTGATGCACTGAGTCACTTTCATTTTCCCCCTTTTCTGTGTAAGGAAAACACAATCATAAAAACAATATACACACTCATTTTTGTTGGCCCGATCTATCGGGCCACTATAAGATTTTTCAAAGTGGTGGACCGATATCAAAATCTGGATGTCCTGGGCCACTACTAAAGCCGAGCCCTGCGTTATGAATTCATTGTATTATCATTATCGTTATCATTGATGTTGCTCTGTCATATTTCTCGTTAATTCTATATCCCCTCTCTGCACTGTAAAAGGTACAAATTGATGTGCTGTGGGAACCACAGTATCATCTCAGCAATGTCCACTTACACAAATTATGATACAGGTGGGACTGTGTTTGTTTGTTTGTTTGTTTGTTGGGGTCTTTTTCACGGGGGAGGGGAGAGGATGAGATCGTAAAGTCAACTAATGTGTATTCAAGATCATTGGCAGATTGGTAATTTTCCTATATTACGTTATGTTCTGTGGAGAAAAGAGACATGAAATGAAATGAAATGAAATAGAAATAGAAATAAAGATAGGGGCAGTGAACGTTTAGATACCACTTTGCACTACTGAGTGAATTCGCTGAAGGAAACCCAAACAGATCATACCAACAGACAGACGAACATAACGTACGATAACCCATTTTCTAAGAATGTGCACGTGTCTCGAATTCATTTTTCACATGATATATTGCTTTAACGGAATATCGTATGTGCCCAAAACATCAAGGAAAATGGAAGAGTATGGTTCAAGCCTGCAGGTTTTTTGCTTCCCGATGCTAAAACTTGGATGAATTCGATCTTTAATTTGACTCATGCTTTTCTGATTGTAGCTGTCATCCACAGATAGAATTTTATGAAATTGGCAAGGTTTGAGCGAAAAAAAAGGGGCGCATGCTACCTTTAAGACAATACTCCCGGATGCCGGGGAGATTTTTTCATCTCTGGCTTGTTAGCGGGTACAGTGCAGCCACCTCAATATTGGGGCCGTCACCACAACGTTGTATCAACGCGAGCGTTCGCTCCGGTCTCGAAATATGCGCGAGCACACCCTCGGCGAACGGGCGCACATAATGGCCGCATCCCACTGGAGGTAGAAACACGTTGGTGTGATTAACCACGCGTACACACCCAAGGGAGCGTGGGCAAACATATTTGAATGTGGTGACCAATTGCCCCTCTTGGCCCATTAATATGCACATGGATTGATTGATGTGGTTGAAGACGATCAGATCTATCAATGACCATGTGTTCTCAGATTTACCCCCTTTTATGCACATCAAGCAAAAAAAAAAAAAAAGGAGAAGAAGAAGGAAGAGATTAACAAAACTTTTCCCTATTATGAAGATAAAGCTAAAGTAGATGATCAGATTTTGTTATGAGAACATCAATTGTATCATCAACATCTTTATGCTTTATTTTCACGCTACCCAAAAAATCGAACGGTTTTTTAAAAGTTACTCCACATATTTGTTTTTATTGCTGGTAGTACACAGCCTCGGAAAACGTAGTAAAGAAATGGACAACATTCAGTTATTTTAGTTTCTGCTCATTAGATATCCTTTGCATTTTTCTTTACAAGCGCGAGTAAAGGATCAGACATGAGAACAGTTTAGTAATGCATTAGACGGAGCTCTCACCGCTCCAAAAGCAGATCGCATGTTCAAGTCTTGGCCGATGGGTGTTACATCCTTAAATTGGACAAGATGTTTATCCACGAATCCCCTTCTAAACGCAGGTGTCTTGTTTGTTCATTTTCCATCTGAGAAGATGGCTAGATAGCCCATATTCAGCTACACAATAAGCTGGTCTTCCATGGCTCCAGTGGGATGTTGGGCGGGACCACTTCACCGGGTTAAACACCCTGCTCTTTGCGATGAATGAATGAAGCGGGATCTTTTACGTGCGTGAGTTGCGACTCTCTCACACACGGGACCTCCATTCTATGTCCTATCCGAGGGACAGAGTGTTTGGCCTCTTGCTAGAGGGGACAGTATGATTACACATAACATTGCTCAGTCCAGACTCGGGTATCGAACCCGGGTCGCTTGCGTCGGAGGCAGACCCGCAACCGACTGAGCCATGCAACTCACCGCCCTGTCGTGAATCGAGTACACCTGGTGATGCTAGGGTAATTATAATGGCACAGCCCTCCGGAAAAGCAGTGCAACTTTGAAGCGGGCACCCAGGGCATGGAGGTACACTTAACTACCTCCATGCCCAGGGTTACTAAGACCGTATTATCATTGTAACATTTTTCCAGGGAGGGGGGGGGGGGTGGAAGGGGAGGAGGAGGGGCATGTTCTCTGCTGTTCTCTTTGGTGGCAGGTGTCTGCGGTGCTGTTGAAGACTTACACCAGCATTTCGTACAAGGCAAACTAAAGTTGTAATTCTTTCGGCAGCTTGATATTCCCATTATTATTCATTGTTATTCATCGCTTTGATAATAAAGCAGGGGCGAATCCAGGAATTCCAGGAATCCCGGCGCACCCCCTTCTGGATCCGCCACTGTAGTAAAGTCGTTGCATTCAGGTACCACATGATCAGATGACATGTAAGCACCTTCTATCAATCAGGGCATGACACATCTGGTCTTTAACCCATTATATTACACGTTGTTATAGTGACCAACTTCTCAGCACCACCACCGGCTATATCACTCTCGGTTCAGCGAACTTTTGGACTTTAATACCTCATACCACAGATAAATAGTTTATAGATTATTTATACTCAAAATGTGTATTTCTGAGAGAGAAAATGATGTATCATATTATGTTCTTTTTTCCTATATAATGAATGTCATTCTTCAAACTCTTGACACTGAGATTCCTGTTAATAATTCTGCCTTCTACTGAAGCTTGATCACGTTTTGAACTGAACCGATTAAGTCTCTTTTCTTCGAAAGATGCAAACAAAACCCAGCTATACACACCACACTACGGAGTCTAGTGTTTTTCTACATTCCGTTGGTTCAACTGAACAAACTTAGGCATTAGAATGACATTCGAATGTACCCTGATCAGTCACACGAACTCCCCGTTTCTCCAATCGATCACTCGGGATAGCAGCAAATTGGGACTGACAATTCGACGTTATTCCGGCTCATAAAATCGAAATAACTGTTTCACATTTCGCTTGCGAACGAAAGGAGTGTAGTGTTTACCTCGGAGAGATATTGTGCACTGTTTTTTTTTTTTATACGGGCTTGAAATAGAGCATGGAAAATTTGAATCCTGCAACCATGATATTATACGTTAAAAAAGTATTAGTTTGCAAATTTGTGGAAATAATGAGAAAATTGCTGCCGTGGAACACATTCTATTAATTCTTCTCCCATTGCCTTGGTCCAAATGCAGATTTGTATTGCACAACATTATATCAACGGAAATTCCTCTTCCGAAAGTCTGTATTTGGGAAAGGAGCGCTTTATATACTCTGGCCTCGAAAAGCGATAACAGCTAATTGCATCATTATATTACATTTCCCTATTGATATTAGAGCTGATCTATAATGAGGATATGCGAATACATACTCATTCGCCGGATTCGTTACATTACAAACACGAGAAGAAAAATAAGTGTCATGTACAAATAAAAAGACTGACGTAGATCGATAGGTATATAGGATGTAGATATGAGTATACCTATCTTACAAAACAGTTACATATTGAAATATATGCTATACATTATGATTGACTTAACAAGAATTATTTCTTTAATTTCTAAGTTATTGATATCCGCATTTGTACAGAATTTGACAAAAGAAATAGCAAATGATACAATGGAGTAAAGAAAACTATAGGCATTGCATGATGTAAAAAATTCCGACTACTTTTGCAGTCACAAGCAATAAGAACCTTATGAATTGAATGGTGTCTTTCTGTTGAAAACAAAATGTTCAGAAATATTCAGTGGCTAGAACAACGTAAGCAAAAATTGTCGGTAATGAATGAGCAATGCATTTAGCAAGTATGAAAATAAGTATGATATCTCCTTGTCCTTTTTTTTCTGTATAATTTTTCAATCTATCTTTAAACCTTCCTATTGCCTCTTCATTTATGCGGATTTGGGTTGTGTATTTCCTTTTCAACAACGCATGCTGCTGAATGTGGACAGATGACTCAGTTCGTAAAACGATTGATCTCTTTAAAGCTACCTTCCAGTACCTTGTACATGTATAAACGATACACCACTGTATTATTATTTCGTCAGCAGTACCTCCCCCACTCGGTTTGGGGTACACCCAGCAGATACTGCGCGGCTGAAGTTAGCAACTCTTGTATGATTAAGGGAAAGCATCGTCTATGTAATTACGTATTGAGGTATGCGTGAGGTTGACGTTTTCCAATTACATCGTTACAATGCGTGGGTGGACTCTTAAAACGCTGTATATGCATTTTAACCGCAAGGCCCTTTAAAAGTAAAAGAAAACAGTCGCTCACGAGTAAATGACGATAGTGATGTGTCATTGATCGCAAAGCATTTTTCTCTTAATTCTTTACCCAGGGTATGACTAATATTGTAAACAATGCAATATCAATATGCCCTTCGAACCTAATCGATGATTTGCTGATGACGTTGGCACACAATGTACATACCTACACATACACACAGACAGACAAACACACGCACACACACTCCATCACACACACAGACAGACACACCCACCCACACACACACACACACACACACACACACACACACACACACACACACACACACACACACACAAATCAGTATCTGCTGAAACAGCCATTGCGGTAGCTAAACATGAACACTCAAACTGCGCCCTATTCGGGTTCAGCTATTTCACGTCTGTAATTAAATTTCGTTCGCAACTCAGCGGAGGGGGGGGGGGTGGAATAAAACAAAACAAAACAAAAAGAGAAAGAGGAGATCTCTATGAAATGTGGTATGATGGTGGAAAGGGTTTTCACAGCGGCCCAACTCCATCAAAACAAAACTCTGGCGTTCACCGAGTGAGCGCCGTAATGAAATATACACAGACCGTCTGCCCACGCTGGGGCATTTCCCGCGCAATAAGTCAATTCATTGAATTATCCGCTGCGGAGTGGTGGCTGAGGCAGACAGTCGTATGGTTGCCTGGGTATCACTGGAGCATACAATTAAAGAACGAGAATGGAAAGGATGCGATGCCCAGTTCCCATTAGTAGAATGAATCCGACTCCACGATTGGATCCCGTAAAGCGTCATTTCTATAAACGAGAAATTGATATGACTTGCATGCATTCCCCTCCGCCCACCCCATCTTTGATTGCTATTTCGCCATTGATCAAACCTATACAATTTATGTATCTTAAAAGTATGGCCATGCTACGTTTATATCTACCATAGATATTAGTCGAGATGAACATTGAATCTCGATGTGCTGCCAGAGCGTCGCTATCGACAATGTCTTTACATTATTGGAAGATGTTTACATGAAAAAGTTGAGTCCTAGAAGGTCATCTCACATATGAACTCCCTTGCATTATTCGGAACACAATTTCGAGTGGTACAAACAAACATTTTGAAGACTTTTTGATGGCGTTTCGGCTCTGTGAATGATTTTATTTTTCAATTGCAAATTCTGAGATCAGAGAAGATAGAACAGGCAAAATATGTAATAATTCCTCTTTCAAATCAAATGAACCTTGACTTCGATTTCAATTCCTTATGCATAGTGTTATTCAATACTGATACTTTTATATTTTTGGTGTTTAACCATCATGAGTTATTACTGACAGAGGGGGTCCTTTTCAGAACAAAATCTGTTAAAATCACGATATGGTAGGCCTATTGACTGTGCAACCAATCACAACGCTATGGCACCCGGCGAATTTGAATGTCCTTAGCATGGAAACATTTAGGCCTAGCGTTTTGAATGAGCTCAAACCAAGGCAGACTGCATACTATATATGTGCGAGATTTTTCGCGGGCGGAATTCTCCATGTGAACGGGTAGGTCAGGACTGCCTGTATCCTAACGTCATTTCCCGCGTGTGTTTTGATTTGGAGAGAGAACGAGAGTTGAAAGAGAGAGAGAGGGAGAAAGGGAGGGAGAAAGAGAAAGAATCGTAGGGATGTTTTACTCATGGTAGAGCCTTTGAATCCTGGCGTATGCGATGTTCACCTTGACCCTCAAATGAATTCGCCGCGCCTCACGTTTAGTCGAGCGTAAGTCGGTAGATCCAAAGGAAAGATCAAGAGTGAGTTATCTTCAAATCGTCGGTACCCGGCGACGATGTAATCTGCACGCGTGCTACACGGGAGGTGCAGAATAAACAAACAAATCGACTTGTGAAGGCGTGCGGCATTTCAACAATATCAGAATGTATTTAAGAAAATGTCTGTAAAGAGACAAACGTTACACGACAAGTATCTCTTTCAACATAATGAATGTTTCCCTAATCATTTATTACACTGAACCAATGAAATGGAAAATATGTATGGAGTTAGGCATGACATATTGTGGACTCGGAACCTACCAATACTGATTATCATGCATGTATATATATATATATATATATATATATATATATATATATATATATATATTTTGTATATGCATATATATATATATATATATATATATATATATAGGTATGTATGTATGTATATATGTGTCTGTATGTATGCATGTAAATATATATATATATATATAGGTATGTACGTATGTATATATGTGTCTGTATGTATGTATGTATAGTATGTACATGTATATGCGTGTATAGTTTTGTATGTGAATGGTGACGTGAAATGTTCACCTGTATTGACATCAGTGAAGAAAACTAAGTGATCCACACAGCCCTGACAAGATGAGCAATTCTTCAAAGGACGGCCGATGGCTGCCGAAAAAACTCATCGGCACCTTGCAAACGAAAGAAAATATCGAATTATCAAGTCCAAACACACCACGTCCATTTATACAGTAAAATCTGAGAAGGCTTGCAGTATTGTGGAGATCAGATATCATTAGGGATGATTAGACCACCAGGTAAGGGGGGACATGCTCTACCACGTCTGGCGAACAGGTGGACAAAGTGATACAAACTCTTAGGGTGGCAGCATCACGAAAGACTAGCGTATGATGGGCGGAAGAAGTGGGTAGGTATTAGGTGCAACCAACACGTTGATCTCTCCAGTTAGATCATGATCAAAATTTATGGTACAAAATGTTTTGTCGGACACACGAAAATAAAAATTATGAACTTATATATCCATGAACAAATATCGTGAAATCATATACATGTACGTATATTCATACCATCGATGGGGTGAATGCCCTTGGGTTCAGGGCAGAAACACTTGTAAGAAAATGAACCACTCTGAGAACAGTACGCACTGCCTTGCTATTTCCACATCTACGTAAGATTACCTTATAGACACTGCATGGTATGTAGAATTATACAAGCTTGTACATGTATTATCATACGCGTTAATTTTCTTTGCGTTCTTTTGTAGGCCTCCTTTCGTCGAAAGCGTTTTATGTTCCTCAATACCAAACACTATTTTTATTGCTAAAAGACAAAAACCTATTTACTTTCTACTTTGTGCTGTATGGTTTTCCTATCGTTAAGTAGGAAGGGAATCCACACGTGTATTGTTCATGGAAGTGTTTCTCCATGTCCCTCCATTATAGTTTTTGACCCCTGAATCAATTTACTTGAGAATATACCACTGCTGCTCTTGCGAGGAGAATACTAGTAGTTCCTATACTCATGAATTTCATAAAATCTACTATGTGTATTGAATTTGGCAATGCATTACAATTACGCATCAAGCAGAACGAGAAACGGGTTGATGCTCCAGAGGATCTGAAATTTCCATTTTGGGTCATCTCGGCTGATTTTTGGTTGTGCGTATTTTTCTGACAGAGTATCACTTTGTTTCTATTCTAATTTAATATCTAACTTTGTGAGCGTACCGTTAATTACAACAAGTATTCATAAATAAACATGTTTGTTTTCTGTCTGATGTTCATGGGTTTTTTTTCGGTTTTCGCTTATGGAAGTTTTGATAGTGTGTATAAAGGCCAATAAAATATTCAAATGCAGTATTCTTTAGTTGATATACTTAAAAAAGAGAGATGAATTAGAATGTAGTGCATGGGCATACTATTGTGGGGTATTCAAATTAACAATCCATTCACAGTATATAGTTGTCACAGAGTTTCAAGTTCAAGTTCAAGTTCAACTTTATTTTCATTTCCATTAAATAAATAGGAGAAATTATATTCAATGCATAAACAAAACAAATTTGTAGTAATTTCGATAAACGTACATCAACAAGATACATGTGATGATGAGTAACGACATATAATTGCATTTATAAGGTATATACATATGCATATTACACGAATGGTAATGAGTTTCAACTCATCCCCCGCTTTAAAGCGTGACACAGCAGTGCATCTGCATAAACCCTCTATTTTGCACCCGTTTTCTCAATGGTAAAAGCACCTGTATCAGCTTGATATTTCTTCAATCTTTCGGATGTGTAAGAAATGCTCACTTGCAATGATGTTATTCCAAATTCTAGAGCCGAAAATGTTACCCGAGCCAAAAAGATCTTACATAGCGACGTTTTTTGCTGGTTCTGTGATGGTTCCATATTTGATTAGGTACAACATACTCCATGCGTTTGAGATCTGTGGTACAGCAGATAACTCATACGAACTGGTAAGCAGGCAATCGGGGATTCAAATCTTGTAAGACACCTATACATCCTTGCCCGAGATGGAGTCGTAAAACTAGACTCCCTGGCACTCCGAGAATGATAATTACAGCGGGGCACTCTTTACAATTCTTAAACTTAGGAGGTTGTTATGGGTAACGAAGACAATAACGCTATCAATGTTACTATGATTGATGTACTCAATCAATAAAGTCTCATGCACAAAAAGACCGCTCTCATTCTCATTACGCTAAATGCATCTTGTGTGCGCATGACCTAGCTTATCATTTTATCGTACGAGCACTTCATGTACATAAGTCAGCGAGAGAGACAAGAGAGCCAATTGTTGGACTGTAGAAAGAGTCTAAACATCAGACGTTAATGCTTTAATAAAAGATGAAATTCAGTGGTCGCATTGCATCCAGGTCAGGCTTTTGTGTTGCCATGGCTACAGAGTCGTAATACCGGAGTTCATTTCAAAATCTTTATGGGTCTTTTGTTCTTCCATTTTATAACGAGCCCATTATGGTGATTGGTAGGCCCATAGGGGGGAAAGACAAAGTTGGTACGTGCGATCAAGCGACAAGCGAACTGGTACAAGCGAACTGGTATACAGACCTTCCAGTGTGAGCGGGGACCGGGCGGGGAGGGGTAGGGGCACGGGGAGGGGCACGGGGGTATCATGGGGCAAAGTGGATTTGAAAGTTTGGAAGAGGAGAGATATCGCCCCCCCCCCCCCCCATCCACCCATCCCTGTCTCCCCCGGGCCAGAGCTTACCGTGTGATATTCAACTCCGCGATCTATAGGCGGTAATGCTGTGTGTATCTTCTGATGGGTTTAGCACGTGCTTGACATGAATACAATATGTATCCCGGTGTACGCGTATGACTTCATAACAAGGATGGACTTAAGGCGCGAGGCCGCTGTGGCTCAGATTTAATATGGAAAACCATTATGCCAACCCCCTCGGGTGTACAAACGCTAACGGGAAATGATGTATTGCGACTGACATTTTGGCGGGAAAATGGCGACGAGTTCATTTGGGATCAGTTATACCGCTATTAATCTGCTTAATGTTAGGCAGTGTCTGCCCGAATTCTACTCCAAAGCTGTTTAACAATGACTGCGCTCCGAGCGACAGTCTGTCGTCTCGATGTAGCAGCCATTTCCGCTCCTGATGTTGCTGTAGTTGTTTTCCGATCACAAAGTAGAACTTTCGGAAGTCTGGAACTCACTTTCAGACGTTGCCGTTTCTCAATGTAGTCAAATTGAAAATGGCAATTCTGCAAGGAGTACAGGCTCATCAAATCTCACATTTTTTTCTTGCTTGTTATATTAACCAAGTCACTTTTGGGATATAACAAATAACCTTTTTCGAGATAATCCGTCTGTTAATCGAGTTACCAATTAGCTTTTGTCTGAATGAAGTCATGGATTATTAGTACGTACCTTGCGTATGATCGTTATCCATCCCTCAAGCGCTTTCTAGCCAGAGCAAACGTTAATGAAACCACGAAACATTGCTATTGTCACCATGCTAAACAGCTATCTTTATTCTTTTCCCTTCATCTATCCATAAGAAATCAATTTCATCTGTTATCTACTTTACTTTAGTTTAAGATATTTCTCACCGATTGTTAAATTTGTTTGTGTATTTGCTTATTCTACACCCTTCACAGAGTATCATGCAAAAAGTCGTTGGGCGCCAAAATAGCACACTGGGGGGAGGAGGAGGAGGAGGAGGACGTGCCACGTCACCAGAGCGCCGCCAACGACAGCGCCAGATGCTGCAGGAGATCCGGCAGAACATTTCCGAGGCACGCTTCGAGACGAACGAAGCCATCGAGCAGATGAGCTCGGAGATGCGACGAATGAACCATCGGCTTAGCCGATCCAGTACGACGGACGCCGAAGACGAGAGTGCGCCCCCGCCACCGCTCGACTACGGTACCACGGACACGCTGCGCGCCATGAAGCAGCTGATCCTCACTCAGAAGCAGCCGGACAAGGACAAGGTTACGACGAAAGCCGAGTGTTCCAGCCGGCCGCCCGAAGACGAGATTACCCCCTGCGATGATGCCGACGAAGAGAGGTAAATAGACGCCACGAGTCTGTGGAATGCATTGACGCTACCTGCATGGTGGCAGAAGGAGAAGAAAGGGGGAAAAATAACACAAGTTTCAGGAGACTGCTATTGCCTTATGAACAGATGTCGTCACTCGGTTGTGGTTGGCTAAACAGCCTGCATCAATGAAGCTGAATAGGCAGATGTTGAGACGTTTCGAACACACCCGCCTGGTGGTATACCTTCGGGTGCATTGACTTTTCGTTCCTTCTTCGTTATTTTACCTCTACGGGTGTCTCGACAGGAGAGGAATATCATTTATGGTGCGATGTCACTCTTACACTCATCTTTTTCACAGATTCTTCCTTCGGAAAGAACACCAATCAATAACAACAGCAGGTGTTGACATCATAGAATGAGTCGGGCACTAGATCACCGAAGCTCCGGGAGATGAAAAACCTCGGGTTCAAACGCTAGTGTGTGAGTGCAGTCACTGGCTTTACACGAAAATGAATACCAATGTCAGTGTTTTGAACCTCAGAACTACGACGCTGAAAACGAACGGATGATGTTCAGCATCGACGAGGTCGTGACGTTATTCTACGTCAACCATACGATATATGGGGACTGTTCAGGAATTATCATTTGAAATTCCTAAATGTTCGTATACGCACGGATCTAGCCTGCGTCATCATTGTCTCGATATGCCAGAAACTACGTCGTGCATTAATCATCTATATTTGGTTTAATGGATAAGATATGGAGGTCATTCTACATGTCTCCAATAGTATGGTACAAATTGAATGATTATGGTGATATGACCAGGAAATAGTCAAATTGAAGAATCATAAGGTGGAGATATGATAATTCGAGGTTAAGTCACACTTAAAAACGCCACCATTGTTTAACTTTACATCAATGACAGTTTTCAGTATTTTGCAAGATCAGAAAAAAAAAAACCCATACTTGAAAGAATCGTACGAGATTAAAATACCTGGAAAGTATACACATCAAATTTAAATACCTTCAGTTGCATTACAAGTACTGGATAGCATACGTGCCAGAGTTTATGATATACATTCGCCGAAAATGGATTGCTTACGATTTTGATATCATTTTGCTATCAGCAAACTTTTTCTACCAAGTCTCAAAGCCTAGCTATAAAATGATTTACGTTTTGTTCAGGATTTGAAACTATATGCCAATGAAAGATAAGAAATGCGTAGCCTGTAGGCACATAGAAAGCTTAAAGTCTCTATTAATGTTCCAGTGCTTATCACAGTTTGTCATGTATACCTTTATGAGATGATGGATATACCAACTAAGAAAAAACGTTTTGACCGTAATCATCTTGTTCAGAACATCATTGACTCTAATAGTCACGGCCATGGCCATATTTTAACATTTCAACATCGAATTATCATCATCGATATAATGGCCTCCACATGAATGGTTTTCTCTTTGAGACTTAAATCGTCAGTGTTTCGAAGTGAAAGGGACATGCCTCGATCATACAATTGAACTGAATTTCTGGCTACGATTACGAGTTCAAAAGAACTTTCGAGCTGTTGGCCTGCGATGCGGACGCTAAGACGACGCTAATTGGGGGAAAATGGTGTTCTGCGCACACGCGCGAGACAGCAGTTTCTATTGTTCGACCTGCGCCGTTGTAGCGTTAGCGTCGCAGATATAAACCTCGCTAATCTCCACTTTGCGGACATACGCGATTGTCAACCGTTTCGGCGCTATGCTTGTTCTGAAATTTTACCCGCTGTTTTCGGTCAAGGTATATGTCTGTGTGCAGTTATAGCATATTACAAATCAACAGCTCTCTCCATTTACTGTATTCATGATAGTGTATTGCCCGTATGTTAACCGTTCGTTTTAGATACATAACATGGTCACGTGTGTCCCAAAACGGGTGAGAGCCAGTCACGTGGGTTCGGGGACATGCACGTGATCACAAGATGTTACTGTAGCTTAAGGTCTTTACAACGAACATTATATTTTTCAGTTACTATTAATCAATATTGACAAAATTCTCTTGTATACAAAGGTGCTGGTAACGGTTCAATAACGTGTTTCCACTTGGTGCCTTTTGTAAATTTACTACTATTCAGAGGAAATATTTCACATTTCATTGTGCGTGGAAGATGGTCGCAATCTTGGCCTGTTACATCTTAACATATACAATGTTGTCTGTTCGTGGTGTTCATATACATGCATATCAAATATTACACGACTTATGTATTCTAACATTTGCAGAATAACAAAGTGGGGTCACATGGGGTGTGAGTAACCTATATAATTCACTTTAAAAAGGAGATTCTTGACGTGGAAGAATTTCTAACGTGACGCGGTAGAATTTTCCGAGTAGGATCTACTCCCCCACCCCCTCTCTCTATCTCTCTCTTTCTTCCGCTCTGGATGTATACTCTTTCATACTTTTTCATCAAGGTGAAACTATTTAGACGAGCACCATGACTTTGAAGTATTAAGCACTCAAATTCTGATTGATTAAATACAAAATGCTTTTGAATTTCATGAATTTGCTCTTTTTTTTCTTTACGAGTATCTTCAAAGATATGGCGATTTACTCATCCTGTTTCAAGGATTAATAACTTCACACAGCGTCACCTTTAAACAAATCCCCGATTCACAATGTTGCATTCCTGAGTCGCGGAGAAATTCCAGTGCTACGTGGCCAGGTTTCCCCAACGAGATCATTTCTGTAAAAATGAAGGTGAACATAAAGATTGACTGCAATTGCACTTTAACCCTTTTCTGTGCCACGGACATTGTACAGTGTGTACAGTGCTATGGGGATTTCTGTGACATGGGCACTCAGAGGACACAGAGGGTTAACTGTTTAAAACATTTAGCGAAATGGCGTATAGAAATTCCCCAAGATGATAAATGTTTCAATTCCTCATCTTAGCGGATTTTCATTTTCTTTGCTGAAAATCGGCATCAACTAAAGTGTGCCATTTAATGTATGACATTCCAAACTTGAGATAATCAGTGGAATTTCAACATTATATTAGCTAGTAAGTATACAAAATATTGAAAATCATTCAGGACGGTCCTTCGATGCGCAAATAACATCAAATGAATAATATTGATCTTGTTTATGTCCGTTTCATTTCTGGGGATGGTGTGGAAGGGGAGTGTCTCCCCCACCCCCACCCTTTTCCACTATAGGGAGCTTTGACAATTTTGCATTTTAAATGCTGCACACTGCTGTAACACATGCATATAGAGAGAGTGTGTGTGCGTGTGGGAAAATCGTGAAAGTTTGGTCTTGCATTGGCATATTGAATGATCGAATCTTCAGGGATTTTGGAGACATTTTCCTTTCTATTTTCTGTTTTGAGGGTTCAGCGTGAGAATTCTTTTATCAGAGTGAGACAGTTAAAAATTTGGCGAATCGCATGAGTCTCAAGGTAAATGTGTGAGAGTTGGCAGCCCTGCCTTCTGTATTCCATCAAAGTGAAAGATACACCATTACAATTTTTCTACCAACTTGGTAATGATAAAAACTGTATGTCTCAATTTCTCGAGAGCGACATTATAGCGTTTTGTTCAGTATATTCATCTAAATGCAGCTCCACGATGCTCTGGATACAAATCAATTCAATCAATTATCGAATACATGAATTGTTCCCAAAATCGAATGGAAGAGCGTTCGTAAACAAACAATCAATCAAGCAAACGGTGATTGCTGGTTTGATATTAGCATAATTCGATGAGTGGAAGATTGATTTTCGCTGATGACCAAAAGGGACAAATATCATAACACTTTGAATCGCTGAAGCCATGTAGGGGCCTTTATAAGAATATTTGGACTGCTGGAGTTTGTCTTTTCTTTCGACAACACTGCTAGCAAAAAAAAGTTACGATTCTCTGAGACGGAACGTGATGCATGTTTGTGCATCTCTGAAATCTTTGGTAGGTGTGTTCAAAAACACCTGAGGCGCGCCCCTTTACCACGAAAATAGAAAGACACGTATAACAGTTTCCAAGAAATTTATCTCTGACGAAGGCCAAGCAAGGAGTATTTGTTCTGTTTTAAAAGTTGTGTGAGTGACGAAGGTAATTGACTTTTCTCAATCTTCTTATTGCTTTTCATGTAAACTAATAACTCAACTGACTTTGAGTATTGAGACTCCGATAGTAGTGTTAAATAGAAACATCCTTCAACCGTTTCGATGTGAGAGAGAGTTATTGATACCAAACCTGTCAAAATTTACCCTAATACTTTGGAAAACTGAATGTGTTGGATTTGCAATTTCCTTATTTTTTTGGAGGCAACGCGTTATGACAGCCATAGCCGACTGGAAAATTCGTGATGAATTTCTAGTAACACATGATCAGCTGTCTCCCCCTTCGCAGACATTGTCTACTGTAGGCACAAATACATTGATCAATCCTAAGAATAAAAACAAAAACAAAAACGCGAAGTAGCGGCTATGAAGGAAAAGAGCAGCACACCAGTTTTCGTCAACGGTAAGAGAATATAACTAGGATAATCACGAATTCAGCGAAGCAAATGTATACATATATTTATTTTATGAAAGTATGAATGCCCGTGAATGTTACACTTGTCAAAACATTCATGGGAATGTAAAAAAGATTCGATGCATACCGAGTTTATTATCTGTATATACTCTGCCTTGATTTCTGTTCATGTTTACGCTCTTTGATTATCATTATTGTATTTGTTCTGAAATAAAAAAAGAAAGATATTGAATCCTAATTGTGTGCGGTCGATTCGAGCTCTTTGTTTTCATCGTGGCGTATCCGAGGCGGAGGGACGGTGGAACCTTCTCTCGGAACATGAAGCCGCGAGTTTGGAAATTCGATAGAAGTTGGGGAAGGGCTTCCATGAAATTACCCTCCATCAGTGGTAGAAGAGCTTATCGGCAAATCGGCAAGAGCGAGCACGTTCGGTAAATAGCATTAAGACTGAGCAAACAGCCCCATTACCTGGGCCCTCTCACCTCTTCGCTCTGTACCTATCTATCTTTCTGTTCATTCCCCGCTTCTTTCGGGGTGTCTGTCTGTCTGTCTGTCTGTCTGTCGCTTGTCTGTCCCTATACATGTATGAAACTAATACATGCATATTTTCATTTTCATTACAGTTCATGTTTTTTTTTATATTTCTCATACATCATGCGTCACAGTAGATACAATAGAATACAATGCAATAACATATTCTTACTAACTTAAATACTATGAGGACAATGATAAGTGAAACGGTTCTCTCACATATCATGTATCAAATAGATACAATTACTATATTTTCATTTTCATTCTCATTACAGTTCATTTTTTTTAATATTTCTCATACATCAGTCATTAGAATAGATACAACAGAATACAATGCAATAACGTATTTTTGCTAACATAAATACTATGATGAAAATGATAAGTGGAATAGTAATCTTTGCGTACGAATGGAATACAATCGACTCCCGTTATAACGAAGTCCTCCTGACCGGCAGTTTTTATGTCGTTCTATCGAAATTTCGTTATAACCGAACGAATAAAAGGTGAAAAAACATACTCAGCGGATAATGTTGCGGAGTGAATTTTCACTTCGTGTAACCGGAATTTCGTTATAACCGTGTCCGCTATAACGGGAGTACACTGTGTAGAGAACTATGGTGATCATGACTACATATAAACAAGCTTGTTGTAATCATAGGATCCATTAAATTCTTGGTGTTTGGAATAGGCCATCAGACATACAAGCAGTGACAATAAACTAATCAGTGAAACTAATACCAAAGTAAATCTTCATATACTATACTATGATATCAACCCACGTTTATATACGCATTTCTTCTTTTCACTGTCTTTCCATTTCTCTATCATATATGTATATGTATATGTATAGTATATGTATATATATATATGTATATATATATATATGTATATATATACTGTGTATACATGTATATATGTTTCATATATATGCTTCACATATAGGTATATGTAATTATGTATAATATATATATATATATATATATATATATATATATATATGTTTGTTTGTTTGTTTGTTTGTTTGTTCATTTCCATCTGAGAAGATGGCTGGATAACCCATATTCAGCTACGTTTGGGTCCAGTTACATACATAATGTAGACACCAACATATGATATGTAGCCTATATATATGTATGAATAAATATATATATATATATATATATATATATATATATATATATATATATATATATATATATATAACACTGTATAATGATATATTACATATGATAACACGGTATAATGATATATTGCATATATATACATATATATATATATATGAAATGAATACTCACTTAAATATAAAAGCGATTGGGTGTAAATGATTCTTATGATTCAGTCACATTTTGCCCATGTATTTTGTCAACTAGTATGTTTATTGATTCATGTAAACAAATGACGTGTATCTAAATTTCATTTGGAAATGAAATAGTTACATTGTACTTAATTTGTTTATATGAAATTGTCATATTATATGCTTTGGCCGGAAATGAAAAAAAAATGAAATGAAATAGTTAAAGGGACGACTATGTTGGGGCAAAACAGCTAATGGATTAAGAGAAAGATCAGAAAGAGAATGGAGATGGTGAAGATGATGATGATGATGATGACACTGACGGTGACGAAGATGACACTCCGGGGATAACGAACGATAACTTAAGATGATACGGAAGGCAAGATGTGCGTTAAGAGGCACGCATCATAATAGCCTTGTTTACGAAATTTTTGTCATTGTAATAATGTGTTTCGAATGAAGCTAATCAGGCTAATGGACGACGAGCAGAAAACAGAATAGCAAGAATGAGTTATGGATGATGACCCGGTTGCCATGGTGACAGTTCGTCTCGGATATGATGCAGGAAGCAAAGGACACATGATACATTGATAAACACGCGTGGAGGTGTGCGCACGTGCTATTTTTCTGGCTCAGCAGTCATTCAATCCTTGTGCCTCGTAAGTTATATAGGATATTCTGACAAACGATTGTTACGTCACTTTCTCTGACAAAGGTTATTAACCCTTTCTATGCCAACACGTCAAATGTGCACAAATTTTCACACACTTTAAGTGTGTGATACCTATTGGCAAGAAATTTATTTGGCACGCAGAGGCTTAAAAGGGGAAACTGAACCGCCATTGAACACTTTCAGTCCAATCATGTAACGTAATTCTTTTTTTTTTCAAGGAAGGCTTGATATTATAAGCTTTCCTTATTATATATTTTATCTTTATTTTCCGTGAAAGGGATTTCATATACTGATATTTTGCTTACTGTACGCAACACACAGCCACTCTACGAGAATATAATAAAGCTTTTGGAGAGTCAGTCCTACCGTATTTTGCTGTTGCATTTTTTTTTTGTCCTTCTTTTCTTTCTTCCGTTGTTCCCCTTCTTGATTTTTAAGACACATGATTATTCATGTTTTCATTCTCGTCAAATAGAGTTTTGAGAGTGGTATCTGACTGAAATTACACATTACACACACAGTTCTGTCTCATATGGCTTCCACCTGAGTACTGAGGCCGACCACACTTGGCGTGAGCATTAACACTTCGGGATGTTGCCTCTGTAAAGCAAAGACGACGGAAGCAACACAACCAAGAAATGTGCCACTGATGTAAAGGTATCAACCCATTTTGAGTATCTTTCCTTTCCTCATTCTCTTCTTTTAATGGGGGTGGGGTTGAGTTTAAGAAGAGAAGAACGAAGAGGGAGTGTGACTCGTTGACTCAAAACACACACTGGCATCATGAGCACATAATGCACTCGAGAGAATTGACACCAATTACACACTGCGTGCACTTGAAAGTGT